>NC_071111.1:8854166-9170833 GCF_024256425.1 Clarias gariepinus | reverse complement strand
TGTAATTGGCTTGATGAATTGGCGCCAATGGGAGCAGAGCAAAGAACTCTGAATTTTGGAGACGTGTGTAACTGTATAAACAATGGGGGGGTCAGTCTGCTGTATTTTAAAGAGGTGTGTTTGAACAGGGAAAGATTCATACTGTATTTGGTTGTGAGTTCATGTTTGATGAGTATTCAGGTAAATCTGGCATCTCTGTGTTAATACACGTGTCCATCAGATTGTAAGATAAAGATCATGTTCCTGTTTATATTCCACACCATCATTAAGCAATATGACTTTGAGCCAAAGGCTCATTTACTGTAACAAGTAAAGATCTCACCCGCCTACCTTCAACTTCAGACACTTAATGAACGAAAGACTTCTACGATGATCCTGAAACCGCAGTTGACTTGTATTTCAAATACAGATGTGGGCTGGACTTTTCGGCACGCTCATTCTAATGTTATTTATAGTTTACCCCCCTAACTACAGGCATCCTCTGTGTGAAGACTCTGTGTGTGTGTGTACAGTAATTATATGATGCATATGTAAAGGAGGACCTTTGTGTTCATATACGAGGGTATGACAATGACATCGAGAGGTGCCTTTGTGGTGAGGGTGTATCCTATACTGCCCTTGTGAGTCATTAGCTGTCATGCATTGAAATGTCAGAGGTTGGAAGCAGGTTATAATCATTAAGAGGCACTCTTACTGTAAGACCTATCAGACATCTTAAAAAAAAAATGGAGAAATTTACTTGTTTTTGTTGTTTTTATTGACTTATGAAAGATAGCTGCGAGCAGCTGAATTAAACATTATTTAAAAGACTGTGTAAAAAGAAGCAAAAGAAAGCATGATTTAATTTTTGACTGGTAGTATTGATATTTTTAATGTTTTGTTTTCTTCCATTGCTGTTACATGGTACAATGTTGCTGAGCTCTTAACAGATCTCATGTTTTCCAAAAGGAAAGTAAAGCCTTTGCTTTCTGAGCCGTTCTCATAGGAACAATTTATTCAGACCGACTAAAAGTCAGAGAGAGAGTCAGAGAGAAAGAGAAAAGAGGGGATGAGATGAGAGAAAGTGCTAGACGGTATCTGTTTCTTGCATTAAACCCATGTTTGTTCCATTTCAATGTCTTTAACCCAATTTAAGCGCTTCAAAGGACCACATGCTTTCATTTGTAGAAGTGTCTTTTTATGGCCTTTTTTGTTATGACTGTGAATTAGAAGAGTCTGAAAATGATGAAATTGCCTATTTATGTGTGTGAAAGCCACAGGCGGGTGTGTCTGTCTCCACCGTCTGTGTCTACACGACTGTACAAAAATCCTACACTGGTAAAGGTGACTCAGTCTAGCACCAGCTTTCTCTTTCATCCGGATGGCCAGACAGATTAGTGGGCCTGGGTAAATAAACAGCGCCTGTTAGTGTTTTTTTTCTTCTTCTTTTTCTTAAAGATAGAGCCCCTGTGGAGCAGGGTCTTAAGAGAACATGCACATGTGTGTGCGCACACACACACACACACACACATACAAAACAAATAAATATCCCTCTAGTGATATATGTAAAATGTGGCCAAGAGGAAAAAATAAGATAAACTGACTATGTGTTCTGTATTGCTCTTCATTTCTCTTTCTCGCTTTTTAACCAATTCGCAAATTTTACTGGGATCAGTTTACAGAAGGGGTACCTTAATTAAATTCTTGACCTTAGGAACATTTAGAAACAATAAACAAGATTATTAACTACACATTCTATAGTCCACAGTATTACTGTATGTGCAACAGAAATCTTTTAAATAAGGAATAAAACACACGTGTGTTCTCTTGTTGGAAAATAATCAATGATGGCACAGTGTGTGCATGACACCATTCATTTTATACCGCAGCACTTTGCCAATCATTTATTTATATACATATTCATTTTTTTCCATTTCTATTTACAATAAATTTTAGATGCTAAGCAAAAATGTTAAACATCTCTTAAGAAATCTTTTCCCCGCAATCTGGAAATATTGTCAGAGCTGCTGTTTTTGGAAAATTAATAAAATATAATTATTTTGTTTCTAAATTAATGTCTCTAAAAATGTTAAGCATGTAAGCATTTGATGAGCAAATAGTTATTAATATGGCTAACCAATAGTCCACAAACACCAATGTGAGCTAACACATTCAGTAATGTGTTTTTTGTGTTTAACGGGTAAATTTCATAACTGAGATTAAACGCTTGGTTGTGAAGTCCTGAGTTTAGTTGATTATGAATATAACGATTATTGTCACCAAATGACAAAATCAATGGTCTAACATTCTCTACAGAACAAACACAGGACAAACAGATGCTTCATTAGAAGATGCTTCGTTAGAAAAACAACAGTTGATGAGTGAAAATGAGTCCAGAACACCCAGCAAGAACTAAAGCTTTTAATAACGTTTGATGGTCCATTGGCAAAATTTAAGGTGCCAATAATTACACCCAGAGACCTGAGCTGATTTGATTTTCATCATTCATTAAGTCATTCGCTCTGATTTATTTCAATCCTTATTTATGCGGAGTTATACTTAAGCACGGAGAGACTCGTTGGAAATGTTTTTCACACCAAACATGAATTAATGAATGTGGGAACTTACTTTGCTGTGTTATTAACATCACTTTTGTCAATGCTGAATATTTTTAATGTTAACTGAAGCAGTGAATAATGTTAGTTAAGGGAACCTTCATGTAAAGTGTTACTGTTCACTGTTGAGCAATAAATAAAACTGATGATTGGAACAGATCTCTGAGGAAGGAACAAAGTCTGTGCAGTTCTTTAGGTGCTTTTGTGTGTGAACGATTAATGTTTTCTCTTTCTCTCTTATACACACACACACACACACACACACACATTAATATAATATCAGAGCAAGGATCTTCTGCTGACATAATGATTAATGTATATAATTAATGCTATACTTAATCAAATTCTTAATCTCAGTAACCCAAAATTAAACCCTTATTTTTTAGTCCAAAACACACCAAATAGAAGCAACACGGTCTTTCAGCATTTCAGTAAAATTATCCTGTCACTCACTCTCTTTCTCTCTCATACACACATACATACACGGGGCTGCTCGCTCTGAGCTCTTTTATGAAAGTAAATTCATGCACGCTGTTCTGGCAACTGGGCAGAAAGCTCTGATCTACAATCAGTTCTTATATGTAATGACTATAATTATATAAACCACTGATTGGAGCTCAGCACTGTAAAGCTTCGACGCTACATCTGATTTCCTTTCTACACTACGATTGGATGCCTTTCACGGTGGTGTAGTGGTTAGCACTGTCGCCCTCCAGGGTCCGGGTTCAATTCCCGGCCAGGCTCGATTCCCGTCTCTGTGTGCATAAAGTGTGCATGTTCTCCCTGTGCTTGGTGGGTTTCCTCCGGGTACTCCGGTTTCCTCCCACAGTCCAAAGACATGTAGATTAGGTTGATCGACATTCCTAAATTGGCCATATTGTGTGAGTGAGTGTATGTATGTGTGCTTTGCGATAGATTGGCACTTTGTCCAGGGTGTACCCCGCCTCGTGCCCTAAGCCTTCTGGGATTGGCTCCCGGCCCCCCGCGACCCTGAATACAGGATAAAGAGGTAGAGAAAATGAGTGAGTGAGTGATTGGATGCCTTTCAGCATGATATTCACAAAGCCTTTTATGTGTGTATATACATACAGTGAGACCTTGGATTGCGAGTAATGCAGTTTTCAAGTGCTGCAAGACGAGCAAAGGTTTTTAATAAATTTTGACTTGGAAAACATACAAATCTTCGAGTATCATGTACTGTATCACGCATGCACTTCTTGTTTTGACGCCGAGTGTCACATGATCACAACTGAGTCAGCGTGTTTTCTCTCTCTTGCGCTGTGGAATTGTGGGCAATTGTATTTCCTGCTTTTTTGTAAGCAGTATCTCATCTTAGTGCACGTCTCTTACTGGTATAATTAACATCCGTGCGTGTGTGTACTGTTTACCATACCACTGTGACCCTGTGTGTGCGCGTAAAACATATTTTATTTTGTGGTGTACAGCGCGCATGTAAAGCAAAAGCAAGTCTCATTAGAGAGGCTAAAGATCCATTTTCTCTTTCTGTATCAGCCTGCTCTTTGTGTCTCACAGACCCCTCCTACTTTCGCCTTCACAGACACACACACACCACACACTCTTTCTCTCTGCTCTACACAGAAACACTGCTCTGTCGCAATTCTTTTCAAAGGTAAAGTGCAGGGTAATTTGTTTTATTTTTACTTTACAGAAGTGATTCCGTTAGTGTGTCACTCAATCGAGTGTTATTAGAGAGATTTCTTGTTTATTTTTCTGAATAAAAAGTGTTTCCGTTGTATGCGTGTGTGTCAAAAGAGTGGAGGAAGAGTAACTGTGTAAGACAAGAAGGGGGAGCGGAAGCATACTTTAGATTCACACACACACACACACACACAGCACCTGCACGCACAAACGGAAACACTTATCTGTCGGGATTTATTTTTACTTTTTTTAAAGGTAAAGTGCAGGTTAATTTATTTTATTTTTACTTTACTATTTTTATTTTGTGTTAATTATTATATGTATTTATTTTTTAGGGCTGTGGAACCATATTTCTTATAGCCTTATATATATATACAGTGGTGTGAAAAACTATTTCCCCCCTTTCTGATTTCTTATTCTTTTGCATGTTTGTCACACAAAATGTTTCTGATCATCAAACACAATTTTGGCCCACTCATCTTTTCAGAATTGTTGTAATTCAGCTTTATTTGAGGGTTTTCTAGCATGAACCGCCTTTTTAAGGCCATGCCACAACATCTCAATAGGATTCAGGTCAGGACTTTGACTAGGCCACTCCAAAGTCTTCATTTTGTTTTTCTTCAGCCATTCAGAGGTGGATTTGCTGGTGTGTTTTGGGTCATTGTCCTGCTGCAGCACCCAAGATCGCTTCAGCTTGAGTCGATGAACAGATGGCCGGACATTCTCCTTCAGGATTTTTTGGTAGACAGTAGAATTCATGGTTCCATCTATCACAGCCAGCCTTCCAGGTCCTGAAGCAGCAAAACAACCCCAGACCATTACACTACCACCACCATATTTTACTGTTGGTATGATGTTCTTTTTCTAAAATGCTGTGTTATTTTTACGCCAGATGTAACGGGACACGCACCTTCCAAAAAGTTCAACTTTTGTCTCGTCGGTCCACAAGGTATTTTCCCCAAAGTCTTGGCAATCATTGAGATGTTTTTTTAGCAAAATTGAGACGAGCCTTAATGTTCTTTTTGCTTAAAAGTGGTTTGCGCCTTGGAAATCTGCCATGCAGGCCATTTTTGCCCAGTCTCTTTCTTATGGTGGAGTCGCGAACACTGACCTTAATTGAGGCAAGTGAGGCCTGCAGTTCTTTAGATGTTGTCCTGGGGTCTTTTGTGGCCTCTCGGATGAGTTGTCTCTGCGCTTTTGGGGTAATTTTGGTCGGCCGGCCACTCCTGGGAAGGTTCACCACTGTTCCATGTTTTTGCCATTTGTAGATAATGGCTCTCACTGTGGTTCGCTGGAGTCCCAAAGCTTTAGAAATGTCTTTATAACCTTTACCAGACTGATAGATCTCAATTACTTTTGTTTTCATTTGTTCCTGAATTTCTTTGGATCTTGGCATGATGTCTAGCTTTTGAGGTGCTTTTGGTCTACTTCTCTGTGTCAGGTAGCTCCTATTTAAGTGATTTCTTGATTGAAACAGGTGTGGCAGTAATCAGGCCTGGGGGTGACTACAGAAATTGAACTCAGGTGTGATAAACCACAGTTAAGTTATTTTTAACAAGGGGGACAATCACTTTTTCACACAGGGCCATGTAAATTTGGAGTTTTTTTTCTCCCTTAATAATGTAAACCTTCATTTAAAAACTGCATTTCTTTTCAATTATGTTATCTTTGACTAATAGTTAACGGTTTTTGATGAGCAGAAACATTTAAGTGTGACAAACATGCAAAAGAATAAGAAATCAGGAAGGGGGCAAATAGTTTTTCACACCACTGTATATATAAAGACATTTCCACACTGGTCACTCTGCCTCAGTTAATCAGCTCAATTTTTCAACGTTCTTACACCGTTTACTATCTCATTTTATTTGTATTTATTTTTTATTCTTTGTCAGGATGGAGTCTGCGGGTTCATCAGAAATGATTTTATCCACCGTCAAGAGCCGTGTTAAAAATATTACAAGACTCTTAGGGCATTCCTGTACAACAAACTTCATAAGTTGCACCCACTTTCTGTCTCTTCTGTTTTCTGAGTAAAGATGAAATTTAAAAGATGTGTTAGTACTGTATTGTTTCATCAAGAGTCCTACTGATGTCCCGCAAAAAAGTCAACTCTTGGTAGTTATAAGCGATACCTTTAGTGATTTCGTATAGTCATTTATCCAAATGCGTGTTTGACTTTCTGTGGGCATGTGGCGAGTATAGTATGAGAAGAAGCTGCAGGAGTGTTTACATTGTTTGGAGATACAGTACACTTTTGTATTGCCTTTCTTGTTTAGGCTTACAATTAAATTGAAATGCGTTTGATAAAATGCAATGTAAATCGTGTTATTTTGAAAGTAAAGTGAAATTATTTCAGCCATAGGCAGCACTGTGCCCCTTCAGGGTCTGGGTTCGATTCTGTGTGCATGGTGGATTTTCTCTGGGTTCTCAGGATTTCTCACGTCTCAAGACCTACTCCGCCATTTGCGACAATGTATACACTGACTTATTGCAAACTTGTGATCAGCTGAATCAAATGATTTAGATATTTTCAATCCCAGTAAAATACACTACCAGTTATTTTTGTTTGCATGTGCACATGAGATTTTCTCATAAACCTCCTTAAAGTACACATTAGTAATTTAAACCAGATAAAGCAGTTTTACTACAGCCAATCCTTTTTCTTTGTCGTTCTGTTTTGTTTACTCAACATTTTTCACTTGAACTCTTCAGAGATCTCTTTAAAATGCACATGTAAAATATCATTTTCTACTTATTATGCATTGCCCAAAAAAAACTGAATTATTCACAATAAAACCAAAACAAAGTGAACGATTCGACTGAAACTGACACTCTACCCTCCTCAAACGTCTTTAAAAATAAATTGATGTCTAATAATGTTTTTTTTTATTAGCTTTTTTTTAGTCCTGGAACGGTTTCTTGCTGAGCAGATGTTATTGAAGCTCTTCCAACATGGCTGACCTTGGCGTGCTGGCGTTAGCTCCTTCACTTTGTGGGAAGGCCCACGCTCCCTGATTATATGTCCTGAGCTGTGTCCTGCCACGGTTTGAAGTGGTGTCTTTGAAGAAATTGTTGGAGAGGAGAAAAAAAACAAAGCCACAAGTTTGCTGGGCGTCTGTGCCACAGTGTACTTCAGATCTTCATGTCATCAGCAAAAGCAGCGTCACAGTATTGCAAGAAAATGTTCTGGTTCTTTCATGATAAGGAAGAAAAGTGATGCTAACTGCATGAACATCTAAAATTCAAAATTTCAGGAAAATAAAAGATCCTTTAAAAATAACAAAGCACATGCTTTAATTTGCTGTTTGTTAAATACTAAAAAGCTAATGTAAATAGCCTGCATATTTTGTTTCCACACCATTTGCTTAATTGGTAAATTTCTGCACTAAGACGTTTAATTAAAAATGGTTAAAGTATTAATTATTGTCTCTTATAACAACTGTGTTTACTTTTTTATCATCATTGCTGTTGATATTGTTTCAATTGTCAAATGCATTTCCTTCTTATAAAGATGAAGATTTCTGGGTAGAAAAGAAAAAATATATGTTTTAAATTGTATATAATATTAGTAAAAAAAAAAAAAATTAAAAACAAAAGACCACTACTCATATTTAAACAAACTAGTCAACTTAACATTTAAATCTCTTATTGGGTGAAATAAATAAATTAAATGATGTAGATAAAATAAAAAAAATGAAAACAAGTATTTTACTGCAAAACACTGCAAAGTCCCTAAAGATAAAATTAAAAAATTGGTTGTTTGAGTAATAACTTCTGCAGCAGCCTCGTTTCCCCTCTCGTCTGTTCCAACCACTCAGCATTCAGCATCAGCAACATCGATCTTATCCAAAGCAACTTACAAAAGTGCTTGGTGTACTAATATACAGTAGCAGTACCAGCATGCTTATCACTAGTCTGATCATCTATCATTCGTACTTGTTTCTCACTAATTTATGTTCACGTTAAATGTTCTTTTTTAATGCTTGAATTGTTCATAGATCACTTTGTGGCTTAACACAAAATAAAAATCCTTCTGAAACTGGTCAGGTACAGGGACTGTACTAAAAATAAAAGACAAAAACTTGCCAATAAAAGTAGCCCGAAAAGTCATTTGGGAAGCCTAGAGAACTATTCCTCAAGATGACATTAAAAAATAGAAGAAAGTCTAGTTCTTTGGAAGCAAATTATGAAGAAATGGAGTGGTGGTGTGGGCTCAGGGCTTTTGCACAGTATTGTAAGTAAATGGACTTAAATGTGTATTAGCAAAGGAAAATGAAAAATAAAGAATTTGCTGATCTGAGAATATATTTAGACAAAATTGTATACATTTGGTCATACTCTAATATGCTCTTTTAGGTTTTTCTATCTAGTAATCATAGCGACCCACATTTTCCATGCCTCTGTGTGAAAATTAATTTAGTGTGTGGTTGGAAAGTGCACCTGCAAGCCCCATCCTCTACCAACCCCGTCCCTCCCTTAAAACAAATTCCTCACCGCAGCCTCAGACTGGGCCTCTGCTCTTCTGAAAATACCCCAGCTGCTTCATCCCACACTCCTCCGTTCGTCTTCCTTTCATCAGATGCAGAACCACATCAGCCTTTTTATTCTGATGTGGATTTGGGCTTTTCCAAACCAAATGGAGTATTTGAAGGGTGGCTCCCTATCATTTTCAAGGTGTGGGAAGTAGAGTTATGGTGCAGGGAGGACATACTGTATGCTTGATGGTTCACTCGGGATTTGTAGCGAGCGCACAGTTTAGGTCCACTGGTACTCAAGCATTCACCCTGTCAATTGTTATTGGAAAACTGTGCACATAAATCTCAGTGGTGCCACAGGCATCTGAGGGTGGACATCCAAGATATACTCTGGGTTAGAATTATAGGATGTTAAGTAGGATGACATTCATCTCTTTCCTACCAAGCAGAACAATTCTAGCAAAATATAGATTTTTTTTTTTGAGTTTCCATGAGTGACAATTCAGAAGTCACTTGAAAGCATGATTAGAGAAAAGCACGATAACTAGTTCGTAAGAGTAAAAGAAAATGTGATCACTGGCTTTGTATTTCTTGGAGAAAGCATGCATTATTAATGACTTCGTAGTTGTTATAAGAGGGAAAAGGTTTATAGTTGGTTGGTGGGAATTCGACTATATTGAGAGAAAATGTTGTAAAATTGGGTTAAAAACCAAACTCCCAGTTTGGAAGCTGTTCTTTGTGTAGATGAACCTGTTAAGACTTAATTAGTTCCACATACACAAGGGTAAGTCAAAAATGATCCAAATTATTTTATTAATTATCCAAAGGTCTTATCAGTGCTTTCCGATCAAGGCTACTGTCTCCCCAGTCACTGCTGTGCAGATGTGAACGTTGTACATCAATTCATTTGCAACTGTGGTTTATGCAAAAGTGACTCGCTTGTGATTTGCATGAAAGATGACACGGAGACTCATGGAAGAGCATAAACAGAAGTGTTTGGATATCTGCAAACAAAATTTGGAGCGATACTCTAAGGAAGGGGAAAGTTTTTTAAAAAGAATCATTACTGCTGACAAGACATGGATTCATCACTACGAGCCTGAGAGTAAATGGCAGAGTATAGGAAAGAAAAACATTCACAAATTGCCGGCCAAAAAAATGGTCAAAAGTCAACCATCAGCTGGAAAACAAATGTTTACATTTTTCTGGGATTCTCAAGGGTCAATACTGAAACATTATCAGGAAAAAGATATAACGAACAAGAGTGCTCGTTACAGTGAGACACTTAGTAAACAGCTAAAGCCTAAACTTCAGATTAACCACAGAGGACCTTGACCTAGGATTAAGGCGTATGACTGCACACACCTGCACACCTCTGCAAAATCTTCATTTCTAGGTGTTTAAGCACCCTTTCTAAATAATTTTAATGTAAAAACATTTTTAAATACATAAAAATTTCAACATATACTAAATAACTAATTAGAAAATAATTGTATTACATTTTCCATGGAATACAGTACATTGTAAACATTGTAACACATGCGTATTGTAAAACATCTTAATGAGTTTTAGTTTTTGTTTTTTGTTCAGTGTTATGAGCCATCAACAACTACTTCACCCATGATCACACTTCTCCTTCTTAACCTGACTTCAGCAAGAACAGAATCTCCCAGGTAAGTGCTAGTAACCCATCACTATTTGTCCAAAAGCAACCATGAGTAAAATGAATGACTCAGCTCCATCTCACTAACATCCCACACTCTTTTCAGGCAGGGTTAAGGCTCCTACTCTCTGTCTGCATGACTGGACACAATATGGAAAGGCGAAAAATGGAGGCAAGATGTAAAAAGAGAGAGAGAGAGAGAAAGCGGCTTTAGACAAGCGTTAGTAGTGTCGGAGATGCAACATCCTGCAGGCAACCGAAGCACTTATCCATCAATCCAAAATGATGTCTGTTCTGTTACCACTGACTGGAGGAGAAGGTTAAGCAACTGACAGGAAGAAAAAGGAAAAATACAAATGGTATTTTTGGATAACATAATAATCAGTGAACAATAAAAATGTGGTATCATTAATATGGTCTGGGCTTTTTATGAAGAGACGATTATTTACCATTAATGGGAGGAGTCTCCAATGTCGACTCATTGAAACTGCAAAGCAAATTCTTCAAGATGTAGGACTTGGTGGCTTTTGATTTCTCTCCAACATAAGACAGTATTTTTTTTGGTCATATTATGAACTAATAACAGGTACAAACATAATAAATTGTAAAAGAAGAATCATTGGTAAATTGATGTGGTACAAGAAGAACTTGTACCATGCTGTTATTGGAAGAATATCAACTTTGATATTGCAACAGGAACCCGTGTCGAACAGCCTGGCTGCATCCTGCTGTTAATTATTTTCCCATAACAGCACCCTGTTTTATTCCTTACGTGATGTAAAATCACTATTACAACTTTTTACAAGAGAAATTAACTACAGAGACTTCTTATCTTTCATTTTCATTAACACTAGGTATACATTTATTTCATGTCACTTCTAGACACAGACTAAAGAGGTGGATTTATGACTGGTCTGGGACAATGTTAAAACAATGTAGTAATAAATAAAGCTGTGATTCAATTCAATTTTGGGGCATTAAAAAAAAATTTATTCGATTATATTTAATAGCACTAATGTTGACTGTCTGATTTTTCTCAAGCAGCTCTTTTTCTAAAAGGTATTGAAGGAACTACTAAAAATATTCAAAAGACATTAAAATAAAGATAACAGGTCATGCCCTATACAGAGCGCTAATGTTTTTTTTTCCTTCCGCTCCACTCTCCAGTCCAGTAGATGACGGGAACGCACCAACTGCCCATTAACTCAAAAGATGGAGTAACAGTATATAAGCATTTTGCAGAAAAAGCTATTTATATTTTCTTCAAAAGCTGTGGTATATTTAAAATAATTTGTCCATTTTAGACCAATATTTCCAAGTTTCCCTAAACATTTTAAAAGTTATAAATTGATTTTCAATTGAAACTGACCAAGAAAAGAACGATTCAATTGCATAATTAATTAAATTGCACTGCTCTAGTAATGAACTCTGGCTGAATGCTCACAGAAACTGGAAAGTCAGTCTCAGATTTCAGACCTGTCTCTCATGACCTTTGTTCTGTTTGGATTTGGACGGTCCTTATTAACAAGGAGTACAAACACACACTGTAGGGTCTGAACTGTACTGACTCTACATTATACACACACAATAAATCCCACTGGGCTGAATAAAATACAGGGCTTAAATATTTTTTTTTTAACTGCGTAAAGAACAAAGACTGATTTATTTATAGCGTGGTGCTATAAATACCACTGGGGTCCACAGTACTTTTTACAGTACTTTCAGCTGTTGAGTCATTATATTAGCTCTGGGCTTTTGAAAATACATAAAGAGTATTATATAGCAGGAAAGTAAACCATAATGATATTACACTGTTGGAGGGGGAAAAATGAAGGCATGAGATTCTGATGACTATAAACAAATACTTAACATTTATTGTGAGTATAAAAAAAACAGATCAGAGTTATATTTTTCCCCATAAAGAAAAACCAACAAAGACAGCAGAATGTATGCTTGAAACATATATAGACAAAGAGGAAATAAGCCAACAAAGACAAACGTTGCGCGATCATCCACATGCAGACGTTTCTCAGGCATACATGCCTCGTGCCATGTAGAGTTGCGTACATGTAAACAGAACATGTAAACACTGAAATGTAGACATCAAACTGACCGGACATACCAAAACACACAAAAAAAAAGTATAATTTTCTTTCAAAGTGCGGAATCCTGCTCAGGACGAGCAAAGGGGGGAGGGAGTATGGATAGAAAATAACAATAATCTCCATAATGGATTTGATGTGAACAGAAAAAAGGCTGATATTTATTAATTCATATTGTTAATTCACATCTGAACGATCAGCGACACCTCCCAGAATTCTAACCTTCTTTCCAAAATGATTGGAATGAAGCTGCATACAATAATCTCTCAAAAGCTGAATATTAAATAATTTTAAGTCCTTTAAAAAGCACTATAAAATGTTCCAACTGATGAGGAATTCTCATCCTCATTGGTCCTCTCTATGCCTCTCATACCACATGATATAAAGTCATCTCCATACTTTAATCGGTGGCTAGATGCGCCCTATAGCAACGCAGCCCAGCTTTGGCAGAGATGTAACAGATGACCAGTGAAAGAGTTTGACCCTAGTCACCTACATCGCTGTCTTGGTCCCCAATCAAAAACAGGAAGTGGAAGCTCAAGGCCAGGAGCGCGGTGCCAAGCAGGTCTCCCAGCGCCGTCAGGTACGGGATAGAGAAACTGTCCGGGTCCTTCCCAGACTTCCACATGACGTGGACCATCCAGTCTGCTATACACAGCAAGAGGAACACCTGTGAGACAGACCAGCGCAAAAGAAACATGTTTTAGAGTCACAGCAGCTAACAAATTCCCCCAAGTGTGTCAGAGACAAGACGACTAAGGAGTGTAAAAGGATGAGCCTATGTCAGGTAATTCAGTTCGACTTGACTGCTCCCTGTACACACTTTAGTGAAGAGGCTTTGAACCGGACAGTAACACAGGTACTAACACACAATTAACACAAACTAAATCAGTGTTTTTGTATGTGAACTCCCAAAGTCCTAATACTGCTTTTCTAGTTAAGCCTTATTTCCACATTGAGGAAGTGTGTGTGCGTATTTGCGTGTGTAGGTAGGTGGGTGGTAAATGTATGTAACCCTGATGAAAGAAGAACTCTGAAGCCAAAAAATAAATAAATTCAATCAGTCAATCAGTCAGAGTGCAATCATGTGCAATGATTTAAGTACAATTACTTCTAGAATAAGTAATAAATAACTTTATAATAAAAGTTGCGGTAGTTATATGAAAGGATCCATTTTATCCTAAATATAAGGACACATTATAGCATTGATCTTGATACAATGAGAAAACACTGCTTGGTTTTTTTGTCAAACATTGAGGGAAAAATTCTGTCAAACGCTCATTGGTCCAGGATGTAACCCATTCATTGACTAGATACAACAAGACACAAAGAACAGAAGTTTATTTCAATTTAATTGTAATTTACCCTTGTCAATTCTTACTTATGCACACATGGCAGATTGAACCATTCGAACAACCGAATTGTGCTATCGTGCTAGTCATTCAATGTGACTTTCTTAGACAGCACTTCATTCAATGTGACTTTCTTAGAGAGCACTTCATTCAATGTGACTTTCACATCATTCAATGGAACTTTCTTAGAGGTTACCACTGTCGCCTTGCACCCCCAGGGTCCAGACTTGATTTCGGCCTCTGATTTGTGTATGTGGACTTTGCATGTCTCCTCATGCTTGGCAGGTTTTTCTTCTGGCTTTACCGGTTTCCTGAAAGCCATGCAGATTAAAGTAATTGCCGTTCCCAAATTGCCCGTAGTGTGTTAATAAGTGTGTGTATGTGCCGTTTCCCTGAGATGGATTAGGACCCCGTAACAGGGTGTACCCTGCCTGGGGCCCAAGTCTCCCGAGATACGCTCCAGGCCTCCTGCGACCTCCTTGAATGAAGTGCCCTCTGCTTATACAGGATAAAAACGATATAGACAATGACTGAGTGAGTGAGCGACTTCCTTATGTACGAAAATAACAATTTTCCCCTCATTTTTTTAACATGCATCACCACGATAAGCTTTTCTTAATTAAGTATCCATCCTTTCAAGTTTCAATGCTGCAAACGACAGTGGCGCATTTTGGCTAACCTGCTTTAACCTTACCCAAGTGTGCGTATGTGAATGACTTTCATTTAGCAGAAAAATGAAATGAAAGACAGCACATTAATCAGAATGACAAACTGAGGTGAAAGTCTCTGGGAGGCCATACACTGAGGTAGACTCGGTGCTCAGAGTGACTGAGGGCAGGACAGTTATTTAGCTTGCATGGTGGCCAGACATAGGTTGGATAAAGGTGAGGACAATAAGTAGCTTCTCCATTGTTTAATAATAAGCCAGTGTGAGAAAATATTAAAGTTGACATGTATGAGGATATAAGGTTATTAATCAGATGCAGTACATACAGCTGTGTTACAAATTCTTTAATAACGCACTGGGTGATTTCTCTCTCTGCATGCTGCCTCTTTTTAAAATCTTTTTTTTTTTTAGGCTGCAGTGTATTTTGTCTCCAAAAAACTGCAGTAATTATACATAAACTGTGGAAAACTTCTCCAGTACAGATTTGGAACAAATTGTGATGAAGTTGTTACAGAAACTAAGTGCTACTTAAGATGGATGGTTTGCTAATTTACACTAATTTACACAACTAATAGACGGGATTGCAAAAGTTAGCATCCCATTATTAAAGTTTAAGATAAAGTTATAGATCTTCTTATACTTTTGTGGCACCAGTAGTACTTTCACATTCACAAATTACTCTTTTAAAAAAAAATTTAAATGTTTAAATGAAATTGAAGTTGCTGGTTAGCAACTAAGAAGGTGAGTGAGTGAGTAAATACAGACATACAGTATTGTAAAGAAACAGCCAAAATGACCTTTCTTGACCTTACCTAAAGAAGACGATAATTCTGGAAGAATAATTGATAAAAAAAAATTTTTACCACTGAATATAATATTAAGCTTGATAATTACACCAGAGTGGATCTAAATGTATGCCACAACAGGTGGAAGCTGTCATACAGGCCAATAATGGTCTAAGGACATATAAGAGAAGGTTTAAAATGACATTCAAATTTAATATAGCTTTTAGAAAGTTTAGTTTTCATAATCTGTTTAAACACACAAAATGCATTGTCATGGTTTTATAAATGAACCTTTTATTTTATCCTAGAATACACAGACATAGTAGCCATCTAACATGGACAATCTGCAAACCACTACTGAGAAGTAACAGTCCTACACGAATATCAGCATGACTGTTTGAAAATGTGGACATATTGCAGGCGGCATCAATATGCCGCATGTGTCACACAAGCTGCAGGTCTTTGTGTGGTCTCGGACACTCGAGCACTTTCCCACGGCATTGACGAGAGCGGTTCTTTTCTCTTTGCCCTCTCCAATGCACACTGCAACCACTGTGGCTCACTAATGGGCCCACTGCAGAGGCTCAGTCTATACGTAACAATCGTGTGCCAAGTCTCCATTAATGCAACAAGTAGTCTACTCTTTTTCTTAGGAATTCTGCATGTAGGTCTAGTTCCTTTAGTGGTGTAAAGGTCAAAGGTCATGGGTCAGAGATCAGCAGATGCTCGTCAGGAACTCAGGATGAGCTCAAGAGGGCAAACAATCAGCACTTCTTTGTCACAATCACGAACTGTTGTCTTTATTCTTGTAGAACAAACATAATCTCAGTCTAAATTTACAGAGGTTATAAAATATCTAAATGAGATAAAATTCCCTATATATACACAAGTATTAGCTTTAGAGTAATCATCATTTAGGTTTTTAAACCTAAAGTGCTTATTATACAGATTGCTGTATAGGGTCACATACCCGAGTAACAAAACCAGAACCTAGGTAGTCGGTTTTCTTTTTCGCCTGTTAAACACACCAAGGTCAACATGTAGGCAAACTCATGCTTTTCATATTTTAAATAAACTTTTTAAACCTGTACAAATACCATAACTCTGAAGTCAAAATATCGGAGAAAAATCATCCAGCACTAGTTGAAGCTAGATTATATTCATTTGGATCACAACACGAACGATAGCTCCTGTACTGAATGGTATGAATACAAATACTCAGACTATTGTACCCCAAATAGCTAGCTATAAAACTTATGAAAACCATCCATTTTCACCACCAAACATCATGAAGGAAAATCGTTTGGATATACAGTACTTTGTGAAAATGGCAGATTAGCATCTAGACAATATTAGCAGAAAATTAAAACCCGAAATTCCCATCCATGGTTTAATTTTCATCTTTTGATCTCAAACATATTCAGGCAAAAGTAATAAGTAATTACAGATGGATTTAGTGTAAGGCAAAAATCTAAAATATTGGTCTTGCTGTCAAAATATGTCCAAAGGGGACTGTAAATAGCGGCAATGCAGTTCATCACCTTCTGGCGATAAAACAAGAAAACATTTTCTTTTAAATCCTGCTGACATCCGTTTACAGCGAAAACCCTATCGCTACAGTTCTGTTTGGATCATCAAACACTTTAAATTTGTAGCAGCAGTCTGCGTCTTACCAGCTGGTTCAGGAGCTGCAGCTAGGAATAAAAATCTGCTGTATATCAGGAAGTAGATTTTATGAAAGGGTTGAATATCTGAAGTGAAGAAAAAAAACGGTACAGTCTTTGTATTACAGCATCCCACAAAACCGCTGTGTCCCATATTGTGGCAAAGAAATGAACAGAAACTCAAATAACTCAAATAATTTCCATCACTACATTTTAAAACGTTCTCATCGGATGGATATTCTTATAAGTCTTTAAAATCTTATCTTTAGACTTCTTCTTTGGCAAGCAGTTTAATGTCTGTCATTTTCGCAAAATTAAACATTAAAATAAACCTTACAATTTCATTTTAGAATTTCAACATCGGTAATTTGATAGATTCAGTTAGGGTTTAAACTACAGTACATTTAAACCAGACAGCTTGTTAATTAAGCAACTTTATATCCCCTGATGTTATGTCTTTAAACTTAGCTTCTCTCTCTTTATACAACACCACTGTACCATGCTCTGTTCATGAAGATTCATGAAGCATTTCTAATAGAGATAGCCTTTCGTCCAGTTAAAAATACTGAAGTATTATTGCTGAGGTCTGTATTACCCTGCTCATAGCTCACTAAAATCTCTTGAAGCTTGCTGAGCAAATGAGATTCAGCAGGCCAGCGTGTGTTTATTTATAGCACAGCTTCCTCGTATATATCGGAATTTCCACTTTTCATGCACAGCGAAATTCTGCCTAGAATAAACACTGCGTGAATGCCACACATTCCACTCACCTCATGAATGTGCTCACTCATACATGTGCAACCTCAGGTACTGCTAAATTGACTGTCTACGTAGACTTAGTTTTAAAAGCATGTGTTACTTATGTCAATTAAGGGTTTTGGTGAGTGGACGTACTATAGTTTCATGCTCAGCAAATGCGATGGCGTTTTTAAATTCTTAAATCTGATTGGTCAGAAGACACTGAAGGTGCTCTTTAATGGCAGATCTGACAGAACTACTGACTACAAATCAAATCACATATTTATAATAATTCACTTTATTATAAAACAGACAACACTTGCTGTGTGATTTGAATGTACAGCACATTAAAACTATGATTTGGGGCCTTAATTATGTGCTAATGAACATGAAGGACAAGACTTTTTACTGTACATCCTTTCCAATTAAAAACCTCCTGCATTGTATGTACATTCCTGTGCAAAAGTCTTAAGCCACCCTCATTTCTTCATATTATATTTAACGATGAAGAGTAAACTAAGGTAATGGGAACAAAAGATGGACAAAAGTACTTCAGGACGCCTGGACAACTAATTAAAAAAAAGAATTTTATATATATATATATATATATATATATATATATATATATATATATATATATATATATATATATATTATAAATATGGCCTGGAAAAGAAATAACTAATAAATAAAATGATCTACTAAATGCTAAATAAAAAAAGGACACTGACTGCTGTGGAGAGTCAGGAGGCAAGCGTCATTTATGAGCCTACTATATATATATATATATATATATATACACACACATACATACACAGACACAGTGCTGAAAATAAGTATTTAATCCCCTACAGATTTTTTAAGTTTGCCCACTTACAAAGAAATGAAGGGTCTATAATTTTTATCATAGGTTTATGGATTGAGACAGAATATCAACCAAAAATCCAGAAAAAGCACATGATACAAATGTTATGAATTAAGTTGCATTTCAGTGAGGGAAATAAGTATTTGATCCCCAAGCAAAACATGACTTAGTACTTGGTAAAAAAAACCCTTGCTGGAAAGCACAGTGGGAAGACGTTTCTTGTAGTTGCTAACCAGATTTGCACACATCTTGGGATGCATTTTAATTCTTTACGGATTTTCTCTAAATGTTTAAGGTTTTTTGCCTGTTGCTTGGAAACTCGAAGTTACAGCTCTCTTTGTGAATTTTCGAATGGATTAAGATCTGAAGACTGGCTAGACCACTCCATGACCTTAATGTGCTTATTCTTAAGCCACTCCTTAGTTGCCTTGGAAGTATGTTTGGGGTCATTTTCATGCTGGAAGACCCATCCACAACCCAACTTCAGGAGGTTCTTATCAAAAATTGTACAACACATGGCCTCATCCATTGGCCCCTCAGTGCAGCAAAGTCAATCTGTACCTTTAGCAGAAAAACAGCCCCAAAGCATAATGTTTCCACCTCCGTGCTTGACTATAGGGACTGTGGTGTTCTTAGTGTCATAGTCAGCATTTTTCTTCCTCCGAAAACAGCAAGTCGAGTTGATGACAAAAAGCCCAATTTTGGTCTCATCTGACCACAGCAGTTTATCCCAATCTTTCTCTGTTCATTGGCAAACCTTAGACCGGTCTGTACATGTGTCTTCTTGAGGAGGGGAAGCCTTGCTGCGCTGAAGGATCAGTCCATGCAGGCATATTGTGTTACCAATGGTTTATTTGGCGACTGTGCACTCAACTGCCTTGAGATCATTCACAAGCTCCTCCCGTGTAGTCCCGGGCTGGTCCCTCATTTTTCTCATGATTATTCTTACTCCATGAGGTGAAATCTTGCATATAGGGCCATTAATGGTTAATTTGTATTACTTCCATTTGTAAATAATCGCTTCAGCAGTTGTCTTCTTCTCACCAAGCTTCTAGCTGATGGTCTTGTGGCCCATTCCAGCCTTGTGCAGGTCTAAAATCTTGTTCCTGACTTGCTTTAACAGCCCTTTGGTCTTGCCGATTGTGCTGAGGTTTGAATGTAGGATAGAGATTTTGTGGACAGGTGGCTTTTATACACATACCACATTGTTGTTAGGAGTTCCTTCTTAAATTAATATGTGTACCACAAGAGCACATAACCAGTCTGTGAGAGGCAGAATTATTGTTGGTTGGTAGGGGATCAAATACTTATTTCCCTCACTGAAATGCAACGTAATTCATAACATTTGTATCATGTGCTTTTTCTGGATTTGGGTCTCAATCATTTACCATAAACCTATAATAAAAATTATAGACTCTTTATTTCTTTGTAAGTGGGCAAACTTAGAAAATCTGTAGGGGATCAAATACTTATTTCCTTCACTGTATACACACAGTGCGGACATGGCAATTTTTTGCCCTAGCCACATCAGCAGTCCTCATGCCTCCCTGCAGCATGCCTAATGCACGTTCACGCAGATGAGCAGGGACCCTGGGCATCTTTCTTTGGGTGTTTTTCACAGTTGGTAGACAAGTCTCTTTAGTGTCCTGCTTTTTTAGAACTGTGACCCTAAATGCCTACTTTCTGTAAGCTGTTAAGGTCTTAACGACCATTCCACAGGTGCATGTTAATTAATTGATTATGGTTAATTGAACATGCATGGAAAATATTGTTTAAACCCTTTACAATAAAGATCTGTAAAGTTATTTGGATTTTTACAACATTATTGTTAAAATACACAGTCCTAAAAAAAGGGACGTTTCTTTTTTTGCAGAGTATATATATATTTCTTTTCATGATAGTGTGATCGGAACAGATACTTCTTTGTCACAAAAAACATTTATAAAGTTTGGTTCTTTTATGGCTTTATTATGGGTTAACAGAAAAAAAGGATCACATCTGCTGGGTTAAAAATATACATACAGCAGTGCTAATATTTGGTTACTTGTCCCTTAGCCAAATTTACTTCAATTAGGCGCTTTTGGTAGCCATCCACAAGCTTCTGGCAAGCTTATGGTTTAATCTTTGACCACTCCACTTTGCACAGAATTGGTGCAGTTCAGTTAAATTTGATGGCTTTCTGACATGGACTCGTTTCTTCAGCATTGTCCACATGTTCTCAATGGGGTTTAAGTCAGGACTTAACCCTATTAAGGCCATTCTAAAACCCTAATTCTAGTCTGATTTAGCCATTCCTTCAACACTTTTGATGCGTGTTTGGGGTTATTGTCCTGTTGGAACACCCAACTGCGCCCAAGACCCAACCTTCGGGCTGATGATTTTAGGTTATGTTGAAGAATTTTAAGGTAATCCTCCTTCTTCATTATCCCATTTACTCTCTGTAAAGCAGCAATTCCATTGGCAGCAAAACAGCCCCACAGCATAATACTACCACCACCATGCTTGATGGTAGGCATGGTGTTCTTGGGGTTAAAGGCTTCACCTTTTCTCCTCCAAACATATTGCTGGGCATTGTGGCCAAAAAGCTCGATTTTTGTTTTGTCTGACCACAGAACTTTCCTCCAGAAGGTCTTATCTTTGTCCATGTGATCAACAGCAAACTCCAGTCGAGCCTTAAGGTGCCGCTTTTGGAGCAAGGGCTTCCTTCTTGCACGGCATCCTCTCAGTCCATAGAGATGCAAAACACGCTTGACTGTAGACAATGACACCTGTGTTCCAGCAGCTTCTAATTCTTAGCAGATATGCTTTTTGGTGTTTTCGGTTGACTCTTCACCCTCCTGACCAATTTTCTCTCAGTAGCAGGTGATAGCTTGCGTTTTCTTCCTAATTGTAGCAGTGACAAAACAGTGCCATTCACTTTATACTTACAAACAATTGTTTGCACTGTTGCTCTTGGGACCTGCAACTGCTTCGAAATGGCTCCAAGTGACTTTCCTGACTTGTTCAAGTCAATAATTAGCTTTTTCAGATCCATGCTGAGCCCCTTTAACTTTCCCATTGTAGCGTTAGTGGGCGTTTGTATCCAATGAGCCCTATTTAAATGGCCTCAGAGAAGTCACCAGCTGAAGTCACTCATAATCACTCACAAAAAGTTAAGCCATGCTATGAAGCTCATTTTACTGACACAACTTTCTAAGTCACCAAAATTGCTAATTCATGTTGCTGTATGTATATTTTTGACCCAGCAGATGTGATCACTTTTTTCTGTTAACCCATAATAAAGTCATAAAAAAACAAACTTCATGAATGTTTTTTGTGACAAAGAAGTATCTGTTTCAATCACTCTATTAGAGAAAAATCAGAGTTGTAGAAATAACAGGGAACTCAAGAGAGCCATGATATTATGTTCTTTACAAGTGTATGTAAACTTTTGACCACAACTGTGTATATATATATACACAGTTGTGGTCAAAAGTTTATATATACCTTTATATAGATACCTTATTGAAATCAAAATATGAAGAAAACAAAACAAGGGACAGGTCGGGGGGACTTTTGCACAGTACTGTATTTTTGACAATAAGACACACCTAGTGATCAGAATCCTAATTCCTGAGACTTTTTTTTTGTCGTGAATTCAAAACATGCATTTTGGGTCTTTGCATGGTACATGTTACATGTCCTTTACACTGTCCTCTTTCTCTCCCTTCATAGTTCCTGCATTGACAAAAAAAAGTCCAATTGTATTAAATAAAAGCTTATTTTTGGGCAAAGTGTTGTCTCATTAAAATTCATGTCTATCGAGCAGATGCAGCTGACGTTAAAGCTTTGCCTGGTTTCACTTCTGGAAATCTGTTTTCTGGAACGCCGCCTTTTTATTTATTCAACCTTATGGCTAGTTTTTGTCTATAAAACTATCAATGCCAGAGAATTGGTGTGTGTACTGATGTTCCCAGCAGAGCAACAAACAAACAAAAAATATTTTTTTTGGTCAGAATCCCTGCTGAGTCTGTCTTAAACCATAGATCCAGGTAGAAATTATTATATTGTCCTGTTTAATAGATCTACCCTGAGGTCCTGCGGTTGACATTGCTTGATCTTTATGTGCTTTTTCCTTTTTTATATATTTGAATACCCGAATTCAGTTGAACAATGTCTGACTTGTTCTTGAAAGTAAAAGCAAATCTTATGGTAGGGAATTTAAAACGATGACCTTTCTTTTAGTGTCTAGTAGATGGCGTTAATTTGCTAGCCTGTTGTTTTTCTGTTCTGCAATCGCACTCTCTCATTTATTTTAAGTTAAAATTATTCTTAATCATTTTTCATCTCATTAGAATAACATTAAAACAAGGCTGGACAACATCCCTTCAGTCTGCATTCAGAAAGTACGTATAGTGTGAACAACAGACTGACCTGTAGCAGCGCTGCAGCCAAGAACACAGCCATGAAGATGGGTGTCAAGGACGTGTGGCCACTTTTCATCAGGTGAATGGTATACAAGAAGACCAAGTGGCCCGGGACTACCAACAGAAGCAGCACTTGTGCTGACCTGTGATTAGCTCCTGAAACAAAAAAAGAAAAAGAAATACATCACATATATACACATACATGTGATCCATATGTACACAATAACAGACTATATATTTATATATAAAATATATAAATAAGCGAGGACCTCTGCTGAGCTATATGTGGCTGTATATCTGCTTTTATGTACATGTTGAAATTCTCGTTTTCAGTTCCTGACCCGAGTTTCGGGCAGGCGTTCATCCACCACAGAGACGTGAGAATTTACGCCTCTTCCTCCAGATGGTAATGGCAGCCTGGCAGTAGGCGCTGCACCCTGCGTGTGTCTGCGCTTGGACATCTGTACCCAGAATTTCTCTTCACCGAGTCGTCCGAGCAAACTCGAGAAATGTGTGCTAAAAGCGTAAGAGCTGCCAGCTCTAGGCCTCTGTGCTGGCTTTCACTTCTACTGTTTATACTACACAGAGCTGCACAAAATCTCAGTCTCAGTTAAATACACACTGTTCTGTAAGCTGTGCATGCACTTAATCAAGTTCTCTGTTTTATCTCTCTCTCTCTCTCTCTCTCTCCCTTTCATCTAACCTCTCCTAGTCCTTCACTTTCTGCTGTGGAGAAAGCAGGAGGCTGAGCGGCAGTCTGCGTTTGGCTTTGTTTTCTCGAGCAACCCTCATGACTCATCGGTGCATTTACAAATAAAGACAGCCACAGAACGAACACGACTAGAAAGCCAAATAGATAGATGCATCATCCTTGTATTTGTAGGCATTTATTTTGCATTAGGTAGACCTTTAAACAAAAAACTCCAGGATCACCATGGAATGAGAAGCAAATCCAAACCCAACACTTCCTTTTGATGATCATCATACCATGGGACGCCAAAAGTGCAACTCATCTATATTGGATCTTGAGAATGTATTGTAAAAAGATAAGATGAATAGGATATATTTGTGGAGATTTGTGTAAGGTTTGTGTGAGGTTACCTGAGCCACAGAAGGTTCTGCAGGGATAGTAACAGCCTTTGGCTTCATCCGGTACCTCTCCTGGGGTGCTGTGGAAGTGCAAGTGTGTCGAGATGCGGCTAGACTGGATGGCCACCAGGTTTCCACCAATACCTGCACAGCGAATGTTAAATTATCGCTCAGATCCACTCTCCAGACTAAAAGAGTTATCAGTCCTGAGTCTGGCTAAAATAATGTGATCCATTTATCACTTCCTGCTAAGAGTTACGGTTTTATCTTTCCTGTCTTTCATCTTAATATACACTCTCATTTTTACAGTATACTCTATCACTCACTCGCTCTACTCATTTCCAATTTTTGACATGGACAAGTAGAACTGATTGCTGTTCATATGTGCAGTAATAAATCTTTACAACCAGTCAGGGAAGGGAAATCAGAAACTTTTACAAAGTTTATCCATAGAGGTGAAAACAACCATAAAAGTTTTAAACAAGCATTAGATATGCAACAAATGCCTAAATGTAAGTGTAAATTATTCCAATAATAAAACATATTTGTTGCATACCATTTCTAAAAGGAAACTGAGATGAAATTTTATCATTTCTTTTGATTTGACAAAAGTACAACAGATATCACGGTATAACCAAATTGCTCAGAATGACAGTAATGCCTCTAAAAAGATAGTCTGAAATGAAATGTCCTTCCTCAAGTTGTAATTTTTACTATGTCTCCCTGAAATGAGCCATTCAAACTATAAACCCCAAAACTCCTAAATTGATCCTGTTAATGCTCATGTCCATGTCTGACTGAGCTTGTTTGTACATTCCTTAACAACATTGTATTTACTACAAAAGTATTAGAAGCACACTGTGGCTTTGAATCAAATTAATTATTGTCACTAGAAAGAAAATAAAAAACATAAATTGAGGAAGGACATTGTTCATTTATAGAAGGGGTCCCTAAAATAAACCATTCAAATTTATAAAATCAGCCTCCATTAATAATTTTCATCCTGCTAATAGTATCCTATGGGTGTCCCATAGCTTTCTGTGAGCAAACAGAAAGGAGGATGAGAAAAAATCTTTGTTTTAAAACTTCCACAGTTAAGTCTGTATAGGCTAATAAAAGTTTTTGCAAAGCTGTAAAGCAGTAAATTATGCAGCTCCACAGATGATGATATTTAAAGAGATAATGAAACACAATGTGCATTTACAGGAGATTTGATGAGCACAATGTAAACACTTGCACTTGTTAGTTGAGGGCTTTTTTTTTTATTGATTTTTTAATTGTAGCTCCATAGCTAACTAGATTAACAAACGTCAACAGTAACATAGCATGTTAAAATAGTTTAACTTTCAATTATTTTAAAATCAAGCTAATGAGGTTTACAGAAAACAAATACACTGGACTGAGCAAGCACTCAAATGTGCCTTGACTTTTGCTCGATGTCTGGTGGGCGAGATCATAAATTAATGATTTGCACCCCTGTGAAGTCCAGAGAAACAAACACCAACAGAAATTAACCACTAACACCATATACCAAAATTAAGAAAAAAAATATTATGTCTATCTATGTATTGAAACCAGTACCGAATTCCTGCTTTTAAAAGATATTTTTAATTCTAATGTATTTTTAAACAGTTAGAGTTGAGTGATAATCCGACATTGTAGGTCTGTTTAGGTCTCAGCTTCTTTATGTGGAACTACTCGGATCTTGAGTAATGACAATATTCCATACTCTCTGGTGTGTGCTGGTTGTCTGTGCTTTAATAGTTCAGAGTTGTGGCAGCACCACACCAGAGGCATATGTTGGTGATTGGCATTGACTTACATTTGATGGGGGTGTGTATGTTTGTCAGTAGCAATAACTTGTAGCAAACCCATACTGTCTCTGATTCGACTGACAACTCTGAAATACGCTTTTTTAAGTAAGATAATATGCAGGCTTCTTAACCCTCCAAAATTAGCGTGTGAAAGGATCAAGCTTGATTTAACACCTTACATGAGTGCGTTTTAACATGAGTGTGTTTTAAATAAACACTTATCACTTCTTATTAAGGCGTTAGAGGAGCTGTCATGCTTGTGATAAATGTCTGCACTGCGTACACATCCAAAACAAACTTACTTTTGTTTAACCAATTCTGGTCCTCTGCCATGTTCTCTAAACATAAGTGGCTATCTCTGCTAAAACTATGACTTTTACAGTTATTCCCAGTACTTAATATTCTACATGAAGATCATAATTACCATTTATAATGCAATTTATGTAGTAAAGACTGAACAGAGCTCTTAACTGAACATTCTTCACTTTCATGTCCTAAACTGATAGATTATAACTTCAATAAAAGAAGCCCTGCTGGCATCAGTGTTAAAATCCTGCCTGAAGGTGAAGATGTTCAAAACAAGTTGAAAATCAAACGTTTAATTAAACAGATTTGGGGAATCTTACTTTAAGGCTTGAAGCTGTGTTTGAAACTCAGCTGGTCTTACCATTTATCACAGGGGAGTAAACCACAATCCCAGCCAAGTTGGGGTCTGACACGGTTTTATCCAGGATTAGACCTCCAATACTGAAATGAAAAAATAAAGTTTAATTTTAGGAACTGTGATCCGGCAGTCAACGTGTAAATATGGGAAAGTTACATGACTATGCATGTAAGTGTGGGTGTGTGTACAAGACCTGCTGATGACCATGGCGGTGATGACAGGCTCCCAGCCGGAGTAGAGAAGCTGTCGGCTCGCCGGGTGTTTGGATGAGATGATCATCCACACCGGAGTCAGACACATAAAGAACGCACACACAAGAAACGACACATATGGGTGGGAATCTGAAAGAGATAGATACATAAAAAAGGAGCATAAACACTAACAGCGTAGTGTAATAAGTTTTTAAAAGGTATTGAAAAAACAGTCACTCGTATCTACATCTGTGTACAATCAAGATTTCACTGTTCGCAAATTCCACCAACAGTTCTTCACAGTCCTCCCCAGACCTTGCATTTCTATTACCTGATTAATGTTTTCTATACTGACTCACTATCACGCCACCTGCGTGAATGAAGAGCTTTATGAAAATTAGATGTATATGAGGGTAAACTGAGATGCATGCATGCTTATGACATATAAACCAAAGAGTGGGTGGGAGCTCGCACATTTTCGCACTAATCATTTCTGGTTTCCTGAATCTGACACATTTGTTCGTACGTCATTTTTGGAGCTCCTTCGTATGCAACGTTACTGAATAAGGGTCGCTGTTTATAAAATTACGCAGATGATTTTAATGCGCACTAACTGCCTCAAACTTAGCTTTCCATAACATCTTCATCATCGCTGCTCAACAAATCTGCATAGATTGACACAAGCTTGAGTCGTCCAATCCTTAATTGGGAATGTTTGAGTTTGGGTGACTATATTTAGTCTGAGCAGGCCCAACTGGGCTTCAGCCCGGACTTATGATGGCATGAGTGGCTGTTTGCTGGCTGGCACGTTGGCTGGGTTTTGGCACAGAATGGCATGGGCTGTTCACCTCACTTTACCTCTCAGACAGTGACTGAGAAAGAGGCAGGGGAAAGAAAAGGTAAAAAGAAAAGGCACTGCGTCATTGATTCATTAGTTTAACACAAGGAAAACAAATCAATTAAGATGGACTGTGCGTGACTGAGCGCGAGGGACTTGCAATTACATTTGCCTTTGGTTTGGGTGTGTCAGCAGGTGAAAAGTGTGTGCGTGCGCGTATCCGTGTTTTCTTTAATCAAAATAATTAAAAACACAAGAACTTAACTGAGGTATATTTGAATTTGAAGAGAAACATGTATGTAAAGTATTATTTCTTTATATAAAAACAATGGGTTTCTTATTTAAGGGTTAAAACATCTTTAATCGTTATTGTCTTTAATTGTTATGTATTGTTGTATATAATTCATGCCAGAGACAGACAAAGAAGAAATACTAAAACTGTTATAAAGGAAATTATTTGAGATGCTTATTTAACTCTTTTAATAATACATTACTCTCTCCTGCCATTCACAGTGATAATAGCCTATTGGGTCTCTCTGTGAGCTCAAGGATGAGCACGAGGGAGATTCTCTTTGTCAAATCGATATTTCTCTGAGTACAGTACACGGTCCTGTGCTGTAGCATGGGAGGTTTAAAAAGACACGGCTGACTGGCTGTTCCTGAAGAACACTGCATTAGCGTTCAACCTTCCTGTTTAAGTAATAAGCTGGGAAAATTTTTAAAAGAGAATAAGAGAGTAAGCAAAAAAAGAAGTATGTAAGAAAGAAATGAAGGATTAAGAGGAGATAAGTAAAAAAAAAAAGGAGAAAAGCAAGTGAAGAATAACAGAGACAAAGAAAAGAAGTAGGTAAGTACCAGAAGAATAAAGAAAGATCATTAAGAAAAAAAATAGGTAAGCACATAGGTGAGAAAGTAAGAACAGAAGGGAAGAATGAAAGGAAGTAAGGAAGGAAGAAAAAAAGAAGGGGCAAAGATGTTGGTAGGGAATAAAGATAAGTAAGAAAGGAAAATGAAAAAGAAAAGAGAGAAGGAATAAGGAAGGAAGGAAAAGTGTGTTGGTAAGGAAGATAAGCAAGTAAGGGTATAAAGTGAAAGGAAGATGAAGAGTAAAAGAGAGAAGGAAAGTGAAAGGAAGGAAGACAGTAAGGAAATACATGTACAGTAAGTAATAAGTAAGTAATAAATGAAAAAATAAAAATGTAGGCAATGAAATACGTGAAGAAGTCGTGAATATACAAGTACAGTAAATAAAGAAAAAAGGTATGCAAAAATAGGAATTAGCGAAGAAGTTAAAAACAAAAGAAATAACTTAAAAAAAGGAACTAAGCAAGGAAGGAGGTAGAAGGGTAGAAGTAAGAACAAAAATGTAACAACCAAGGATTTCAGAGCATTTAGATAAAGATCTTAGAAGGAAAAGAATAACAGCGATCATGGTAATCATGATTTGTGTAATTTGTAAATATTAAAATAATGTCCTGCGTTAGAAGAATTGGCGAATTTTCCTCAACATCTTCTCAGCGTACACATGCAACACCAAGGTACATAATCAGTAGAATTAAATAAATCACCCAGACGTGAAGTATTCATACACACGACTTGTCTCAAGTCACAGAGTATATGTTTGTGATAATGAATCTGAATCAGTCATTCATATGTTACACTAGTCCAGCAGTCTGACAGAGAGCGAAAGAGAGATGGGAACGCTATGAACTCTGTTACAGAAGAGCTATTGTCCAGCGTTCTCTCCACCCAGCCCAGGTCGCCTCATTAGCAGCACATTCCTGATATAAAACATGTCAGCTCCACAGGTTTACACACTATATATCTCTTCACACCTTCAATCCAGCAGACATACATGACACAGTCTCCTTAAGCTTAAGTAATCTAACACACACGTTATATTTGAATGCTGTATAACAGGTCAGTGTGAAGACTTAAAACTGCAGTACAGAGATAGATACAGAGATACTGATAGAACAGACCAGGACACTGGGCATTCAAAATGCCGTTTACTCTACTGCCATCTTGTGGTGATTACTAAAAGTACACACAAGTGGCCTATTGATTTCCTATATGGTCTAATTTTCCTATATGGTCTAAACTTCTGTTACTCCTCTCTGTTCTTACTCTCCGTTCGCCTGTCTGTCTATCTGTCTCTCTGCCCTGTCTTTGTCCATCTGTCTGTGTATTTGTTGTTCCCTTTTCTCAGTTCATTTCTTATTCATTGTTTCTCTCATGTCTTCCTCACTCTTGTCTCTCTTGACTATGACTTTCTTTCTTTCGCTCTGTCAGTTTCTCTCTCTCTCTCTCTCTCTCTCGCTCTTTCTCTGCCTAACTGTTGCTAGATTTCTTTTGATTGCCTGTGACTGGCTTTTTTTCCCTTTCTGTTTCTTGTCTGAGTCTCTTTGTCTCTTTTTTGTCCATCTTTCACTGTCACTCTCTTTCTGTCATCTCTTGCTCTGTCGTCTCTCTCTCTCTCACACATACTCACCCAAGCAGTTATAGAGCCCCTGACTGATCCAGGCCATGATGGCTAGCGTAATAAGGTCACCGAAGCTAGCTGCAATTGGCGTGGCTACATTGTCAGGATTGATGCCTGTCTTCTTAGAGCCCACAATCACACCCACCATGATGATACCTGTCACAGAAAATTTTAGAAACAAAAGCTCTCACTACATGTGACTCAGTTAGTTCCTTACAGCAAATAAATGTTTGTCTTTCATCAATCACAAATTCTATTTGGCCAGCTTTGCCAGCTTGCTTTATTTGGCCTGCACTTTTTTATTTGACTTTTCACTAGTGCTTGCATACTATCAAGGTAGAAAGTTTTCTTGGTACGTCGAAGCAAACTGCCTGCTTTGAGTCTGAAATACTGGCCTTCCAGGAACTCCTTTGATGAACCATACATGTGTTAATGGCTTGGAGTAAGGCCAGAATTGTATGGGAGATATGGCAATAACTGACAGTCTATAATGTGCAAGTGGTGTTTATGGAATGATTGTATGCAGGTGTAATTGTGTCTAAGTGGTGTTGGTGAATGTGTGTATCTGTTCCACAGATAGATGCATCTCTTTTACAAGTTGGTGACAATTTTCCTATTGATTTTCAAGGATCAGGTGTTCCACTTCTGGGAAACTGCAGTGGGCAGTTCGTCATTTACAGACGTTCAGCCATTCACATACTATTACTGCGAGTTAGAGTCTCATCACCGTGCTGTGCTTGAAGTCTTCTGTAACTGTCACTCAGTTTATGCCTGGATTTATAAGAGATTTCATCACAAGTCTGTGGTTTGACTTGAACAGCACTTGCAAAAATAAATCTACCAGTGTTTTCACATGAGAGCAGTATTAATGGACTGTGACTGTGTTTTTATGGTATGAATTAAAAAGCAATCAGCATTTATCCCCAAACTTGTTATTATTCGTATTATTACTATGATTATTACCTACAATAGATTTATTATTCAATCATTTCTACACTAAACTCAAAATGGCTTTTTTAAGAGCTTGTAATATTCATGTAACCTATAATTGTTCTTCATAAAATACGTCCGATTCTAGTGCTTAATTGCATTAAAAGGTCAATGTTAAACATTCTCAAGATACAACCTGTACCTATAACCAAGTTTGCTGGTTTGGTTCAACACAAAAGCAGTTGCACAAAACTGCACCAACAGCAAAGAGATAATGAGAGTTTAGTGGTTTGCAGATGCTGACTCTGCTCTGATTATACACCATCAACACACTCTCACTCACGAACAGGGGTTTGAACAGCATTCAATAGACAATGTTCCTTTTAGATACTGTTTCAAAACAGCATGATATTTGCCAGTGTATCAAGGCCATCTATCTCAGTGCTCATATTATTGCCAAAAACTATCCCATCTGGTTTGGTGCAAAAAGATCTTGATGCTTAACCTTAGCTGTATTTAAATATTCAACAGCAATTTTAAAGACATTTTTAAACTCCATTTAGTAGTCATATCCTAGCTATCAGGGTCCATTCAGTACAAGCTTTTCCTATGCTTTTTTTCTTCACCAATTTAGAAGGTGGTGCAATTAACTGTTGATACATAACTGTGAAGACCAGTATCAAAACTTCTAAAACATAAATATATTAAAATTTTACATATATTTTTTGCATCTTTAAATAAAAGCAGTACATGGAAACAGAACTGCGGCCATTTTTATATTATTTACTCTGTCCACTTAAATGACTATGGCAGTACTCAATCGATATGTACCTTGCAGCAGGGATGCGATAAAGGCCGTGGCCACGCTGCTGGAACAGAGCAGCACAGCGTGACTCATCTGGAACTTTCCTTCAGGGATCCAGCCAAGAATAATGGCCGCCACAGCTGCCAGAAAGCCTACCACTGTAGCTTGGACCTGAAGACACAGGGATGATCATGATAAGATGCAAAATAGTTTGCAAAAAAAAAAAAGTATTTTTGCAAATAGTTTCTCAGATATTTCTTTATCACCACAAGCAAAAATGTTTAGTGTCTGAATGTTAAGATATTAATAGTGTGAATAGTATTTATTTCAGTTCCAAAGTTTTACTGTACATCTCAACTTTTTAATATGATCTAAATGTTCTCTAATAACTTTGTCCATGCTTTGCATTCATAACCAATCCACATTCTTGTGTATCATCAAAGTAGATTTTGGATAAACTCCACAGGCCAACTTTAACATATTTCTGTTTTACCATTTTGGAACATTAATGGTATTTATTAAAACATTCACATTGAGGTGTCATTCAGTGTATTAGAGTAAGTGATAGAGTGCAACTATGAAAAATCTTTCATCTAAACTTAGCAGCGAACACACCTCAGATCTGAGTTGGACTGGGTGGCTCTAGTATGTCTAGTAAGTTTAAAAAAAAAAAAACATGCAATTCAGTAGTTTACTCTTACTTGTTTTAATGCCAAGTTACCAATGATGAGATTCCACTTCTCTATGGGCGAATCCATTTTGCCAACATTCACCTGAAGGGGTAGCAAAGAAAACATGAACATATGAATACAGTGTATTCCACTAGTGCTGAACAATTAGTCACTCACTCATCTTCTATACCGCTTTATCCTGTATTCAGGGTCGAGGGGACCTGGAGTCTATCCCAGGAGACTTAAGGCACGAGGAAGGGTACACCCTGGACAGGGTGCCAATCCGTCACAGGACACACACACATACACACACTACGGGCAATTTGGGAATGTCAATTAACCTTACCTACATACCTACGAGCCTGGAGGTGCAAGGCGACAGTGCTAACCACTACACCACCGTGCTGCCTTGCTGAACAATTAATTATATTAAAATTTAAATCATAGTATGGATCTGTGCAATTTATTACAATTTATTAATTAATACTGTAATATTAAAATCACATAAAAATCACTGTCTTTGCTAAAACCCCATAGGCCATTTAAATCTGCAAATAGATGTCTTTTAGTTTCTTTTTACAGCAGTGAAAATAATTAGTTCTCCAAATGTAGATTCTGAAGATTATTGGAATTATTTTAACAGGTGTTTAAATGTACACACTGTATTTAAACCTACTTCTTTTTAATATAGAAAAGGTAAACATTTTCACAATTCATGATGCACTATAATTTAACTCCTTTTGATTTACGTTTGCTGAGATACATTTGTAACATAAGCTCTTTAATTCTCTCACAAACTTGAGCACAAAGTGCAAGTGTAAATATCCAAGCCAACAGTTCAAAGTCAATGGAGTTAAAATGGAGAAAGGGTCAATAAGATCAATAGCAGACATTTAAATTAATCAGCAAAGTATTAGCAATATTTTTTTACTTTCTATTATTGCCATGATTTTTTTTTTATTAATTTCCTTGAGATTTCTTCACACTGAGTGAAAAGCTGATCAAGCTGTTGCATATTTATATGCAAAGCAGACATAACTAATAATTTCAGTTTGTACTCACATACAGACTGTCAGAAATGTCACTTATGGAACATGTATAGCAGACTAAAATTCTGAGAATGACAAAAATAATAATTATCAGAAAGTCTGCTGCTTCAGTGTTTTTAGATCTTTTTGTCAGATGTTTTGTCAGATTGTCAAAATGTATTTAAAAGAGGAAAATATTAGTTTATGAAAAGCTGTATTTTTCTGAACTATATCTGCGTAATTCTGAAGTAACTTCCCTATAAAGGGATTTTCCAGAATTATTGGGGGGGACCAATAACAAAAATGAAAAAACAATGAAACAGACAGTAAAATTTAGACTGTCAGAGCTAAAAGCATACAGTAGCAGTGTTGTGTGAATACACCACAAAGTGTGAGAAAACTGGGCCTTAAACTTGAAACAGATGTTTATCTCATGTTTGCTTCATGTACCATGAGGTCTGAGCAGGGGACAAAAGGAGAACATTTGTTTGCCTATTACATAATGATCAGACCACAAACTGTCAGTGTGGTCAGTAAGGAAAAAAGAGGAAAAATAAATAAAAGCACAGGTTATTCCTGCATAGTGATGAAAGAGCAAGCAGCAGGGTTGTGACTGTGACAGCTGTGTGAGAAGAAAACAGAATGCCAGAACTGCAGCGTTTGTTTGTCATTTCACCTCGAGTGTGAATGACAGATTCAGCAGGGGAACGCTAGCTATTTCACACACTGAGGGTGACTCCCTCCTGACACTCTGAGCTGCTGCTTGAGAGAGACGTATAAAAAAATAAAAAGCCTACAGAAGTAAGTGCTGCAGCAGCAACCTCCAGATTGTAATCCGACTATGTGGATAGAAAGATACCAAATTTATAGCTTCTTTCTCAGAGTGGACCTGCAAATACACACAAGCTTCGTCTTTCTACACAATGCGTGCTGGTGTAACTGGAAGGAAAGAATACGAATAACAATAGTTGTACAGCACATAATGACTCTTATTTTATACACATCACGCTCAAAATCTGCAGTTCAAAAGCAATTCATTTAAAGTATTCATTTGTTGGAAACGTCTTTTCCTATTCATAATGATGTATACTTTCTAAAGGGTTTTAAATGTATGAATCCTTTTAATTAATATTTCTCATTCATGGGTAAGGACATTTAACAGGCTTTAATAAATAATTATTTAAACAAACAAATGAATAATTGAGTGAGTGAATGAATGAATAAATAAATGGGTGGTTTGTCATTTGCTGTTATCTAAGACAAGAGGAATGAAACATGTATGTACACTTATAAGAAAATAATCAGCCTCATGATGGTAAAGGTAATTGCACTCCACTTCAGTCACATCACACCACACAGGTTTATTCCTCACATGTGGCTATACACCATGATTGTGACATGTCTTATGAAATGAAATAAGCTGATGTACGTATGATGCGTCACGATTATTTACTGACAGTAATTAATTGGTGTATATGGGATCAAGCCAATGCCATGATTTAACTTTACAACTCTTAAAAAAAACTTTTTACCCTTGCCATTAAAAATATGGCCTGGAAAAGAAATAACTAATAAATAAAATGATCTCCTAAATGCTAAATAAAAAAGGACACTGACTGCTGTGGAGAGTCTGGAGGCAAGCGTCATTTCCAGGTTTCCTTTCAGACCCAGGAGAGGAGGGACCAGGATGAAAATCTCTGTGACATATTTGAAGGCATCCCAATGCTGAGAAAGAGAAAGAGAGAGAGGGGGGGGGGGGACACAATTTATATTTATGCAACATTTTTCCACAACTGGAAAGTCTTAAGGATAAACCCTTTGCAATTAGTAGTTTCTCAACGTTTCCCCTCTAAAGTTTTGTTAACACTGAAAGAGGAAGAAAATGTGTACTTTTTTTTAAAAAAGCATGTATGATCTATTTGAAAATGGAATATAATTTATATTTATATATATATATATATATATATATATATATATATATATATATAGAGAGAGAGAGAGAGAGAGAGAGAGATGTGTGTGTGTGTGTATATGTAGAGAGAGAGAGAGAAAGAATTATTATAAGCCATAGTCATAATTTAAAAGCAATTTTAAGACATGTTGTTACTGGAGAATAATCAACCGCTGGGAAGTTAGAGTTACTCAACCTTGCAGCTGGCCCACATGACACCACCCAGTCATTGATTAAGTTCCTGTAAAAGCACTTCCCTTTGTGGTAAATATAAACATCCCCAATATAACATTAAACAAAATTCAGCTTTACATCCCAGCGCATATGTTATAAAATTGCACATATAAGGCACCACAACAGCTGTAATAAAGAGATGTTCTTCTATTTATGATCATATTCTTATCTTGTTTTGACTGTGTTTAAAAAGCTGTTGTTTTTCTGGCTTCAGACTTCAGGCACCACTTTTTGTAAGCAAGCTTGTTATAGTTTGTTCAGATTGATAATATGAAACATGAGTTCAGTTTGCACCCAGCAGACAGGTGAGTGAGTACTTGCAATGGGTTGAGACCCGTACGGTTATATCTTTCTCCCATGACATTTTGGATAATTTTATTTTGCTCTAGAATAACACAGTGCTGGTTTGGTTGCATATTAATGCATAATAACTTCTTTTCAGTTTTAAGTTGTGAAAGAACATTTGTGAAACTGAAAATACATGTGGTATGAAATACATTTCTTTTTTCTGTTTTTCCTTAAAGTTATGCAAACTTTCGTATTCAACAATAACAAAAACATTCTTTTATATACATAAAATAAAAAATAATAAAAAACAGAATATCGGATTGTCTGCATTACTGCCAGCAGTGATGTTATTATCATTTTTCAAGCTGACTAATCAGCATTATTACTTTAAATTCCAGCACAGTACACTAATGCACTATACAAGCACAATAAAGTCTTTCATTCTCTGTTTCCTTGTCTTATTTCACTTATTTTTTTACCCAACATTTTTCTCGACATTCTCTCTTCTATCTCTTCTCTTATGCTTATTCATGCGTTCTCATTCCCTTTCTTTGACCTTCTGCTTATTTATATTGCTCCACACCTCTCTTTTTTTTCCTAGCGTCTCCTCTTTCTCTCCCTTCTCTTGCTCTCAGGTCTGTGCCAGCACTGTGGATTTGCATCAAGGAATGCAAAACTAGCTTCGATGACAAAAAGCTAAAACGAATAAGCTCTGCTGAAGTATTTCTTTTCTTAATTCCATTTTAAAATGTATGTTATTTCACTAAATGTGCTTTTCCCAGACTGGTGTGATGATGAAGCATGAGATTCACCTGTACTATATCTAACACCATGCCAGCTGACACTGTGCCAAAGCCGGCCAGCAGGAATGGCACCAGAATCTGCAGAGCCATGGCTAATGGTGACTCCTTGGGCATGTTTTGCGTGACCGGGTTCTGGCCTGCTTCTTCACTCTCCTCTTCCCCGTCTCCCTCTTCTCCTGAGAGCCGGCTCTCAGGTAGCATCGGCTCTGTCTCGCTGTATCGGCCATCCCCAGAACGCTCAGAAAGGCGACGACCTTCACGGTGAAATCCGTTCTGGTGCGTCTCCGGCTTGGGAGAGTTTAATTCCACCATGGCCAGTCGTTCTTCTCGCAGTGCAGTGTAGCCTGGAGGAACCATGGTGTGCAGCAGGGAAGACATGGATTTCAGAGAGAGAGAGCCCCACCTGCTTCCTCCACGACCACCACAGCCGACACTCCCCCCACTGTTGCTCACAAACAGGTTAGGGCGCAGGGAGGTGAACAGAGCACCCCCTGTGGTGCGGAGGCTCATACTGCAGCCAAGGACTGGGTTGGCTCATGGCCTTTTGGATTGGAATGAAAATAAACTGTGGGATCAGGAACCCATAGTCATCAAAAGAACAATGAATCTGAAACAAGAGAAAGAAGACCTTATAGCATACGCATAGAAATCTTTAAAAAAAAAACATATACACAGTGTCTAATGACACCATAGAAGGACAGAAACCCTGTTATCATCTAGAAGAAGAATTACTGCAGTAGTACAAATAAACATTAATCACAGTACCTGCCACTTAGTCTGACATTCATTCAGTAGACTCAAGATTGTCTAAAAAGGGTTACTAAAAATATTTGCCTCTATACATTAAATGTTAGCAAACTTTATATCAAATTCTGTTCAGGAAAAACAGTTTTATGCTTTTTTTTTTTAGTAAGTAATGAAAAGACTCCAAGAAGAGTGCACACTCTTTTGTAACACCTCTTGACCAATCCCAAGCTGAAGCAAAGAACTGGAGTTCAAAAAACCAACCAATAATGATACAAGGGATGTTTAAGGGAGGCTGTAAAAGGATGGTGGATTTAGGTTAGCTATTCATAACATAGGTTTAGCCTGAAAAAAGGGGCCATGATCATGCAGTGTACTAATTATCAGCTTACAACAAGCTCAATAAAAGTGTTCAGTCTTACAGTGCCCTTTACATTTTTGTAGATTGATTTTCATGTAGGAATTGTTACCACTACTGGTGTATGAAGTAAACAGTTGTTCTGAGCGCCTTATTCTTATCAGGTCTGTGGTGAATTCAGTGATTACCATACAGGGCAAAAGGATTATGGAGGTTTTACAATCACACAGGTTTGAGCTAGTCTTTGACATAGTCAATTATGTTACAGCACACAAAAGGATTCAATAAAGCTATGCACACTCGGTATGTATGGGTGTGATGATCAGGTGTCCACATACTTTTAGACATTCTCAATTTCAGGTTTAGAATCACTAATACATTTACGGGTTTGTTAGCAGGTTACGGAAATCAGAGCTCCCAGCGGATTGTTTGCGAACAAACAGTAATATGAGCCAGGGATAACCAAAAACCTAAAACACACTGATATACAATGAATAAAGCATTGAACTATGGTCTTGAAGGTTCCAGGTTCAAACCCCACCACCACTAAGTTGCCCCTGTTGTGTCTTTGAGCAAATGCTGAAATTAAAATGAAAATGTGTATATACACAAAACCTGGTGACTTGGGGCAACCAGTTGTTAAAAAAGATAAACCAAGTACGCAAGGAAGACGTTTGGTCCCCCTGATACTGATACAACAAATTAAAGCTTCCTGAAACCAATTCGTGCGTCGGGTTGCTTCTCAGCCAAGGGAGTGGACTCACTCATAATTTTGACTAAAAACACAGCCATAAATAAAGAATAGTACAACAACATCCTACGAGAGCAACTTCTCCCAACCCTCCAAGAACAATAACTTTTCCAGCATGATGGAGCACCTTGCCATAAGGTAAAAGTGATAACTAAGTGGATCAAAAAGTTACAAATTTTGGGTTCATGGCCAGGAAACACCCCAGACCTCAATCCTATTGAGAACTTGATCCTCAAGAGGCAGGTGGAGAAACAAAACCCCCAAATTCTGACCATGTCCAAGCACTGATTATACAAGAATAGGCTGCTATCAGTCAGGATGTGGCCCAGGAGTTCATTGACAGCAGGCCAGGGTGAATTGTAGGTCTTCAAAAAGAAGAGTCAACACTTCAAATATTCGCATTAACTTAACGGCTCCTATTAATAATTACAATGACACTTATAAATGCTTTTACTTGTACACCATAGTAACATCTGAAAAAAAGATCTAAAAACACTGAAGCAGCAGACTTTGTGAAAATTAATATTTGTCTCATTCTCAAAACTTTTTTCCCTGCTGTACAAGTCTCTGGAGGCAGTGTTATGATCTCGGATTGCTTCAGCAACAAAATGAAGTCAGCTGACGACCTGAATGTACTGAATGACCTGATGGTCACATATATGGAGTTTATCTTCTCTGATGGAGCAGGACAGAGTGTGTCTGTGAGCATTAGGATCATTGTGATCAAGGTTAAAGATGACTGAATTCAATCTTAGAGATTGTTTTTGGCACGAGCAGTTACGTCCTAAACCACATACTACGTCTCCATACAGTACGACACCTGAATACATCACTACTGTGATATTCTACACTATTAAGTGCCCTAGTGCGCGGATTGAGACGTCTAACCTGCTGAACTGCATTTGTCAGATGATGGAGATGCCAAGTGAAGACGAGAATACGGCGTAAACGTATTCAAGACAACTACACGTACAGCGAACCGGAAGTGTGAGCTGTAAACCGACAAGTTATTGTTAGCATTATCATAAAACGTCAAATCCATACGTGAGACTAAACTGTTGAGTAAACACTGTAAGTCAGTAAAGCTAGCGCATAGGCTAGGCAACAACAACAAAAAAACAGTTAATAAACACATCAGATGGCTTTTATTCACCCTGCGCAGCCGATATGATTTATACAAATATATAATCGTCATTCGCTCGTCGTGATTACTAACCTGTATATAGTGAATATTTCTGATCCGGGAAGATGAAGCTTTTCAGATGTTGGACTTCCCACTGGTCTGTAGTGATGTGGCGTCACCGCGGCGGGTGGAGAACACTGCCATACTCTCACAGGGCAAAATAAAAGTCACTCCAGGTTTTATTTTAATACACTATATCTCATTATTATCAGAGTTTAAAATGGTTTTTAAAAAATTGAATAATACATTTAGTTATTACTATTATTACTCAATCATACTTTTTTTCATCATTTTTATTTATTTATTTATTTGTTTTTTAAAGCAGGGCAGCAAGGTGGCTTAGTGGTTGCACCTCCAGGGTCCAGGTTCGATTCCCACTTGGGGGTCTGTGTGCATGGTGTTTGCATGTTCTCTCCATGCTTGGTGGGTTTTTCCTCTGGGTACTCTGGTTTCCCTTTACAGTCCAAAGACATGCAGATTAAGCTAATTGGCATTCCCAAATTTCTCGTAGTGTGTGAATGTGTGTGAGTGTGTGTATGTGTGTGCATGGGGAATGGGGAAGCACCGTGGTTTAATTCCCGTCTGAAGTCTGTGTGCATGGAGTTTGCATGTTCTCTCTGTGCTTGGTGCGTTTCCTCTGGTACTCCAGTTTTCTCCCACAGTCCAAAAACATGCAGCTTCAACTCTTTTGAAAGGCTTTTCAAAAGGTTTAAGTTTGTTTTTCATGGAAATTATATATTATATAAAATACATTTAGAATGTGTCTTAGAGAAGCAATTGTTGCTGCACGTCAATCTGGAAAGGGTTATAAAACTATTTTTAAACACAGAGGAGTTCAACGTTCTACAGTGAGAAAGATCATTTATAAAAGGAAAGTATTTAAGAGAATTGTCAATTTCCCCAAGAGTAGACGTCCCAGAACATTCACCTCAAGATTAGCCCAATCAATGTTTGGAGAAATACAAAAAAAAACAAAGTGCTACACATCAGACCCTAATGTATAAGTCCATGACAAGTCCATGAGAGCACAATTAGAAGAAGACTGAACAAATATTCTAGAGAAAGTATTTTCTGTGGTAGCACAACTAGGTTTGCAAAACTGCATCTGAATTAACCAAAAGGTTTATGGAACAATATCCTAAGGACAAATGAGATCATAGTGGAGCTGTTTGGTTGTTCGACATGAATTGAAGCATGTACACGTGTTTTGTCTGTAGCAAAGACTTGAGTTTCTCATAACTCTGGAATGTATTAGACTATGCTATTTTTTTAATCAATAAAGTGCAGGCTTCTCTTCCTCTATTCCATCATGTTCTCGTGTCTGTTCTATTTCCTTCTTCCACTTCATCCCTAATTACCCAAACTGCACCATTCTGAGTCAAAACGTCCATATACACAAAATCACACAAACAATTACCCTCCAATATTAGCGTGGACAAGGTGGTGTAATACCTCACATGAATGTGACTATGTCAACACAGCTCACCAATAGCGAGATCCATATTATGACACATATTTGTGTATGTAGGTGTATCTCCTCTCACAAAGCACAACATTCAGCATTCATTATACCATGAGTATTTCATTTTTAAAAATATTTGTGTAAGGAATACAATCTTTAGCAGATCAAAATCAGGTTGGTGTAATGTAGTCTTGCACAAATTATTTTAACTACCCCAAAGCTGACTCTTTAATCAATAAATAATATGCTAAATATATGTGAAAAATGTTTTATTCCTCTTTAATGTTGTGAAACATCTGTAAAATAATTTTGATCTAGTCCTTGCTAACATTATTGCAGCAGTTATCTCCCCACCTCTTGTTTTTTCTCTCTGGAAATAGACAAACTAAATTTAACTTAATTTAATGTGTCATGTTGCAGAGAACTCAGAAAGAATAAAGACCTCTGTTGTAAAGACTCTCCTAAGGTGAAAAACCTTGTGCATTCAAGTTAACCAGTGATTTGGATAAAAGCAAACACTACTGTCAGTCATGCTGTTAAAGATTTTTTTTTTATGAATCAATACATTCAGAACAGAAATCAGAGTTGAGAATTTAACAGGAATGTGCTATAGTTCCTTTAAAGACTTTTTAAATTCTTTTAACCACCTTTTTGTGTACAAATTCAAATACAATTTTAAAAAATCTAATATGTTACATAATATTATAAGTGCTTCTATGTTAAGGACGCATACACCAAAAACCTTTGACCATGACAGCATATAAAAAGGATCTTAACATAGAGGGTTAAAATAAAGTAAAAGGTTCACCTAGATTGTCACCAGATTTACTGGTATTTTAGGACACGCCACATTTCTGGAAATTTCAAAGTACTGATGTACATGTACCCAAAGCCCTGGCCTCAAATCAATAGCATGGCAATAAGTCAGGGTTTATATGACCGGTCACCTGCACCTGGTGCTATTACATGAGTAGAAAAAGGGCACTGCATACATGGGTGCCAAGAATTTTAAATCCCACAACCTGCACAAACAGTAATAAAAGCTGATAAATAAACATAGGGACCTTGGAGTCCCTCTATTTTTTTTATTTTTGATGATAGTTTATTTAATGATTTATATACAATTAGTGATTTATTTATGAACTATTATATGATAAACCGTATGTTTTTTTTTTTACATAATTTATACATTTACCCGCTAAAGGGCGCCGTGTTATTTAAATAGTTACCACTAGAGGACAGAATGTGAATCATTTATACAGATATAACTCGAGGAACCACTGTGTTATATATACAGTTTACCGCTAGAGAGCGCATGGTGTTGCTCCTGCAGCATCGTGTTATTCATACAGTTTACCGCTAGAGGGTATCTCTCTTAGCTGACGCAGGGGAGAAGCATAGGGTGCTCTACATACGGCTCACCGCTAGATGGAGTATGGTGTTGTTTATGTAACTCACAGCAGGAAGACGCATATAGTGTTATACATAGATCTCACCGCTAGTGGACGCTTAGGGTGCTCTACATACAGCTCACCGCTAGAGGGAGCACGTGTTATTCACACATCTAACTGCAAAAGGCGCACAATGTTATACATAGAGCTCACCGCTAGAGGGAGAATGGTGTTCATGTAGCTCACCGCAAGATGACGCATAGAGTGTTATACATACAGCTCACCGCTAGGGGACGCATAGCGTGTTATACAGCTTACAGGGAGTATGGTGTTCACCGCAAGAGGACGCATAGTGGTTATGAAAAGCAATTATAAAACATTAATTAAATTATGAATAACATTAGTCTGAGTTTATAAACATATTATAAAAATATTAAATGTAAAATGGTGGGCAAAACAACAACATAAACATCCAGTAATATTAACAGCAGTGTTCCTGTTAACAACAACTATTCAATAACTATCTGAGCACTGGTGATATTAAATTGTAATTAATTAGAGATATTCAGGGATGAGACGTTGCATCTCACTCTCTCTCAGGCTCTCAAACTCTGACACATATTTGTAAGCGAGGGCAGCAATAGGACCTTCTCCTAAAATTACTGTTTGTTTATTTGTTTTTTTTACTATCTGTTAATTTGGTTGAAATCGGGATTTTGTGCGTGATGTTTTCGATGAAGATGTTTCTTATATTTTTTTTATATTTTTCGACATCTCGCCTCCAGAGGGAGCACGTGTTATTCAAATATCTAACCGCAAAAGGCGCACAATGTTATTTATACATCTCACCGCTAGAGGTCGCACCGTGTTCTTCATACAGCATACCGCTTGAGAAAGTACTCTCATATCTATACTTCGAGAGGACGCATAGGGTGCTCTACATACAGCTCACCACTAGAGGGAGTATGGCGTTGTTCATGTAGCGCACCGCAAGAGGGCGCATAGAGTGTTTATATATACAGCTTACCGCTAGAGGACGCATTGGATGTTATACATACAGTAGAGCTCACTGCTACAGAAAGTGTTGTTCATGTGGCTCACCGCTAGAGGACTCGTAGAATGTTATACATACAGAGCAATTATAAAACATGAATTAGATTAGGAATAATAAACATATTATATGTTCCTTATATTTTGATATTTTCGACGGCTCTATGCTAGACAGCACATTGTGTTATTTATACATCTCGCCGCTAGAGGGAGCACGTGTTATTCAAACATTCAATCGCGCGCGCGCACACGCACACATTTCACCCGGAAGTTGTTAGAATAAACACATCGCACATGTTGCAAACAAGGATAGTAAGTGGAAAAGATGGAGCAAAAGGAAAGTAACACTCCTCAAAAAACATCTCGGGATTTGCTGGTCTGCGGGAACGGACAAGGTAGAGTGATTTAATCATAAAACACAGAAAAAGAGAAGTGTGACACTTCTGGTTTAACGGTGCACGTTTTTGAGCGTCTACAGTAGTGTTACCTGCTGGTGCAGACCAAAGCAGAAAGTATTTACAAGAGAAATAATTAGTCTAAAATAGGAACTCATAATAAATAAAATACTTCTACTACTACTAATAATAATATTTATCACTCAGGCAGAATCCTAGATATTTAATAGAACTGAGAGATTATGTTTGTAAAAGTGAGAGACAGGAAATAAGTGAGTAGGTTTAAATGTATTATAAGTTAATTACACCTGATAGCACTTACTGGACACTTTATAAACCACAGCTTCTGTATACACTATATGGGCAAAGGTATTTGGCCAATCCTGTTAATGATTTGAATTCAGGTGTTTCAGTCAGGCTCCTTATCCCCAGTGAAGGGCAATCCTAATGCTTCAGCATACCAAGACATCAGGACAGTTTGGGGGAACAGTATGGGGAAGGCCTTTTTCTATTCCTAGAAATGCCCCAGTGCACAAGGTAAGACCATGGTTTTGACAGACCATGCACAGAGCCCTGACCTCAACCCCATTAAGCACATTTAGGATGAACTGGAATGGAGATTGTGAACCAGGCCATCTTGTCCTGACCTCATACAGTGGGGCAAAAAAGTATTTAGTCAGCCACCAATTGTGCAAGTTCTCCCACTTAAAAAGATGACAGAAGCTTGTAATTTTCATCAGAGTTATACCTCAACTATAGGAGACAAAATAAGAAAAAAAAAAAAACAATCACTTTGTAGGATAGGAAGAATGATAAAAACAAAGCTGTAGTCAGTAATTATAAACCTCTTTTTTGTCAAGTTGCTAATCATTATGTGTGCAGTATATCAAAATGTTGACATCTTACACTGAAATGCCTTTGCCGAAGCTCAGGTCACAGAAAGCTTTAAAAAAAAGATTGTGTGCTGGCTGTAGCCTTACGTTTCTGTTTTTGCCCGGAGAGGAACCAGATGTGATCTTCCACTCAAGGTTCATCTTACGGCTTTGTATGTTGTGTTCTCAGATGCTTTCCTGATTGTTTAATATGCAGTCAGGTAAAATTCAAGCTAAAAGTATTAGGAAAAAGTATGGAATGATGAGGTTAAGTCAAAAGTTATCTGCACTCTGGCTGTAAATTTTATTTTAATTAATTTTATTTAACACCTCAAATTGAAGTTTTTTGCAGAGCCTCGACAGTGTGGGCAGAAGTGTGCAGACAATCATCGTCATGCATCATCTCTGTTTAATCTAAAGTTTAGGGGTCAGCTCTTCAATAAGCGTCTCACTGTAATGAGCATTGTTGAACCTTTTTCCCGATAATGTTCCAATTCTGACCCTTGAGAATCCCAGAAAACAGTGAGCATCAATTTTCTAGCTGATGTTTGACTTTTAAACTTTTTCTTGGTCGGTGTTTGAGGATGTTTCCTTTCCATACTCTGCCGTTTACTCTCAGGCTCGTAGTGAAGAATCCGTGTCTCGTCACCAGAAAAGATTCTCTTTAAGACACTTTCACCTTCATTAGAGTATCGGTACAAATTTGTACAAGTTTGCAGATATCCAAATGCTTTTGTTTTTGCACTTCTCTGAGTTGTTTCAGCACCAGGTACACGTTCAGACCACAAACAATTAATCACTGTACGCTGCTCTTCTTCTTCATGCAAATCACAAGTGGGGCATCAGTTTTTGAGTACACATGAACTGCTGTAACACCTGTACAGCAGTGACTGGGGAGACAGTAGCCTTGAACGGAAAGCGCTGATAAGACAATGTGGCCAACAGAGTTTTAATATAACTGAAGTCCGGATCATTTTAGATTCACCCTTTTATCATCAATACTTTGACTAGTTCTAGTTTACCATAAGGTTGACTTTATGAAACTAAAATCATTATTATTATTATTAGTAGTAGTAGTAGTAGCAGTTGTAGTAATAATATCCTCAATGTTTTATTTACCTGCAGGTATTCGCGATAAGCTGTTTCTGAAATCCAAGGGCGCATCTTCATCATCATCATCATTGCAGACAGAAAAGGTCCAAAGAAGCAGTGGTGAGGACGTTTGCGCTTTCCGCAGGCTTTGACTAAATTAGTCAATAATCCCTTTGTCATAGCCTAGTGGTGTGTTACTGTCCTCACCCAGAAGTTGATTTTTTAAAATCTGTATTGTGTGTGTGTGTTTTAGTTTTAGATAGGCTGCAGTGTTTTCTACCTCAGATGGCCCTGGCTAACGAGGCATTAAGGCAGCAGATGGAGAACCTTCCTGCAGGTCACTTCGACATCGAGAGTGTTGAGGAAGCAGAGAAAGTAATTGAAATGGTAAGATTTGTTCACTGACATGCTTTCTGGAGTGAAACCTTACTCCTGGCTTGGTTTGTTAATAGATAGAGTACTTTATTATTTCCAAATGTAAATTTACAGTGACTAACATTGCCATCAAAAATGTCATGATGCCTGTGGTGATTTGAAAGTTAAAGGTCTGTGCTAATGGATCATGCATGTTTTCTGAAAATTTCCCCCAAAACCACTTCTGAGCACCTGCTGCTTGAAAGGAGGTGTCCATGATAATTGTGTGTGTGTGTGTGTGTGTGTGTGTACGTGTGTCTGAAATAGGACGTCGCACTGGTGGAGCTGGAAGGCTCAGATAGCAGTGAGGAAGAGGAGTCGTCTGAAGAGGAAAGCTCAGATGAAGAGACTGACAGTGCAGAAACGCTTAAACTACCTGGCAACCGCAAAAGTAAAGCCAACATTGAAGTGCTAGAAAAAGAAGGAGAATGAAAAGACACGTCTCCAGCTGGCAAACATCACTTCACTTTACCCTTCACACATACAGTACACAAAGTCTGGAAATTATCCCTCTGCTAAGCAGAGTACTCTGGACCTCCTGTAAATACAGAGCTGAAAATTCAAGTGCATAATTCTCGGTTTATACGTGGAGAAAGGGATATGTTCGATGGGGTTAAAGTGTGGAGAACTTTTACTTCACATGGACAACATAGGCCTTGTTCTGTTTGTATAGATAAAATGTGATGCCTGTATTAGAAAAATAAGAGTGCTTGGATATATGGCAAGTTGCAGCAACTAGGATAGGATTAAAGCAAGTTCAGGGATTTGCTGAACTCAGTTTTACATTCTAAACACATTACTGGTTGAAACTTGAACTTAAACTTAAAACCTTTATCTGGGATTCTTTGTCCATCATGATAAATTTATCGGCCTAAAAAGTCTGATACTCTTGTTATTGTTAATTTAGTATTAAATAAACCCTCTTCTTTAAACTGTTCTGCGCATTTGGGAATTATTTCACTTTCTCTCTAAAAATAGTATTAAAAAGTGTTTGTATGTGTATATATATATATTTTTTTAATATTATTTCTAGCTGCATAATTTCATTGTCGTGACACAGCTATGTTCAATGAAGTGAATTTCACCTGTCAAGGGATGGGATATATCAGGCAGAAAGCAAACTATCACTTAATGGCGATTGATTTTAATGGCTAGATGACTAGGTCAGAGCATCTCCTAAATGCCAGGCCTCATGGGGTGTTCCCAGTATGTATTCATATTAGTACTGACCTAAGGTTATCCAAGAAAGGACAACTAGTGAACCAGGAACAGGGTCATGGGCAACACTGTGTCACTTACCTGCTGCTCAATGAACAGAAGACAAGCCGGCAGAGGCAGTGCAATGCTCTGGCCAGACTTTTCAGCAGGATAATGTGCTTTGACACACTGAAAATATTGTTCAGTGATGGTTTGAGGAACATAACAGATTTCAAGATATTGATTTTGCCTCCAAATCCCCTAAATCCTAATCCAGTCAGGAATCCATGGGATTCTAGTCCGTGATGCTTCAGAGTAGTTATGTCTCCCTAATGTGGACCTACACAAGTTTATGCATGTGATTTTAGAGCTGTGGCTAATCTGTGTATATTTTCGGGATCTTTTAACCTCAGTCAACTGTCCTTGACTGTTAGTATTCATGAATATTGTTTACTAAACACAAATTCTAGTTTGAATTTTACACAATGACATCAATGGCCACACCTTTAGAGATGTTAAAACAAGTCTGACCGGTAACCGGAATCAGGATGTACTGTGCAGATGAACACGTATCGGCTTTATGTATCATCTGAGGAAAGAAATTTCTAAAATTCTCATGTTTTGTAGCTTGTTTGTTTTTATATTTGCATACCTAATATAGGATATACAGTCATCATTATGACGATGGATTATTCTTTTCAAAACAAGGATAAAGAGAAATCAACTCTGATTCATTCCAGGATCAAATTTACAAGGCTCCAAAAAGAAAGTCGAGGTAAAGCGATAAATCCAATCAGACAGTATTTAAAAAATCCTGCTGAAGATATTAAATTATAAATGTTTAAGTATTAAAATGAGTAGTAACTGAACTGTAATTTTACATAAAAAATTTAATAGCAGCTTTATAATGTGCATGGTAATGTCTATAACACGTTTCCAGTAACAATTAAGAGAATCTGTTGTAAGAACCTACGATTTCTTGTCACGTGCTTCTTTCAGTCATGAATGACGTGATATTGCCATATTGCCGTGAATTCAGTAGGTAACACATTACCAGTTAGAGAGAATAAGTTGAATTTGACGAACATTTGCTATGGTATGTATATTTCAACAGTCCTAGTTTATGTAAATTTTATTAAATGTATGTACTTTTTAACTTCCAGATAAGAGATATAACTTTAAAATTCAAAAAAGAGAGTATATATACAGTACAAAATATACTTTTTAGCTTAGCATCTTACCATGTGCTATTTCGATTATAATTCTATATATATTATAAAGTATTTTCGGTTTATAATTGGGTTTATATGGTACTGACTATATTTCCATAATTTTTACGCAAAATATTATGTTACATGCAGATATATTGTTTAATATTTGCGTTAATATCTCCTGGCCCAAGATCCAAAACAATGTGAGTCACCAGGAACAAAGGCGTGTGAGTGATAGGATCTACACCGGAAATCTAAAAGTATGTTGTTAACTGATTTAAATGAAATGTAATTATGAACTTGAAATGTGATTTTAATAGTTCTGGTGGGAAAATATCTTGTACTTCTTGTGTCGTGACGATGACAGAAGAAGCACACAAAGCAGGCGGTGCTGACGCCATTTTAAAATGTGATTTTCTTATGTGCCTTGCAATGTGCACTGAAAATATTAAGATCTTTAATTGTTAGTCCTGCCATCTGATGGATTAAACTGGGAAATTAAAAAGATGAACAAACTTTAACAACATTAAGCAGTTATTGTTAAAGTTGTTATTTCATGTAATAATTTTATTACTTTATTATTTATTAATATTGCTTAACAGGAATATATGTATTTTGGTTATAAATTTTTTAATTTTCTCTACATTTTATTATGCCACATACATACAACTATTATCTGCCACAAGTTCCTCTACATGGATTGGGCATATATATTTTTTAACCTTTTCATGTATTTAAAAGCCACACATCACTGCAAAATGTTCTTTCCAAATCTGGTTTGAGGTCTAGAATCTCCACTACATATCTTTCGTACAATAAATGTCTTTTAGTTGTAAGTTTAGTTATTACAGTGTTTGTAATACTGATTTAACTTATTTGTTAAAGATTTGTTTCCATGGAGTTTGCATGTTCTCCCAGTGTTTGGTGGGTTCTCCGGTTTCCTCCCATAGTCCAAAAACATGCAGATTAGGCTAATTGCCCTTTCCAAATTGCCTGTAGTCTGTGAAAGTGCGTGTGAATGTTGACCGAAGGTCCTACCATGGTTGTACAAATGGGAACAAATACAATGGTCACCATTGAACTCCACGGTCTCTAGGTGGACTACAGAGGTTCCTGGATGGAATTTATGGTCTAAATCCAAGAATCTATGTGTTCTCGTTCTGATTGTTTCAGGTTCCTGTTCAATGTGAAGAAAATCCAGAGGGCCAAAATGGATGTGTCATATTTGAGAACAGCTCATACAGACTATTTCTGTCAGAGGGGTATGTTGAGGACCGTGGGCATCAAACCTCAGTGCACCATGAAACACTAAGGGTATGCCATGAAAAGATAAACCTAATATTTGAAGATAAACTTTGCAAAAAAACGCAAGTATATTTTGGATTAGAATTATTTATCACATTTTAATCCTCTCTTAAAACATCTTCAAACAAATCTTTTATTTATTACCCAATAACAGAATACTGTTTACTTTAACAGAAATAAAATAATAAAATATTGTCTTCTAACCTTTGAAATGTAAAATATTTATTGTACAATAATAAAATATTAACTGGAAGAGGATTTATATTAAATGAAGCACAATGTTATACTGTTCTGAATTTACACACATGAATCCTGATTAGTTTTCACTGTAATTATCTTTCTTCAGGCTCGTGTACAATGTGTGGAAAATCCTGCCACCCAAAATGGATATGTCATAGCTGACAGCAGATCCTACAGGCTGTCACCTGACCATCAAAGCTCAGAGCATCCTGACACACTGCAGAATGCTACATCACTCGGGGTAATACAGCACTCTGTTTGGTTACACATTTTGTAACATAAAAACCAAACATCATGAAGAGTAAAAATTAAGTATAGAGACCCTAAAATATTTAGATTTTTAAAAAATAATTCAATTCAACTAAAAATTAAATAGTCATTGTCGCAAAGCACCTTTACAGCATGAAAAGAAAATTAGGGAAATGAGTATAACATGTGTGAGAATATACACTATATGGACAAAAGTATTTGGCCAAACCTGTTAATTATTGAATTCAGTTGTTTTAACCAGCCCACTTATCCCCAGTGAAGGCCAGTCTCAATGCTTCACCATACTGTACCAAGACATCTTGGACAATGCTATACTTCCAACTTTGTTGCAACAGTTTTGGAGAAGACCTGGCCTTTTTGTCCAACACAAATTCCCACAGAAAGACTCCAATATCTTGTGGAGAGCATTGCAAGAAGTGTGGAAGCTGTTATAGCTACAAAAGGGAAACCCACTCCATATTGAAGTATATGTATTTGTCTATTCCTGCATTTGGACAGACACTCCATTATGAAATATGGTCTTTCTTCGAACCTCATTTAGAGTCTAGCAGCAGGGTAGCTTAGTGGTTAGCACTGTCACCTTGTATCCCCAGGTCCTGGAATTGGTTTCAGCATCGAGTCTACTGTATGTGCATGGAGTTTGCATTTTCTCCCCATGCTTAGTGGCCTTTCCAAATTGCCCGTAGTGGCATTGTGAATGTGACATTGCACATGTGACTGTTGACCGGAGGTCCTACCATGGTTGTACAAATAGGAATAAATACAGTGGTCACCATTGTCCTCCACAGTCTCTAGGTGGACTACAGAGGTTCCTGGATGGAATTTATGGTCTAAATCCAAGAATCTATATTTGTTTTCGTTCTGATTGTTTCAGGTTCCTGTCCAATGTGAAGAAAATCCAGAGGACCAAAATGGATGTGTCATATTTGAGAACAGCTCATACAGACTATTTTTGTCGCAGGGCTATGTTGAGGATTGGGAACATCAAAACTCAGCGCATCAAGAAACACTGAGGGTAATGCATGAAAAGATGAACCTAATATTTGAAGAAAAACTTTAATATCTCTTAAAAAATTGAGATTAGAGATAGAGAGATAACCTTTGAGATCTAAAATATTTCATTTACTATAATTAAATATTAACTGGAAGAGGATTTATATTAACTAAAGCACAATGTTATACTGTTCTGAATTTACACACATGAATCCTGATTAGTTTTTACTGTAATTATCTTTCTTCAGGCTCGTGTACAATGTGTGGAAAATCCTGCCACCCAAAATGGATATGTCATAGCTGACAGCGGATCCTACAGGCTGTCACCTGACCATCAAAGCTCAGAGCATCATGACACACTGCAGAATGCTACATCACTCGGGGTAATACAGCACTCTGTTTGGTTACACATTTTGTAACATAAAAACCAAACATCATGAAGAGTAAAAATTAAGTATAGAGACCCTAAAATATTTAGATTTTTAAAAAATAATTCAATTCAACTAAAAATTTAATAGTCATTGCCGCAAAGCTGTTTTATAGCATAAAAAGAAAATTAGTGAAATGAGTATGAAATGTGTGAGAATATATACTATATGGACAAAAGTATTTGGCCAAACCTGTTGATTATTGAATTCAGTTGTTTCAATCAATCATGCCCCCTATCCCCAGTGAAGGCCAGTCTTAATGCCTCACCATACCAAGACATTTTTAACAATGCTCTGCTTCCAACTTTTCAATTCCAACATGACTGAGCCCAAAGCAGTGCTCAGTCATATTGGAATAGAAAGTAAGGACAAAGCAAGGACTATAAAGACATGGTTTGCTAAGTTTGTTGTGCAAGAACTTGACTGGCCCTAACACAGGGCCCTGACCTCAATATCGATCGAGCATCTTTGAAATGAACAGGAACAGAGATTGTGAGCCAGTCCTTCTCATCCAACATCAGTGTCTGACCTCATAAATGGTCTACTGAATGAATGGGCATGAATTCCCACAGAAACACTCCAAAATCTTGTAAACAGCTTTCCAAGAAGTGTGGAAGCTGTTATATCTGTAAAAAGGGGAAGAACTATACGTTTGTCCATATAGTGCATGAATAATAATAAAAAAGGATCAGACTGCGAAAAATAGTGACCCAAATAATAAACCATGAAGTGCTAATCTTTAGTCGTTAATATAGTTGGTTTAGATGGTGAGTTTGTTTACTGTGTAATCATCATTCTGAGATCTATGTGTCTTATGTGTTGTAGGATCATCATATGCCGTATGGATTATTCGAGTTTGCCATCGATATGCAGTTTCTTGTAGTAGAAGACAGTGGAGATGAGCAGATGCATATAGATTTAGATTTTTGGCATGACAAGTAGCTTTTAGATTAATTACTTTATAGTGTTTTATAATTATTATTATAATATTTTGTATTAAAATATTTATCAATTATTGTTGTTCTTGTGTTTATTTATTGTTTTTATTAGTCTGCAGTTTTGAAGTATGGGTGTTTCTGTGTAGCTTTGGCAGTATGCTTAGGACACTCATAAATTTTGGATTAACATTAACATTAATGGTAATGGTAATCACAACGTACCATCCATTCAATTTTATCATATCATATTAAAAAGCATTAGGTGGCACGATGGCATAGTGGTTAGCACTGTGTTTCTGCATGTCGAGGGTTCGAGTCCCACCTCGGGTCTGTGTGGAGTTTGCATGTTCTCTCTGTGCTTGGTGGGTTTCCTCTGTGTACTCCGGTTTCCTCCCATAATCCAAAGACATGTAGATTATGCCAACTGGCATTTGCATATTGCCCATAGTGTTGTGAAAGAGTGTGTGTTCTTGTGTGCCCTGCAATATATTGGCAGCCTATCCAGGGTGTACACTCTCTTGTGCCCCACACATTTATAGGGACCAAAACCATTTACTTTTAAGATGATATGAAGAAAAAGAAAAAAAGTGACCGACATGTGATTTAAGGGAAAACAGGAATAGCGAAATGTATTCAGTTTATTGTTGATTAAATAATGGATTTAATGCTGTTGCTGTAGTTGCTGCTTATCAATATCAATACTGTCATTTCTCACATAATGCACAGTTTATGACTTAAGACAATGGATCGGTTTATGACACCATAAATTAAAACACCACCCCCAAAACACAATAAATACTGTATATTTATATTAAAATATCGGTCATGTGTTTCTAACTCTGGTACTAATTTATTGGTCAGTGCTGCATTTATTCTTTTGTGTGTGAAATTAGAAAGGTTGTGTGCTGATGTTACAGTGGGACATTGCTTTTACAGTTAAAACATTTAAAATGGTGCTTAAGGCGAACATTGCAAATGTAAGCGATAACAATCAGGTTTTGCTGTAAGCTTTTTTTTTTCCCTCACTCACAATCTTATTAATATTAATGAGAAATCCAAACAGAAATAAAAATTAAACGTTGCTACAGACACAAGACTCAAAGTTTACAGAACGCAATGCATCTATACAAAGCTATTGCACTGAGTTAAGAGAGAGACGAGACTTGGCGAGATGATGTCCTCGCTGGTGTTAACTGTGATACTAGCATGATAGCTGAGCCCTTTGGAAGCAGATCTGTTTTGTGTACAGGATAAGAGAGAGCCAGACATATTGAAGTACTACAGTTGGAGCGCTCTTTATGTTAGAAATAAGGTATTTGCACATTAACACTATCAGTGGGTCGTCTCATTGCATTGCGGTTAATGTAGGAGAATGAAAAGTCAATCCAGAATTTCATTGCTAAAATAAATCCATTGAGATTATGTAAATTATAAGGATTATATGTGCACATCAATCAAGGTGGATTTCTCCAATTTAAAATGCTAAATGTGATTTTAAATAATTAACTAATAATAAATAGTTTCTGGAGAATTTCTGGCCTGATTACATCACTCTGTTTAACTGGAACACTTTATAGAAAAGAACTACGTTTCTAGTAAGTCCAGGTCTAAGACATGGATTCCAAAGAAAACATCAAATCTCCATTGTTTTCAATTACACCCTTTCAGAATCCTTTTCAGAGTCTCAGATAATCATATTTACAGATTTAAAACATGATGTACTTCCGGTCTGGAATGCAAAGTTAAAAATATAAATAAGGATCATTTGTTTGTTTCATTCTCTATAAAATATTTACATGTACAACAATTTAAAATAGGATTTCTGGAGCGCGGTGAGGTAGAGATATTCTGTTTCAAAATATGATGATGTTGTAAAACAGTTTTTTCGAATATTTTAAGACAAAATAATTGCAATAATCCAGATACTACGCATGGATCTATGTAAGAAAGAAATCTTCCAAAATAAAATAAATAGAATGAAAGTTAAAGTGTAAAGCTGGATACTGGCAGTGATGTATTAAGGGGAAGCCATACTGATCCATGCTTTTCCCAGGCTACCATTTCTACAATGTCCTTGCATCCATTTGTTGCATACTGGTCTGCTTTGGGGTTTTCCAAAAGCAAACTGCTAGAATTTTGAGGCACAAAAATTTAACTTTTGGCAAAGAGTGCTTTTTTTTTTTTTTTTACGCCCTTATTAATACAAAACTCAAGCAAGATGGCAGATGAGGCATGAGACCTGTGTTCCCAGTCACTGCCTGGTGATCCAGCACAAAGTCCAGCAGGTAATCTTGTCTCTCAGTACTCCACTGTCACTGCTTTGGTTCGGAGATATTCATGAAGAGCTTCTTCACCTATAAAACAGACAAAAACACTCATAAGCTCATCATAATATAAGAAATACAAGCTAACTCTTAATTTTTTTTTATACTACAGTGCTGTTAAATTGTTGAATGTGATTGGTCAATTAATTGGTTAATAAATTTTTTATCATAGAAGTTCAGATTACTCTCCCAGAACATATCAGGATTCATTTCAGCTTACCAAGATCCTTTCCGAAACCAGACTGCTTGAATCCTCCGAACGGTGCGGCCACATCTGTCTTGTTGTAAGTGTTAACGAACACAGTTCCTGCTTCCAGCCTCTCACTAACGTACATGGCTTTGTTTATGTCGCGTGTAAAGACTCCAGAAGCAAGGCCAAACTCTGTGTCATTCGCTCTGCTCAATACTCCCTCTATATCACTGGGAGAGAACAGGTTGATAGGCACAGATGTTTATACAAGCTTCAAAAAGTTTTTCTGCTGAGCGATTTTGTTATTTTTCTACTCGATAACTAACTTACCCATCTTTAAATTTAGACACCACCATGACTGGGCCAAAAGATTCCTCTTTAGCGATGAACATGTGATCCTCTACGTCTGTGAAGACTGTAGGCTCCATGAAAAATCCTGCACAGATATACACCGTTTTTTCTCATTTTAAATTAAAAAAAAAATGTAAAGACTGCAAATTTCTAAGCACTTCATGTGCTTTTTTTTTTAAAGTAGTGACTTTCTAATTGGCTCATTAATTAGTCATTAACTAGTTTTAACTAGTCTAAAGTTTTAAAAAACTTTTTTAGTCTTTTTAATTCAGTGTTCGTCGGCTACTTAGTTTGGTTAAATTTTAAACACAAAGACAAAAAATAGCTAGAGCTGGAAGCATCCAGGTGAAACTTTAATTCACTCACCCACTTTGCTTCTATGATTTAAGAATATGTTGATGGAAAAAAATCATCTTTGCCTAGTGTGAGCCTGAAGAACACTCACTCATCTATACCGCTTTACCGTCGATTTGTCACTGATTATGTGAAAGCAACCTAAATGGCGTAAACATTTTCTTGGATGTGCAAAGGCTTACCAGGCCTGTCCACCTGTTTTCCCCCGTATATGAGAGTGGCGCCCTCCTTCACGCCAATCTCACAGTATTCCAGCAACTTGTCGAGGTGAGCCTTGTGGTTCTGTGGGCCGTGATCTGTAGAGCGATCCAGAGGATCTCCAATCTTCATTTTCTTAATCTCCTCAACCTGTGCACGACAATGGATTCAGTAAATCACCTTTTGGTTTCTTCGTTAAATAATCTTTTTTCCTGAAAACAACAGACAGAAATTAAATGTGTTTCTGGAAAATTCATGTCATCAAGCTTAAACCCACCACTCGCCGGATGAACTCATCGTGAATGGACTCCTCGACGAACAGTCTGCCTGCAGCAATGCAGTTCTCTCCCTTGTTGAAGTACACAGAGCTCATACCCTACACAAACACACCATATTAGATAAACCTGAGATTTCCATTTCACAGTAGTCTCAATCTCTGTGTGATTCCTGTCTCTCACCATCCTCACAGCCTTGTCAAGGTCACAGTCGCTAAAGATAATAAGAGGGGATTTCCCACCCAGCTCCAACGAGACCTTCTTCAAATTACTGAGTGCACAACTGCAGGAGGAAATGATAATATGTTTACAAGGGGAACTTAATATCATCACACAGAGCTATAAGCATTGTAAAAAAATATATATATATCGACTGTATAAACTGTATGGTGGTTGTTGGCCCCAGATCTGTTTAGGTCAGGCAAAAATGTTTTCAGTCTTCAGCTGTCTAGTTTGAGTGAGCCTGTGCCCACCGTAGCCTCAGATTCCTGCTCTTGCCCTTTAGAAGCAGAACCTGATGTGGTCTTCAGCAATTGTAGCTCAAACATCTTAACGTTTGGAAATGCTTTTCTTCTCACCACAGTTGTGAAAATGTGGTTGTTTGAGTCACAATAGACTTCCTCTCAGCTCAAACTAGTCTGATCATTCTCATGTGACATCTTCAGTCAACATGGTCTCTCTTGAAGAATTGCTGCTAAACAGATTTTTTGCAGCAGTGTGTATTCACTGTGACAGCTCCATGTCAAACCCCTATCACAGTTAAAATCACACTTTCTCCTATTGTGATATTTTATGTAAAACAAAACTGATGATGAAAACTTGAATAAATGATCTCATGTACAGTATTGCACTACTTCCACGTGATTGGCTGATTGGATGACTGCTAGAATTAATAATAATGTGAGTGTTCCTATTAAAGTGGTTGAAAATGTACAGATGTTTCATTTACCTTTTCATGATTTGTTTGCCAATGGGGGTGGAGCCAGTGAAGCCCAACTTACGGATATCAGGATGATCAGATAACCTCTGTCCAACCAAACCACCTAAAGGACACATTCATCATCATCATCATCATCATCATCACTATAAGTTCAATGTTACTTTTGATTTTATAGATCAACAAAAACACAAATATTGTATATCCCTTAAAACATAATGTGCTTCTGGTCTTGGCTTGTTATATGTAAATGTTCTTGTTAAAGAACATTTACATGTAAAATGTTTCAAAACTTGGCTCATAAATTGTATCATGAGAAAGTACAGAGTAAGGGCGAACATCAATGTATTTATACCTTCATTTTTTTTCCTTGGCATTTTAAATTTATATTACTTTTTTGGCAACACATTATACATACTTTCATGCAAACCTTTCCACAGTCTACATACGTTTATAGTCATTCTTTTCTGTATAAAACAATAAGTAATCAGACAGCAGTTGAGGGAGTGATGCTGTGATTACCTGATCCTGGTATGATATTGATGACGCCTTTAGGGATGCCTGCTTTAACAGACAGCTCAGCAAACTTCAGCGCTGTCAGAGGAGTCACCTGGATGAAGAGATGCATGAAGAATATTTATCTTGTCTGTTGACTGGTTTGAAAGAGACGGTACATCAAACTGTACATCAAATCAGTCTCCAGTTTGGTAGTCTGGCCATTCCTAACCACCAGCCCATTCTCCCCTATGACACAAGCATTAACCAGTCAACCAAAGAGGATGAACAATTATGTTCCATGTACGCTGGCCTCAGATTGTTTTCAGCACATCAGGATTTAAAGTGATCTGGCAATTGAGTTTCTTTTATACCACTCGAGATCACAAGGTGCTCACATCTTGTTAGTGTCTATTTTTTGTGTGTATTACCTGTGCAGGTTTTAATACAAGTGTGTTTCCAGCTGCCAAACAAGCTGCGCTCTTCCAGGCCAGCATCATTAGAGGGTAATTCCATGGAATCACAATGGCACACACCCTGGTCCGGAATGGTGGAAAGAGTAATATAAACGTTATAGACTGCTACAATTCATTATTTTCTGTTCGTTTTGTTTTTTTCCAACACAAATATCTACACTCACCCTAGAGGTTCTTTCTTAGTGAAGGTCAGGTTGCGGTTAGGTCGGGCCTGATTGATGGGTATTGTTGTGCCCTGTGGAAGACATCACAGAATACATGTATAAGACATGCACATATTATTACAAGCAAGACCAAAACACAGACTCTCATACGTACATAGATCTTGTCACACCAGCCAGCAAAGTATCTGAAGGTTTGGATGGACATGCCTACATGAGTCTTTAGTGCAAGGGTGTACACGGCACCTGAGTCAATGGCCTCAATAGTGGCCAACTCTTCCTGATGCTCCTCCATGAGATCAGCCAGCCTGCACATACACAGCATGTACAATTAGTGGGTAATAATGCATGGTGACTCCAATTTATTTTCGCTTCAGTTTACCAGTAAAATCAAAAGCTTTTGCGTAATTAACTCAGATTTTTTAATTGTTAAAGATATTAAAAGTTTGCTTCTTTCATTGTCCTTTCATTTGAAAAATCCATTATACAACTGAAATGATTAAGACCGTTCTTCCGAAAGAAGTTCAATGGGTTGGTGTTCTGAAGATGGAGAGTGCAATGTATTTAACATATGCCTCCAACATCTTTTATACTGAAGGTGTTCATCTGATGAGAGTGAAAACTGTTGAATAAACTCTATACCTCTCTATTTTTATTAAAGCATTCAGTGAACCTTTGTGCCCTATTGATGTGGGGGGAGTCGTCCCACCATCCATCATGATATAAATGTTAAATTGTAGGACTTAAGCGATCAGATAGAAGGATGTTGTATTGATTTGCAATCACACTTCCATCTAAGGGGACAAGTCAGGGCAAACCATACAAGCAAACCAAAAAAATGTCCCCAAAGCATTAAAGAGCAGCTGAGTTTCTTTTTTTTTTAAATGTGTCAGCTGTCTGTACAAAAATCTTTACGAGGACCACTATTTCAGATGAAGTGATGGCGAATCATTTACTTGTAAAGCAGCTGGCCACGGTCACGTGGGTTCATCCTGCCCCATGGGCCTGTCTCAAACGCCTCTTTAGCTGCAGCCACTGCTTTGTCTACATCAGCAACGGAGGAAAACGCCACCTTACAGATCACCTACAGGACAAGATTAAAAAAACAAAGTCAGAGGTCAGACTGAGTATAAGAATATATGCAAGTGCATCATACAATATGAGTGTGACCTACCGAGCCATCAGTGGGGTTTACAGTGTTGTACGTCTTCCCGTTCTCAGCATCTTCAAACCGGCCGTTGATGAAACACTGGTGGGGCATCTTCAGCCTCATGTCATTAATGTCTTTTGTTGCCTGGAAATGGCAAATAATACAACATGTAACTTTCTTACCAGTATGAGTATGTCATATTTGAGAATCAGGATAAAGGTTAACGATGGACTGTTAGTGTGTTTAAAGCTTACATAACTGACGACCAGCTCTTCCTCCTGGTCCTCCCCTCTCAATCGCCGTACAAACACCTGGATAAACTCCTGGAACGAAGTAGCCATGTAGACATCCTCAGTCTGCAGCTGTACGCCTCCACACTTCTGCTTGATCTCCTCCACCAGTCTGCCACACACAAACCATAAAATACGATGTTATAGTGTTTTTAACTGCTTCCCAAAAAACGATATTCATATCTGTATATTCAAATGATATACAGTGAGAGTTAAACTATAAATATGTTTAACTATGAATATGATAATAAATGTAAACAATGTGCAGAACAGATTACAGATTAAACATTTGTGGAGAAAGCATGTGAAAATAGCATACACACCTGACCACGTCCATAGAAGCAGCCCCAGACTTGAAGAAGTCAGTTGTATCTTCAATTACTGGCACGTTGCTTAAAATGCCCTTCCAGATCACCTAGAAGACATAAGATCCCAAAGTGATTGTGTCTGGTAATGTTTTTTTTTATCTTGTGCAAATACATAAATCTACACCACACACATACCTTTATATCCTCTGCCATCTTCTTCTCCTCCTCAGTGAGCTCTATACTGCTGGTGTCCCCTGATGAGAAGTACTTAGCAGCTGGAATCATCTTTCCATCTTCAAACTGCAGACTTTTCACCTGGAGCTACACAATCAGCCCAAAACAAATCAGATTTCATCATTTAATCAAGAATTAATTAGTTATTAGGTCTCCTAAACTTCAGAAGCATAATGCAAAAGTAAACTTTGTCATTTGAGGTAAAGCAGGAAACATCAGCCTCAAATCACACAGAAATATAATCTAAAGCTAACTAACAACAGCTTTACTCCTTATTTCTAAAACAGCGGTTTCTTTTGGCTGCACCCGTTGAGGGGTTGCCTCAGTGCATCATCCAATCCTGATGCAACCCTCCCATTGTATCCAGGCTTGGGACTGGCACTGCATGCAGTGGCTGTGTAGTATGGGGTGTGGCAGCCCACCAACCTAGAGCCTTAGCCGCCTAAACCACCACTACCCAATAACAATAATAATAATAATAATAATAATAATAATAATAATAATGATAATAATAATGATTGATAATAGCTACAATAATAAACTGTGTGCTAAAAACTGCTGTGATGAATATACAGTGAATGAAGCAGCAGATAGATTACCGTGATGTGTAATAGATCACATTTTCACAATCAGATTTGTTAAAAACATTTTTATGAATTAACTTCTTGAAGCTGTATATTGCTCAAAATTTCATGTTTTTGTTTATCTCCTCTCATTTTTCTGGATTTATTTTCTATATCCACACATACACACCCAAGGACATACCCAAGGACTAGAAACACATTTAAGCATTACAAACTGTACCATCAATGCCCTTAAGGAGGAACGATAAATATCATGTGACGAGTAAAAGCATGTTTTAGAGCAGAGCTAAGAAGGTGAAGGAATTATTTTTGCCAAATGTGTGTGTGTATGGCAGATTGTTACCGCTTTCCCATCAGAGCCGAAGAGTACAAGTCCTGAGCTGGTGATAAGGCCGGGCTGAGATGCATCCTCTACATCCAGGGGCTGACCTGAAGGAACTGGGCCACTCAGCAGTGATGATCCATACAGCGTCACTGGCTACACAACACAGACACAACAATATGTGTATTACATATAACTATGTCTTAATGTATGTATTACATATAACAAATATTGTATAAAATATATTATATAATAATGTATATATATTATATATTATACAAAAATACTGTATATTATATACAGTATAACTATATCTTATTGAATGTATTGCAATGTTATAAAAAAAAAATCTTGACAGGAGGTAGCAGTCTGTGCTTCTGGTGAGCGTACAAACCGAGTGCATTGCTAATCTCCCCCCAAAAAATCCAGTACAAAGTCTATCACATAAGATTTAAATAAAACAATGTGCAGAAACACCGTGCAAAATACAGTTTCTTATCTGAAGAAAAAAATACCCATTCACCAAGGGCAAGTGATCTCTGCTATTCTGACTGTAGGGTTTGCCTAATAAATGAAGTTACTATATTTAAACAGGTATATACTATACATGGTCATAGGTAACGGTTACTTATCTGCACTGCTAAAACTGCTTTGATTATCTTCAACTGTTCCTAATCATGCTTTTACAACTTGGTGAATGGAGCTTGCTGTGATACAGGACAGACTGCAGACAGGTTTAAGTGATATAGATAAGCTCAGGTTTTCCCAGACTGCTACACCGGATGTGTAAGTGGGTGTATAAATGTATTTGGATTAACACCTGCAGTAGAGTATACTGAGTCTACACACCTGCCCATCAATGATAGTCCAGGCTCCAGGAACTTTATCATGTCCACGAATCCAGTTGTGAATAACAGAAGCTGGCTGAGCCATGTTCACCTAGAAAGAGGAAAGGGGGAGGGAGGGGGGGGGGGCAGCAATGGGGGTGGGGAGAGGTTAAACGAGTTGAAAATGACCCTATGCACCTGTTACTTATTTTAGCTTCTAGTAGTACAGTGGCAGCTGACAGCAGAGTGACATTCCAGACGTCAATCTCTGAACTACAGAAACCCAGTGGTATTTCTGAACCTCTTCTCTACTCATTCCCCTTCTCTCTTTTTTCTATGCACACATTTCTTGCAATGGCAGACAACTTTCAGGCTTGTATCTGAACTAGCGTGTGGAAAAGTAAACACATTTATGACAAGGTCATTGGTCACGACTTATGCAACATCCTTGGCAGTGCCAGCACCCAAATTTCCTGGCAGCAATGATAGCAATGCTGGCAAATCAAGGAAAACATCATACTCATTCATGCACAGGTTTAAATTCTCCTTAATTACTGGACTTGCCAAAGTGTAGGTGTACAAAAAGAAGAGGAGTGACGTAAAAAAGGGTTTCATTTTTCTTTCTGAAGTCATCTCTATAAATCTAAAGCACGATTTTGCTGAGTTGCTGTAATCGTATATCAGATAGTAATTGATAGTAAATATATTTTTATTGGAGTATCTGTATCATTAGCCACTTGGTAATCCATTAAGAACATATCTGTAAATAGTTCTGTTCACTTCTGATGTTGTGATTTGTAATTCGTTGAATTATAGTCAGCATACCAGTCTGTCTGTATCTTCAACAGGGAATTTATAGCCAGTTTTTTGAACTAATAATTTATCATATCTGTGTATTTTTATCCTATAAAAATTATGTAGCCTATGGGTCAGTACAGGTCTGCTGGTACTAACAAATGTTTTTGGTTGAACATTTTAAACCTGTTTATACTCACCATTACAACTGCTTGATTTGCATTACAAAAAAATGTGTTCTCACCAAAATCGTTAATATTTTTGCTCAAAGCAACTACAAAATGCAAATACATTATATTAAAAGGAACGCCAAGGCAGCTATAAAACTGAGAACTGAAACGGATACTAGACAGCTTCAGCTCTGTGCCTGCCTGTGAGTAAATGCACTTACTTTGGCATTGGATTTCTTTTGAATGCCTTCGTAGCTCGCTCCCTCCTCCGACTGTGGAATCCTGGGAGCTTTGCCATCTGCAACAAGTTGCACTGCCTCCACCTGTTGAAATCAGTATGTTTAAAATCTTCTGTCTATGTGACAATTCCACTCGTCTACAGTAAATGCAATATTGTACATTGACCACTTTACCATAGCTTTGATTCCCTCTGGGAAGAGGAATCGGTTGTACAGTGTGTCCACGGTGTCATTGGGTTCCACTGGACAGTCTTTCTGCAGCAGGATGGGACCAGTATCCAAACCATCATCAGCCCAGAATATAGAAAAGCCGGCTTTTTTATCCCCCTCAATCAGAGTCCTGCACATACAAGAGTCTCCTTTATGTAAAACTACTGTATATGCACTCACAGTAAATCAACACATTTCAGTCCTTAATCTAGTAAAATAATTACAAGCAGTTACATACAGTGATGGTTTACCTTTTTGTATGCTATAAAGTTAATAAAACACACACACACACACACAGGCAAAGAAGCGGATGTCCTGTACCAGTTAATGGCAGAAGCTCCTCTGTGTCTGGGTAGGAGAGACGGGTGGTAGATGATGGAGCCGTGCTTTGGATGGTCGATCACATTCATAGGAATGAACTGGGTACAGAAGGGCAAGACATTGAGTTCAGCGCCCACGGCCTTGTAGGCGTCCACTACGTCGGAGATTGGTTTCCCCTTCACCCTCCAGCGCGGGAACTTAAACACCGGTGTGCCGTCTTTTTCGGCTGCCACAGCTGACAAACAGGTTCAACAAACAGTATTAGTTCACTCTGCAGAGTGTCAGATAAGGACACACACTGTTGCTGTCTGATAACAGAGAGAAAACTGTCAGGTTAACTCCCTATAACTGAGTTTTCCTGGAAATAAAGTTTGTTTGGTAAGACTTAGCAAGCTTATGTAAGTACTTACTTACTAACTGGTCCACTTAAGTATGATAAATTATATATTTTATTATTATGTTTTTAATATCTACTTATTTGTTTTATTGTTTGTTTAATACAAGGTCACATAATGTCGTGAAACAACCATAAAACATTTTCCCTATCTATTCCTTTTCCATTACCAGTTCCTGTTATATAAATAGTTATCTTTTATTTTTTCCCCAAGTTATTAAGCCAAAAAAAAAAATTCATCAATATGAACAAGCCTTTCGTTGTGAAGACTTGGCTGTCAAGTTGCAGCTTTACCATTGCCTATTATGAAGTTCTGACACTGAAGACTCCTTTAATAACTACTAAACAAACACCTCCTTACTAAAACCTCTAAATGTTTTGTTTAAAAACTAAAAACAGTTTATTGTTGTACTTCAATTACTGTATGTTAGTGGATTTTGTAGAATTCATTTTAGGATTATTTTAATCCTAATTAATTTAAATTTAGTTATTTGTCACATGTAAAGTATGTTACTTAGTATTTACTATGAATTATTTAGCCATTACAACAAACTATTCGTTAAAGATGTATAGTTTCAGCAGTGAGGAGTGGAAGCCAGGACACAAATATGTCAATGATTACATCATCTTAGCAAGAAGGTTTTAGACTTTAGTTCACACCTGAGCGCACTTGAGCACTGCAGGGAATTTTATTACACCCTGAGCAACCGCTGTGTCAACATTCTCTGCATTTCAACTCCAGTTTGCATTCATGCATGAGCAGCAAACTGCCAGGACGTTTGTATTCATAAGGTGTATGAAAGAGGGTTAGAGAATGTTTTGGTGTTTAAGATCATAAGACATCTTTATATAAAAGCATCTTAAACTATATTCTTCAGTAATTACAATTAATTATATAGTAGTTATACAAATTTTATTTAAAGAGAATATAGATGTGGGGAATGTAATTAGGACAGTAAATATGTGTTTGTGTGATTTGTATGATTGACTATTAAAGCTTTTTCCTGCCCCTTTACAAAACAATGAGCTCCTTATAGTCAAGACCAGCTGGCTAAACACTTCCCTGACACCACTGACACCAACCTGCTTAAACGTAATACTCACTCCCATTTTCCTTTTCTATATGAATGCCTGAGGAACAGTGTCTAGTTTAAATACACACAGGGTTAAACTTCGAATATTGTACTGTGCAAAAATCTTTGTGCAAAATTTTTTATTTTTAAATAATCAGACTTTCTTGTATTTTAATGTAGGCTTGAGGTATAATTCTCCAGGATTCGTGAATTAGTTGTTTGTCTCTCATTTTCAGTCCAGTCCCTGAGCAGTTTCAGAAGAATGTTTTTTGTTTGTTAAACCACCCTGAATCATTCAAGCATAAAACACATCTAACTGAAGGCATAAACCAGTGAGAAACAAGTGCAAATGATATTTAAACTGGCATTTAGTATACTGGTGATGCTGAACGCTGAGTGGTTGGAAAAGACGAGAGGGGAAATTAGGTTGCTGCTGAAGTTATTACATACACAACCAATTTTTAAGTTGTATCTTTGTATCATATTTTTAATTAGTGTGTAGACACTAAGATTATCTAAATTATCCTTATCAATTATAATACATAATTATATGATTAAACTAAGGCTACTATTAGGATATTATTTCATAAAATGCTATTAATTTTTTTTTACTGAAATATTTAAATAAGTAAATAAAGTTCCTATCTCATGCACAAGGAAAGCCTGAGAGTATTAACGGTGTGCTGTAAAAGCGAGTATGCCCCGCCCCCTCAAGCTGTCACTCACCTAGCGGGTCTGCCTTGCCATCTTTATCCGGGACAGTGAACACGCCCACTACTTTATGACCTTGCTTCCGGAGGCTGGTGTACACTTCCTGTCCAAACAAGCTCTGACCAATCAGCGCTAGCCTTAGCTTATTTTGCCAGCATGCCTGTGTGTAGAATTAGATGACTAGTAAAAAATAAATCAAGGACAAGATAGTATTAATCAAAAAAAAAAAAAAAAACAACATTTGCTGAGTATTGTAACGTAAAGCTGACTTTGTTTTTCTGTCTTTTACCAGCAGCGTAGTCAAAAGAAATGTGCACTATACATTATATGGATGGGTTATAGCGGTGTAAAGCTTTTTTAGTGCACCCTTCTACCTATCTATCTATCTCTCTCTCTCTCTCTCTCTCTATATATATATATATATATATATATATATATATATATAATGATTGTATAGCTGCATACAACACAATCACATGTAGACGAAATTACTTCCAAGATACAGTGGGATGTAACAGCTTGTAGATTCAGTCAACGTCACTGTTGCACTCATCGAATAGAAAAAAATGCAACTTATTTATAAATAACGCTTTTGCATGTCTTTAGTAATGTGAGATGCAGTTCCATTTCCCCTAACACTTGCTGATGCAACTCAATGCATGTATTTCTGATGGGAAGTCCAGAGCGAGAGAGAGAGAGAGAGAGAGCGTTTTCTTTCACATTTAAAATGTTTATAAATACAGATTGATGTTAATTATAATGTAATACATTTTCTATACTTGATTTGGCAACAATGTATTTTTTTTTTTTACTTTCATGCCAATTAAGCCCTTCTGAACTGAGATAGAGACAGAGAGAGCAACGTGGCCAGTGGGAACATTGTACAGCTCTACAGGACACACCAAGACAGAAAAGCCACTACAGACATGCATTGCACAGATTAATGGTAATACACCAGCTCGTTGCACGTACTGTACTGCGTCTAATATCTTCAACAGCACCCCGAGTAATACAAAGCATTCAAGATTGCAACTGTCCCTAAATTTTCCATTAATGCAGGATTTTTATGTTAGCCCTATATTTCATTCCTGCTGCACATTTTTCATTCATTGCAACCCAGCAGCAATAAAGCGAGCAATCGTTACTCACGGAGGACGTGGAAAATTTCCTAACGACCGTGCTAACCGTCCACAGCATGGCGACAATGTAACGATTTATTTATTTTATTTTTTTATTTGTGCAGCAAAATAATAACGTAGACCGCGGGCGCACACCTGCTCACTAGCGTGTGTATTTGTACGCGAGCGGCTCACACTCGCCTCGGCTAGTTTATATTAAGGATGGGCGGATCGATACCAGAGTATGGATACTTCCAGTCCTATTGGTAGTTCAGTTTTGGGAATACATCTTCAGACTACGCATATATACTTATGAATAAATAACTGCTATCATGCACCGTCTTTAATAAAAGTTAATATGAATTTTATATTAATCGTTATTGCTTTAAAGTGGTGTTTAGTACAGGAACTACTTTTCCTTCCCCAAAGCTTACAGCCAGGCAGTAGTCAGGCATGCAGAGAAACCGATTCTGCCAGTTAGTCGCACAATAACAGGACGCAAATCGAGAAACTCTCTGAGCTATTCCACTCTCAATGAAGTAAAATGTGACATATGTCCAAATGCAGTTAGGTATTGTGGCAAGACCTGGTGAAAAATTGCCCCACAGAAGAGCATGTGGGTCATTCTACAAAAATGGGAGAAAGTGCTGTCACTTAGTTTTGTTAATGCCAAAATGACCTGTATACACTAAAGTATTGGGACTGAAGTATTTGGCCAAACCTGCAAAGATATTGTATCCAAATACACACAGTTTACACACAGTATACCCTTTACAGCTATAACAGCTTCCACACTTCTTTGAAGGCTGTCCACAAGATTTTGGAGTGTTTCTGTAAGAATTCCAGGTCATCCCAAAGGTGGTCGATGGAGTTATCATAATAAGGAACCGCAGAGTTCCAGCAGGTAAACTGCCATTAAAAAAAAATTTTGGCAAGTGAAAATTAACTGTTTGTTTAAACATGAAAATCTGTTTCATGATGTGATCATTTAAGTATGACAAATAATACACATAAAAAAAATCACATTCACATCACTGTATTATGAAGGTATGCTGTAATAAGTTATTTTATGATTAAAACAAAGTTTTTGTGTTTTTATCTTGTTTATCTAAAATAAAAAAAAACTATGACACATTTATGAATTCTTGAAGGTGTTTATTGTCTTCAGGTGAGACATTTTTTCCCCTTTACATTAGTGTAGACAAACATTTCAAATAATATTTTAAAAATCTTTTTGGATTTCTTAACTATAAATAAGTAAATTATAATTATAGAGTGCATCTCAAAGATTCAAGATTATAAATTAGAATAGCAAGTTTTTGTATCTTAATTTAAAAAGTGGAACTCATTCTAAATTTATAACATGTTAAGTCAACAAATTACAGCATCAACGTGACGATCAGCCTGCTGAAGAGTTATTAAAGAACAGGTTGCTTTGATAGCAGCCTTCAGCTCATCTGTATAATTGGATCAGTGTTTCTCCTCTGCCTCTCAAGGTTTTCTATGGGATTGATTTGGCTAGCCGTTATAAAGCTTGTCAGCAGACAGTTTCATAAATTGCTCAAAGCTGTGTTGACTTTAATAAAACAAATATGAGCAGATGACATGGCACCTAACGCTGATTATAAAAAATTTACACTGGACTTCAAGCAAATTGGATTCTATGCCTCTCACTTTTCCTATAGACTCTGGACCTTTTTTTTCATGAAATGCAAAATTAGCATCCATTGATAACATTGGATCACTGAGCAATGGTCCTGTCTTTTGCCTACATATTCAAAGGCTTGTTACTAGAAATGCAAAAAAGCCCATATTTTTTAGTCTCCTGTCTGGTAGCTCTTGATGTACTGACTCCAGCCATACTCCACTCCTTGTGAAGATTTCCTGAAGTCTTAAACTGGCTTTGCCTGACAATCTTCTTAAGGCTGCAGTGAGTCCTGTTGCTTGTATACCTTTTCTTACCACACTTTTGTCTTTCAGTTAACCTTCCATGAATATGCCTAGATACAGCACTCAGTCTACAGCCAGTCCTTTCAGCGATGACCCTCTGTGATTTACCCTCCACTCAGCTTTCATGAGTAATAAGCCATAATCATCTAAATTAAAACAACAAAAGAAGCTCAAAATATTTCACTTCTTGTAATGACTAGTATAAATGTAAGCATTTTTAAAAATTAATTATAAAAAATTCCATGATATTCTAACTCTAACTTGAGATTCACTATACAGGTACACTTAAAAGGCTTGCACACTTTCAAAAAGTAAGATAAGGGGCAAATGTGATTTATTCTTGGTGTACAACATCTTAATAGACAGAACTACAAGAAAAGTACTGCTGGTGGATTTTAGTGGGGCTTTAAAGCCAAAATCAGACAATGAACCACTTCACTTAAAAATGGAAAAACAATGAAAAAGTGCTTGAATTAACTACAATTGACTGCATTAATCGGTTTTAGGTTCATTTTAAAAGTAGGTTTCGTCTGAGCAGTCAGAACCTTGATACGATACATGGATTTCAACACAAATGATGGCAATTACTGGTATCTCCCAATACTGGTCAAAACAAAATGAATACCACGCAGAATGATTTTTTTCACTGCTTCACTTCCAATTGGGTGTTTTCACAAAAACATAAATAGTTGAAGCACAAAAGTTTACATATAGCACCTGTTATTACACATGAATAAATGGTCCTAATGGCAACAAATCCCACAAGTGTAAAGAAGTTAAACAAGCTCGGTCAGGTTTTGTCCTTGGAAAATAAAGCCCATCACATGCATGCAGGAGGGATTTCATTCTGACATTACTACACACATCAGCCAGCCACTAATCCCACAGGTTTACAGTTCCAGGACTAAACCAGCAGCTGATGAGATCACAGGAAACGGATCCCAGCTCCAAACTGTACTCCGTCGCATATCCTTCACAAAGAAACAAATAAAATTAAAACATACAAATGACAGTCGCTCAAACCAAAGCAACAAAGGAAAATCATATTAAAGAGCAAAATTATTTGTAATCTGCAAAGTGTTAAGCAGCAAAATAAGTAACTAGAAATTAAATCAAGAAAATTGCATGAGTGTGAAAAGTGAATGTTAGAATTTGGATGGTTTATCTTCTGCTCCTTATTATGACATATCCTGTATTACAACATTTTTATAACGTCTTCTGAATCAGGCATATATTGGCATGCCATTTTTATGTGGGTTTAAAGGATGTTCCACAAGGATAACCTAAATATTTGCATGTAAAAAACTTTGTACATCCTCTTGTATTCATTTCTAAGCTCCTAGCCTATATTTACACCAGTGACCACTTGTAGCACAGATTTTTTAAAACTGTAACCAATGATAGGCAGAAAATAAAAGTTATGAGTGTAGTAGTTATTAGTCACAGTACTGAACGCTGGCCCAAAAACTGTTGGCATTAGAGCTCTATAAAGGTGATTTATGAATATTTTCAATATTAAGCTGATTGCTGAGCAAATAAAAAATAAGCCAACTGAAACTGAATTAGTGCCAATAAACCGAGTATACGCTTATGTACTGGAGTGTAGTGTCTGTGCATGCTGGTACCTGTCTCCGCTCTGAACACCCATGGGAATGCAGTAGTTGAGCTCTAGTCTTGCAATGTTTCCCAGTCGGAGTATGATGCCTGCACCGTAGGACCAGCGAATACATTCTGCTAACTTCTGCAAGTGTGCATGTGGACCCTCCCCTGGACAAACACATAGCATAATTCATTAAATTAATGCTCAGAAATTTTTATTTAAAATTTCCTTGCTGTTCTTTAAGCACTGCTTTACAAAGTCACAAAACCTGCGTTAACTGCAACTTAATAACTTGTGTACTGTACATTGTTAGAGGGCACATTGCCATTATGTTAGAGGACACATAGGCATTATAAAAGCATCATACCCGGATTTAAATGTAATTAATTTGAAGCTTTTTATAGTAACCTAAAAAGTGTAGCTACAAATATGAAGTCAGCTCAGTCGATTTCACTAATTATCATTTACAGACCTCCAGGGCCGTACTCTGAGTTTTTCTGTGAATTAGCAGATTTCCTCATAAACCTTGTCGTTTCTGTGCGTTAATTGCTAGAGACTTTAATATTAGCTCCTAACTAAAACTAGCTCCTTGGTATAATGACCACAGGCACTTTAAAACAAAACGCTCGAAAATTAGAACGCAATTGGCGTCAAACTAAATTGTTACGTTTTCTAAATAGCATGGAAGGAGAGCATCCTGAACTATGAAAAAGCTTTCAGTGCTGCTAGATCATTGTATCACTCCACTCTTACAGAAAATAACAAAAACTTGTAATCATGGTATTAGTTTTCATTGTTATGCTGATGACATAGTTATACGTCTCAGCAAAACCAGACAAGAAAAAAGAGTTTACTAATGTTGAGTAATGTGTGCAGGACATATGAGATTGGATGTTAATTGACTTCCTTCTGCTTAATCCTGATAAGACAGAAGTTCTAGTCATAGGACCACAAGCAGCTAGAAGTAAGCTTTCTGATCATACTGTAACTTTAAATGGCCTTTCTGTTCCATCAAGTCCAACAGTAAAAGACCTCGGTGTGATTAATGATCCCAGCCTTTCATTTGAAGCTCATATACTGTAGATATTACCAGAATAGCATTCTTTCACCTCAGAAATATTGCTAAGATAAAAAAATATATTGTCACTAAACGATGCAGAGAAACTAGTTCATGCTTTTATCACCTCTAGGTTGGACTATTGTAACGACTTACTGTCTGGCTGCTCAACTAGGTACATAAACAAGCTTCATTTAGTCCAGAATGCAGCAGCGAGAGTCCTCACTCGAACCAGAAGATACGAGCACATCACCCCTATCTTATCTTCACTGCATTGGCTTCCTGTGAAATTTCGCATCGATTTTAAAATACTACTCTTGACATATGAAGTATTAAATAGTCTCGCTCCACAGTATCTGAGTAAACTGCTAGTGTCTTATAATGCGCCACGCCTACTTCGATCAAAGGATGCAGGCTGCTTGTCAGTACTGCGTATTATGAAAACTACACCTGGGGGCAGAACTTTTTCCTTACTAGCCCTAAAGTTATAGAATAGTCTTCCAATTAATGTTCGGGACTCAGAGACACAGTTTCAGTGTTTAAGTCCTGGCTAAAAACCTATTTATTTAGCCAAGCATTTTTATAAATAGATTAGCCTTAGGTAAAGGAGCAGATCTGGGGGACTCATGGATGCTGTCTTCCCCACTCTCATTGATCGCACTCAGGTTTGTTGACGGTGAAGTGACTGGTCGCTTTACATCTTAGGGAGCCCTCATGTCTGTGTTTCCTTCCTCTACTCCTCGGTCGAGCTACACATGTCACTCTTGAGCTGTCAGTGATCCAGACACCCTCTGCCCTCTGGAGCTGTCTGACTTGTCCTGGTGTCCCGCTTCTGATCGGAGATCTCGTCGCATGGATTCCCGCATGGTCTGCTTGGGATGCATGTGATGATTAAGGACGGTTCCACTTTTCCACAAAGACGGTTTTGTCCTTGGCTGATGCAGACAGCTGTTCTCTGAGGACTTGTAACTGCAGTCGCTTGATAGTTCAGGACTGGAGTTTTCTACAATCTACCTGAGCCTCCAATAACGAACTGGACTCCATTTTAACCTAAACACATCTCCTGTTATATTGAACTTCCAGTCTCACACCGTATGATGCAGATCAATCCCGGCTATCCATTTTTACCCAAATGAGGATGGGTTCCCAGTTAAGTCTGGTTCCTCTTAAGGTTTCTTCCTATTACCATCTCAGGGAGTTTTTCCTTGCCACTGTTGCCGACGTCTTTGCTTGCTCATCAGGGACAATCATATCATTTTGATTACATTTCACATTTCATACGAACTTAAAAAAATCTTTTGATTGTATACCGCTGCTTTGCGACAATGTCAATTGTTAAAAGCGCTATACAAATAAAATTGAATTGAATTATATATTTAATTATGTAAATGATCATCACATGCAAAGAAAAAAAAAAAGAAGAACAACATGCAAATATGGTCTTTGCTTGTATTTATGTATTCTCAAAAGCTATGAGAAACTTTTAATGGGCTCTTGTTAATTCTGCTAGCTTCAAATTTTCAGTGTTAATTAATAGATAGTATAAAATCTAAAACCTACTTTATTGCAGTGTGTGAAATTAATCATCTACTCTGACATACTGACCATAGTTGAGGTTGCAGATATTTCCTGCATTAAGGAAGAAATGTGTTCTGAAGAGATCAGCAAAGCCACCTCGGGTTGTGCGGAAAGGGAGTGGTGTGTATAGGTGGAGTCCTCCAGCCCAATATGCGTCTCCACCCAGGTAGTCACCTTAACAGGCAAACAAGCAAATAGGCAATTTTTTTAATAAACCTAATTTAAAATCCTTGTTTAGTTTTATAATGTAAACTGTCTGTAAATCTGAACTAGCCTTCACTCTGAGGGCCGATGCAGTACATGCCGAATCCTCTGACGCTGGTCGGACCACCCAGGTAGAACCTTTCATCAGAAATGAAACACACGTCCATAAGTCATGTATTCCATAATTAATTTCCATGCTTTATTTGTGCCGCTTAATTCTTGAAGTCTTATCCTTTAGCAATCCTGACGTTTGATTTAATATTATACAGCGAATTGTTTCAACTAAGCAAAACTAAACTTGGTGTGTTAAACAAGTGACTGTACATCCTACATTCTACCCCACTAGCTTTCTATTTAATGCTATTTAGGATTTAAACTGAAACTCAGAATTAAACATAGCTTATATTTGAAAGCAGAATAAGTGGAAATATATTTAAAAATATAAACTTTTACAGGAGATTTACAGGATTGTCCTCTGCCACCATGTTTTATTCTCCCCACCTTTTGGCTACATAAAATAAATAAATCATAATCTGTTGATAATAAATGGTTTGTGTGAATCTGTGAGGGTTATCATCATGGCTGGGATACCTTCAAAACCGCTGTGCACTAGTAACTACGACAGCATGGCAGCCCTGATGATAACCAGCACAACAGCACATCATCTTGTGTGACACTGCTTAATAACACACTTAAAAATGAATTGAATAACTAATTTGCAGCAATATATATTTCCGGATATAAGCACAAATATCATTAAGCTAGACAGACAGCATCCTACAGTCCCTGAATGTTTCAAACCCAGTGTTTTTGGATTCGATATACGTAGGAGTGGACAGTGGACTGAGAATGTTTATTAAATTTACAGAATAGCTTAAAAGTAACAGAAAATTTACACAGTGTGTAGATTCATCTAATTTCCCAAAACACTATAGCTGTTTGATGTATTATTTAAAGAGTATTTCTTACTTTTAACTGCCATGGTTTTTAGTACATGCAAATATATAGACTGAATAGGTTTTTTTATTTTTATAAATGTATAAATTTTTATAAGTTAGTAACATCGGTAACATATATCATTGTATAGCATTTTTCTGATAGAGTGTGGGGCATAAAATTACACATACTTGTCTGCAATCGAGATGGGTTGACCCCCAATAGGAAAGATCATTCCTCCCCAGAGAGATGCTGAAAGCACCTAAATAAGATATAAACACTTATTTTCAACCAAAAATTATATTCACTCCAACAGAATTTCACACAAGATGGACTTACAGAGCCCCAGAGGAATGGTTTGTTTAACTGCAGCTCAAAATCTTCCTTCAGGAAACTTGTATCTCCACCAGTGTAGCCTGCTAGCTCCTGTAACAACATAGCCAGTTCATTAACACAGCAGGAAAGAAACTTATCAGCAACCAAATAAGGTGGAAAGCAAAAGGGGGGGTGGGGGGAATCACAATGATCAATAAAAAATTATTGATGGAACACACCTGGTTGATCCGCAGTAAGGCACCTTTTCTTGGTAGGATGGTGGAGTTCCTAGTGTCGATCGCCATCGTGTGCTAGAGTAACATCAGTTGAAAATGGTCATTAAAGGATTTTTGAATTAACAAAAGTTACCGTTCCATGCATGTTCTAAGCCTATTACTAAAATACATTATGTTACAAACATTTGCAAAAGACAAGCTTTAAAACTATTAGTGAACTGAAGTGTGCTGTTTGATCCACAATTTTTTTCCAATTGATTTTTTTTTTTTTAACCATTACAGATTTTTTGTGTCTGTACATTATTGTTACAGAGGTGTAGCTTTCTTTATATAATGCAGAAGCTGTGAGGAGTACAAACTTGTACCATTTGATGAGTATAGCGTTAAGCTGTAAAGATTTCTCAGTTAAGACAAATAAAGCATTTTACATGACTTTCATGGCATAAGCTTGAAATAACCCACCGAGAGAGCAGACTTGAGCTTGTGGCCACTTTCTTCTCGAACAGCAAATGATGCGCTGCGTGCGAGGCAGCTCAGTTCCCGCCACACCCCTTCCCACTTTAGTGTGTGATTCGTCATCCACAAAGGGAACTGAAAAAAGAGAAAGGTAAACACTAAAGCAAAGTTTTAGATGGCTTAATGAATTTGCTACTTGTTATGATTAGTCTTACAACTCAGCAGTGAAGACATTATGATTCTTGTGGTAGTAAATATACAGTAAAACTATGAAACTGCACATCAAACTGCACTGCTCTGCATCTTTTATACATAGAATTATGCCCATGTGTCCATCATTACCACCACCTGCACAAAATTCAATTATCAAATATAATTTAAGTGCCAATGACATAACTATTCATTTAATACATGTTCTTTAACTCCTTTTCACACTTATGGGTCCAGAGGGATATAAACATGAGTGTCTCCATTTAAAGAATTCGTACGAAGTCTTAGATCCTTTTACTAAAAATTCGAGAGAATGTCCTTCATGTTCTGATGGATTGTGTACTATTAAAATAATTATCTAACATTAGAATACAGCTGATTACAGTATAAAATGACAAATTGGCCTATATATATATTTTTTTTTTGCTTAAGAATTTAAACATTTTAGAAGCGTAAGGAGCAACAGCAAGTTGATCACGCACTCAATGGCCCGTTTGGACGACACTGCCTATTGTTATAGTCAGTGAGGAATGCCTGTGACACGCTCACAGTATGACATAAAAGCAGTTAGGGGTGGAGCCACAGGTAAACCACAAGTGTAATAAGGCAACTAAAAATGAGGCAGGCACAAACTATTTTAAAAGCACACCCAAATGATTTCTTTACAATCAGAAGTAAATCCCACTCTAGAAAATAGGAATCTTTTATTTAACTTTTTTTCTTGCCAATTTCACCATTCGGAGTCTATCCTAGCAACAAAAGCAACACCTCAATACCTCAATCTGTACACAATCCATCAGGAATTATCTAGCAGTTTTAAAAGGAGACAGGCAAGTAGAGCTTAAGTTTAAACCTTGGACCCTGGGGTTCTGAGACATAAATACTACCCGCTGCATCCCTGTGCCACTGAAATATACTCACAATGATACCTGTAAATTGTTAAAAAATACAAATACAATTGAATTGATATAAGCTTACGTTAAGTTCTGTGGAAACTCCCCTGTCAGTTTCCTTGAGTGAACTCCATGGAAACTGGCCAGTCACTTTGTAAAGGTTTAGTGCAAAACTGCATGAATGAACATGAAGAGAATTGGGTTAAAGAAACATTTTACCAGGTGAACTCCTGTTTCATAAAACTAATTTCTATTTTCATACTTGCGTTCGTAATATCCAGGCTGAGGTTTAAAGAACGACAAGCCGTATGATGTCTCCTTAGTCCCGTAGGAAAACTGGAAGGTGAGCTTTTCTCCACGACCAAACATGTTGGGTAATTTAACGCCAAGCACCTGTATTGAGGAACATACACAGAATATGTTTTATATTAAATGCACGAGAAGAAGAATTTAATTTAATTTCTTGCCAAAATTATCTTACGTTTTTTATCCAATATTATTTGAGAAGTAAATAAAGCAATAAAATATTTGATACAGTGTGATGTCTAATAGTATAAGATATTTATTGTTAATGTAGCTTTTACAATTCAATTCCACTTGGAACAGTCCTTAAAAGCAGCTCAGCAAAATAAAAAGTGATAAACGTTATTCTGACATGAATAAACTCAGTACACAGGCAATGTTTTTAATGGTCTTAAATTGTATTCACATGTGAGAAATTGTATGCATTAGTGGAAATTAAATGCACTGTGGGTGTTGCTTGTCTCACCATGCTACCCTCATTGTTTCCAACCATGGTGTTATAACTGCCTGTGACCCTCTTCATCTCTGTCACCTCAAATGTAACATCTAGACCATTAGGCAAGGCATCATCTCCTGAGAAATAGAGCATTAGTGTTAGGGACATATTATGCAGAATGTACATTAAAATACATTTACACCACTGCACAGGTGAATGCTCAACCAAGGTGCGACTGAAGTTGACATGTGACATGAGCATTCTTAATTGTGTTGCTTTCTCTCGCTCTGTCCTTCTCCCTTGCTTTCCTCACTTTGTTGAGCCACACATGGCTGACCCCTTCTGCCCTCTGCACCTGCCTGATCCATCCTTATGCCCTACTTCTGGTTGGTGCTCATATCACATGGAAACCACTATCATAGTTTTGGAATGCATTTGACACAAAAAAGAAATTGCTATGATTGCTTATAACAGCAATTGTGTGGTTTTTAGGACTGAACTTGAGTCAAGGTATGTTTTTCTTGTTAACTAAAATGCATGTCCTGTTACACAATTTCACTGTTAAACTTATAGCACACAATTGACTAAGCACACTAATGAGATTTGTTAATGGCTGTGCTAGGGTGCTTTGCTCTCTATTTTGTGGGTGAGAAAAAAAGGCGGGGATGATTCCTTCCCAAAGAATCACAACATTACAATACAAGCACTCATGCTCAGTTCAAAGTCACAATAAACACACAGACAAAAGAAAGTGTGCATATTTTACCGTCTGAGACGTCAATGAGAACTTCCACCTCTTTGAATATGCCCAAACGAAGCAATTTCATCCGAGCCTCGTGTGACTTCCTCATCACCTGCAATGCAAACACATAAAACAACAATTTCCTCACAAACTTTAACCGACCGTGTGAACTGTCTTGTCTTGACCTTATACTGTAGCTATGCTTACATCAATTAGATTTTTTGCACTGAAGACATCAGCAATCTCATAGCCGAGGTAGTCCTCTTTAGTTCTTCCCAAGCCTTCGATGCTGACATGTTGCACAACAACCTAAAGTGAACGGAATCACAAGATATATCACTAAAAAAAGATCAGACTATAATTGTATTTATGCTTTGCTTACACAGTTTTTCTTAGTTTGTTTAGGACTCTTAATGATTTAACTCTGGTATCTTTTTATCTTGTTAATGGTCTGAAACAGAATAACGCATCATGAGCACTTCTTAGTTGAAGCAGGTCTGCTGATGAAACACTCACAGTTTTTTCTTAACAACACAATACACATGAGGAGTTTTACTCTGAGTACCTGATGGTCACTACATTGAATGCATCTACATTCTGGGAGAGAAAGAAATAATTCCCAGGCTTAATTCTTCACATATTTCGGAATAATTCCTTAATCGGCGTTCCCAAATTTGATTTACCCTAGTTCTGCTATTCGATCAGACTATACGGGCCAGCCTTCGCTCCCCACGTGCATCTGTAAGCCTTGGCCACCCATGACCCTCTTGCTGGTTCACCAGTTTTCCTTCTTTGGATTACTTTTGCTATGTCCAGACAACTGCAGCCCAGGAACATCCCACAAGAGCTAAATTTTTGGAATTACTCTGACCCAGTCTTCTAGCCATCACAATCTAGACCTTGTTAAAATCACTTAAATCCTTACTGTATGCTTGCCCATTTTTTCTGCTTCAATACATCAACTTCAGGAAAAAGTTTCACTTGCTGCCTAATATATATCCCACCAACTTCTAGCCGCCATTGTAATAAGACATTAAAAATGATGCCACTGTTAGAGGGCCAAATTTTAATGGCTAGAAAACTGGGTGGGATGTTCAAAGTTTGCTGTGGTCAGGAATTACCACTGATCCAAGTGATCCGAGGAGGAAAACTGTAACGTAACCATAAGGACAACAGGGTCATGGGTGGCCAAGGCTCACTAATGCACTGATGATGGTAATTGGGCTGTGTAGTCTGATACAATTGAAACGTTAGTGTAGATCAAATTTATAAAAAGATTCATGCATGATCCAGTAAAATGCGTCAGAACACCCAGACTATCACTGTTTTAGTGGCAATGGGGTGGAATAACTCAATATTAGGTGGATGTCCATAATGTTATGACTAATCAGTGTATGGGGCACCTTGTCCAGGGTGTACCCAGCCTTGTGCCCCAAGTCTCTTCTGCTATATTCCAGGCCCCCCCGTGTACACAGGATAAAGCGGTATAGAAAATGAGTGAGTGAATGATTCAAGCATTGAGGTGAACCTACATCCTTATTTTCCAGGACTTCTTTCTTGGTTTCTTGCTGTGCCTCCACCACTTCCAGGTCATCAGTGTGAACGCCCAGGTCGGGTCCATGCATCGGGACAGGGTCCAAGCTCTACAGTTTAACAAATCACAAATACATGCAAACCTAAATAAATCACACATCTCAGATTCATACAATATGCACAATGCACTAATTAATGACAATCCAGCTGTGACATTAGGCATAGGTAGAAGAGGTCACACAAATAAAGCCTATTTTTCACTAAGCCTTCACTAAATAGAATTACCCTGGCATGCACGGTCCCCATATCAACGTCCTTAAAGTAATAAATATACTGTAATTTTCCAGGGAAAGGCTGTTATATATTTTTTCTTATTTAAAAGCGGACCCGACTCCTTTCCAGGGAGACGCCATGACACACACGCACAGCCTCGCTGCAATCCTGCGCTGTGATTGGACAAAATACATGACGTCACAACAGAACGGGCAGGACCCCGTGATGCACGCGGAAGCACCGTGTCAGTCCCTGTCAGATCTCAGTAGTGGAGCAATTTAAAGCGTAAAAATGACATTTTTAGCTAAATGTTATTAAAATAAATGAATGCCTACATTACGACATTATTGAATTAGACTATCCAGTTTCTTTATAGAAGACAATATAGATTTTAGTCTTAGAAAAAAACTTGTAGGGTTTAGTTTTATTTATATAGCGCCTTTTATGGTCATTGTCGCAAAGAAGCTTCACAGAATCAAAATAAAATCATGGAAATAAGTATGGAATTTGTGATAAATGTGTATATATCATAGTGCAGATGTTTCCTGATGAGCAAGCCGAGGGCGACGGTGGCATGGAAAAACTCCACAAGGTGGCAATAAGAAGAAACCTTGAGAGGAACCAGACTCAGCAGGGAACCCATTTAATTTGGGTGATATCTGATGGAAGGAATTGTTTTGCAGTCATACTGTGTGTTAGGCAGCTGGAAGTTCGATATAAATGATTATGTGTTTAAGTTAATATGGAGTTCAATTTATTATTGGAGGCTTAGGAAATTCCAGTTCTGAACTATTAAGCGAATGCAGTCACAAGTCCTCAGAGAAAAGCTGTCAGCATCAGCCGAGGCCTGGCTCATCTTCATGGTAAAATGGAAATGTTCCCTGTCACCACATGCATCCCAGGCAGACCACATGATCTCCAATAAAAAGCCGGGCTTTTTTACCAAGGATAAGTAAGACAGGCCTGGAGAGAGAAGAGTAGAGAAACAGAGATAACAGTAATAACAAAAATATAGTGTGCTGTGTAAGAAAACAGAGGGTCTGCTTTGAGAGAAAAATAATCAACGACTGGGATGTAGGATCAAAAGGAAGTTCAATATATTAAGTATTTACTTATCATTTTTGCACTCTTATACTTTCATACCCACAGTAATTTGAAAATGTGTCAACAATTATAATGTTTTTATTAATTAAAGAACATTTTATACATACATTTTATTTGTTTAATAGTCACATAAAATGTCATTGAATACAAATGTGGGTATGTCATTGACTTCCAAACTTCTTGGAAGGCTGTCTACAAGATTTTGGAGTGTTTCTGTGGAAATTCTTGCCCATTCATTTTGTAGAGCCTCTATGAGCCTCTATGAATATCAGGCACTGATGTTGAACGAGAAGGCCTGGCTCAAAATCTCTGTTCCAGTTTATCTCAAAGGTGCTTGATGGGGTTTGAGGTCAGGGCTCTTTGCAGGTCAGTCAAGTTCTTCCACCAAACTAAGAATATCATGTCTTTATAAACCCTGCTTTTGTGCACTGGGTCAGTCATGTGCCTTGTGCCTTCCTCAAAATGTTGCCACAAAGTTGAAGCGTTAAAGTTGAAGCATTAAGATTGTCCTTCACTGGGGATAAGGGGCTTGACTGAAACACCTGAATTCAACAATTAATAGGTTTTGCCATTTTTTAAAATCCATATATTGTATCATTGAACAAAGATAATTATAATGGCTATTTAAAGTATGGAAAGATGTTACAGTATTATTTTTGAAGCACTCTGTCTGATGCACACTTTCAAACATACAGTATATATTTTAACTACTTTAACTACACAGATGTATAAAGAGATGCGAGGAGGACCTTCTTCCGGCAGGCTATACGGACTCTCAACCAGAACTCCACATAGGATTCAATTGATTGGACTCGCTTTGTTTCCTTCACACACCAAAAACATCCACTTTAAATTTTTGCACATAGCACAGGACTGAGGTACACAAAACATATAGGCTATGTTGCACATTTCTGGTTATGTTTACATATGAAATTGGACTACTGTTAACTTACAGTGCACTTTAAGGATGAACAATACCACTGCTGCTCACCATTTAAAGTTACACTTTATGACCACCCAGTATCATGCACATTGCACATTCCGCATACTTTATGCAGTTTATTTATAAAGTTTTTACTTTTACATTCTTACATTTTTGTATATTTTACATATTCTACTTTACACTTTCTTTTCTTGTAACAAAAATGTAGATTTTGTATTTAACTCTTTCCTATTGGCATTTTGCCTTCTTATTTCTTTTTTCCTTTTCAAGATCACAAATAGTTGTGTAAGCATTTCACTGCATATCATACTGTGTATGGTTGTGTATGTGACGAATTAAAATTGGAATTCGATTTCAGGGTTGAGGTCCGCATGGTCATCAGTTTGCCCAGCAGAGGGAAGCAATTTCTCTTTAATCACATCAGGGCCGAACATACTCCTCTGCACAGCCTTGAGGGATACAGAATAACGGAGCAGAAAGCTTCTACTGTATATTTACCTGTATGCCACTTGTGTTTTACTGAGTCGTTATAAAAATACCTGGGCATGACAAGGTGTGAAAGAGAATTAATTGCAGAGTTCTAATTACTTTAATTACTTTCAATTAATGATGATTTTTAAGTGCGTTTAACTATTTCGTGCTTTTATATAGACTTAACAGATGGGTGGGTTTGAGAGCATTTCCGTCTATTTGGAGCATTCCGCAGGTATAACCATAGTTAAGCGATTCACACAGGTTTTCCACACTATTTAGTGGAACAGTGTGCGGTTTTGAACAATGCAGTTCCCACTTGCGCTCTTTCTTTTTACGCATCCTGTCTCCTCCTCAAATGCGTGTAAGCCAATGAGAAGCTGTCGTACACTCACCTCTCTCTCTCTCTCTCTCTCTGTGACTCTCTCTCTCTCTCTCTCTCTCTCTCAGTCCTGGTTGTTCCTCTTATCACAGAAACACGCATCTCTGGCAAACTGCGCTCAATCCCAGCTCTCGCCATGGCAAGTGCGCACTTTCCTCGGCTTCTCTGTTTGATTTTTGTCCTCATCAACACTTGCACTGTAAAGGGAAATGTCGGCACGGAAGGTCAGTGGGAATTTATCTTCATTTTCATTTTTTACCAATATCGTCCATTTAAAAAACCACTGCCAAAACTTTTATCACAGGGTCTCCAAATATCTCGCCAAATACTTCAGAATGTCTCAGAATAGAATAACCCATTTATAAAGTTTACTAGATTGGGGTGTATTTTCTCCAGTGCTGTGTTGCCCTATTAGATTCCCTGATGATTCTCTTTCCTCGGGTTCATATGGAAAGCTAAGTGTAACTTACCTATTTACGCACGCGTGTGACTCTCTCAAAACAGAATCTATTGTGTGATTTAGTTAAAAAAAAAAAAAAAAAGGCTACATGGAGTCTCTGAGAGGGTCCAGCTGGTCCAGAGCTCGGGAAGGGTGTCGATCCTGCGACTTATCGACCCCTCACGGATATACTATGGACCCCTAACTGATATCCTTTATCGACCCTGCTGGCATCATGGACAGCTTGGAGACGCACCATGGGCTTTAGTCATAGCAAATCAGTCGATACCTGACCAAGAAAAGACCCTGGTGTGTGTTTAAGCTGAATGTAGATTGAAATTGGGGTTGGGCTTCCATTTGTTAATGAGAGGAGGAGAGGGATTAAACGCAGCACATCACCAGCTTTGGCACTTAAATAAGGAAAAAAAAAAAATAAAAAAAATAAAAAAAAAAATATATATATATATATATATATATATATATATATAAGATATTCCTATTTATTTATTTATTTATTTATTTTAAAATCACCCACATTTGGATGATGCCAAAAAGATACCAAATACACATGATTATAATAAAGCCTTAATGTCCTTTTACAGAAACACAAATGTAGTGATTAATCATTAAAAACTATTCACGTTTAAACATGTATTGTTAATTGTCCTTCATTATGTCATGCTGTAACTCATTATATCTGTGCCTACTGAATTTAAAGCCCACTAACTGCCTATGTGTTTTAACACATTTCATTTCAGCCATCAGATATATTTGTTTTTTATTTATGTGTTTAGGTTTGTTAAGATATTACAGTCTTTATGTTAGTGTTGTTAGTGTGTTGCTTAATTTATTGAAGATTTTGCCATTTTCATACCACATTTATGCAGTGTTTTTTGTTTAATAAGCAAAATGAATGAGACTACATAAAAAATGAATAAAACAAAACAGTTGAATGAAATATTTGTTTTGCAATGGATTGGAGTCCCACATTGTGCATCGAGCTCCCAGGATAGGCTTTTGGTTGAACATATTAAATGAATAGAAACACCTTATGTTTTCCTCCAGAATCAATGGACAATAATTATGCAGCATCTGGTACTAATAAAATAGGTGAATTCATGAATTCATCTTCATCAAATTAATTAATTCATTCATTCATTCAATCATTTATGCTTAGCTCATGTCGTCATGGTGCTCAGTAAACCTGAAAATCCAGGGTAATAAATTACTCACATAAGGATTATTTTACTGCTGATACACAGAGCAGGTTTCATATCCTATGTCCCTCACACTTTGCTGCTACCTGTTATAATGTTTTTTAATCGTTTTCCCTGCTGCGCTATAGTAATGCGTTAAAAAGCAGCCAAAGCAGTTAAACTAAAGCAGCACAGTTTTCATTCAATAGTCGATTATGGAACATTAGTTTTCTTATTATTCTATTATGTATAATTAAATTTTATTCGCAGAGCATTTTAATAGTAGGTGTTGAAACAAAACAGCTTTGGACAGCTTTACCTCACAAGCAACAGGGTCCGTGGTTGAATCCTAACTGCGATCTGTGCATATGAATGTCCATGTCCTTCCTGAATGTCCATGGTGTCTCATCCAGGGTGGATTCAAACCCAATTCACAGTATTCCAGGGACAGCAGGTTCTGGAAATTGAGATGAAGATTTAGATCCCTAATGTGCAAATCAGAGGTGAAAGCTATGAGGTCAAACTCCCTGAGATGGGATAAGGAAGGAACCTGGAGAGGAACCAGACTCAGAAGGGAACCTAATTGATAGAGTATTTATAAATCTTTTTGTGGTGAAAGTGTGTAGAGGATGTCTGAGTGAATAAGAGTCATAAGTGCAGGACACTCTTTAAGATTACAGCAGATGAGATCATGAACTGAAGCAATGGTGGAGCATTAACAGTGAGTAACATATACTTTCTCTTTCTCAGACATAGATGAGTGTTCAATGGGTACAGATGACTGCCACATTGATGCTCTGTGCCAAAACACCCCACAGTCCTACAAGTGCATTTGTAAGGCTGGTTTCAAGGGAAACGGCAAGAACTGTGAAGGTGAGTTTCCATTCTTTACAGGTAAATGCAACCCTGTCCATAAATGTACATGGTTATAATTCCCGGTACTTTATTTTGCTTTTGTACTGTATTTGGTGTGTGTTATACAGCTGTTTCCCAGCTTTCTCCTGCTGTGGGTCTTAATTAGTGTGAAGGAAGTGGGATGTGGAGGGTGTGAGGTGCAGGCCCAGTATTCACACCTCCAGCTTCTTTTCTGCCTGAGAGCACAGGAGCACAGCACACACACATACAGTCACACACACATACTGTACATTTTTGTGTGTGTGAGTCACATTTGTACATTGCATTGTCGCAAATTTTCTCATCTATCCACAAAGAAACATGAGAAAAACACATTTGCTGACTTGTGGCCATTTATGTATGCAATGTGCAACTTTATCTATAACAACAGTATGAGAAAATTACAGCTCTACAACTGATACAACTGATAGCACTGGTAGCTAAATTTTTAATGCCCTGGGCCCTAAGATCCCAGCCTAGGGGCCCTTGTGCAAGGCCCCTAAACCAATCTTCTCCAGGGGTGCTGTGCCTTTGCCAACCTGGCATTTTGACGGCAGCTTCCTAACAAGCTTCTGTATGATAGGCAACAAGAAAATGTCACCATTCTGTTGTTGTTGGTGGTCTTTCGGCTGCTCCCGGCAAGGGGTCCCCTCAGCGGAATACCCAATCCGCACTACAACTTGGCACAGGTTTTACGCCGGATGCCCTTCCTGACGCAACCCTCCCATTTTATCCGGGCTTGGGACTGGCACTGCATCCAGTGGCTGGGGTTTATGCACTGGCTGGGAATCGAACCCGGGCCTTTAAAATGTCACCATTTTGTAATATATATAATTGGGGACAAATGAGGTCTTCTTCGCCTTCTTCTTCATCTTATTCTTAGTACTCGTTTTCTTCTTCCAAAAAACAAACTCTAGCTTGCCCCATGATTTAACGACTGGCCAATAACATATTTCTTTAGTTGGTTAAGTATTCACCTGGCTTCATATACACCCACCTATTTTGCATATGAAAAAATATGTTCAGAGTGACAAATAAAGAGGGAGCAATACTTGGGTAGTTAAAATCCTCTTAATAAGTATTCTACATCTGTGCATTCTGGGTTATTCTTTATTTCATTCCTCTTCCTTACCCAGATGTTTGGAGCTAATGTTTCAGGAAGTGAACAAATGTAATTTTTATCTATTATGGAACCTGAAACCCATTTTCAGCTCCATTAATGAATTAGGAGGATTTAAAATGGAATCGAATCAGGCAGCGCTCTGGACAGGATTCCCGATGCTGATGTCTGAGGGTAGAACAACCCATCTTTTATTTCCTTATTTCCTGTAAGGAAACAGACAAAATGTTCTTGAGCTTTCCGGAGCCAGTTCCTCCCACCTTGAAACCACAGTCTGCGTGCCACAGAAGTGGGAGGATGGATAGTTTCGCTTCAGTATGAGCGCAGATCTCTGTGACCTATGTGTAGGTCAGTATTTCTGTTCTTCTGTTTGTCCTGCTATCCTTTTTCTTTCTTTCTTTCTTTCTTTCTTTCTTTCTCATGGGCTGGTGTGTAGTGGGCAGGAGATCTAAAGCATGATCTCTAATTAAAGCCCTTCATGTTTGGCTCGGAAGTCAAGAAAACTACAGAATGCACACATTGCGTCACATTGCCTGCTTACATAGTAACGTCCTTGGCTCTAAATGTAAAGAGCTCTGAGACGCCTTGGTGTTGATTAGCGGTAGGAAGTCATGGCATGCTTTGGCTTTTGTGGTCGAGCATGTGGTGTCTCCGGGACTCTGTGATACTGCACAGACTTCCGATGTGGATCCAGAGCTGGGCATTGTATTTTGGAAAGCAAACAGAGACAACTCACAGACAGTTTATGGCTCATTTCGGAGCCAACTTTAGACAATGAGCCTGTACACTAGATTAGCCCTGTTACAAGGGTGATTCCACTATTTAGCCACTGAAATACTTTAAAACAAAAATGCATTAAACCATCTATAATAATTAACTGACAAGGGTTATTTGTTTAGCCACTGAAATACTTTAAAACAAAAATGCATTTAACCATCTATAATGTCAGCATTTTGAATGCTCTTAAATAAATAACAGTTTTTTTTTTTTTAGAATATGTCTAATATATAAAGATATTTTACCATACATATTATATAATCAATTAGACTTACTAGAAAATTAGAAATAGTCAACTTTCAATGTAACCTTGTCATGCAATATTCCAATATAATTGAACTTTTATTGATACCATGAAGTCTGGTGGTGCAACTGCCTGTTGAACATGAATTCCAAATATTTCCTGGGGTCATTGTGTTCAGATCCCAGAGTTAAGTAAATGTGAATAAAAATCTACTTCATTTACTGTAATGAATGACTTGCACCTTCAGGTTGCAGGTTCGATTCCCACCTCGGGTCTGTGTGCTTGGAGTTTGCATGTTTTTCTTGTGTTGGTGGGTTACAGTCCAAAGACATCCAGATTAGGCTAACTGGCATTTTCAAATTGCCTGTAGTGAAAGCATGAGTTTGTGAGTGTGTTTATCCACGATACCCTGCTTCCTGCCCCAAGTCTCCTGGGATAGGCTCCAGGCCCCCTGCGACCCTGTACACAGGATAAAGTGATATAGATGATGAGTGAGTTGGTGAAATATGGTGGAAAAAATATGTTAATTTATGCATTCAATACTTGGTTGGGGCTCCTTTAGCACAAATTAGTGTGGCCTGGCATGAAGGCAGTCAGCCTGTGGCACTGCTGAGGTGTTATTGAAGACTATATTACTTTTTGATGGCCGTCAGCTAGTCTGTATTGTTGGGTCGAGTATTTTTTATCTTCCCCTTAACAATACCTTAACAATATTTTCTATGGGGTTTGGGTTTGGTCAGTTGGCTGGCCCCCATAAAGTTTGTCAGCAGACTGAAGTGAAGTGTTTTAAAATCTCCTGGTAGATGGCTTTATTGACTTTGGACTTGATAAAACACAGTGGACCAACACGAGCAGATGACATGTAAGGAAATTTACTTTCATCTGAAAAGAGGTGTTTGGACCACTGAGCAACAGACCAGGTCTTTTTCTCCTTAGCTTAGGTAAGACACCTCTGACATTGTCTCTGGTTCAGAAGTGGTTTATAATAGGAATGCAACAGTTGTAGCCCAGATCCTAAACTCACCAAGGTGTTAGCTCTTGTTGCACTGACTCCAGCCTCATTCCTTCCTGAATAGGTTTTTCTTGACACTCTTCATACAGTAAGGCTGCTGTCATCTCTGTTGCTTGTGCATCTTTTCCTACTACACCTTCTGCTTTAAGTCAGCTTTTCGTTAATATTTTTTGATACAGCACTCTGCAAACAGCCAGGCCTTTCAGCAGTGATCCTCTGTGGCTTATCCTCTTTTGGAGGGTTTCGATATTTATCTTGTGGACAACTGTTAAGTCAGCAGTCTTTCCATGATTTTGGTAATGTATACGGAACTAACCCAGGGGATACATTGTATTTATACTGTATAAATAGTAATTTACTCAATCTCAAAATAAAATATTCTAATATTTAATTTTTTTTTATTATATTTTACTTGACATGTAAGGAATCTAGAATATATGAAAGTTTCACTTTATAAATTTCCACCCCCAAAATTTTCACAATAGTATATATTTTTTTTAAATGCACTGTGTATTTCAATAATTAAACGTGGGCTGGGAGTGCTGTAAAGGTTTTAAGTTATTTATCAAAAGCAGGCTCATAGGTTGTGGTATGGATGTTTTATCTGTTTTTACTGCAAAAATGATGTCTTTGGTTATTAAATCAGGCCATTTTCTTTTTTGAGAGTGTTATGCACATCTTGTAGAACCTGACAATAGTGACCCAGTAGTCACTGTTCATGAAGTAGAAAATCCACATGAATTATGCCATGTTTGTATCCTAAATACTGGCCATAACTTTACCCGCAGATGGGTATATATTAATATTAATATTTTAGGAAGTCTGTTGGCTTGCACAATTTTGATGCATGCTTTGATTCAAAAGTGAAAAGATGCAGCCGATGTTTCGTCACATGGGACAATGCGATCAAGAAAACCCTGGCCTTGTTTTATGCTTCTATTCCCAATAAATTTCATTACAAATTCCCAGTTTGACTCAAATGTCCCTCGGCATAGTATTACCAAAGTCACTGAGATTTATTAGGTTAACAATGGGGGAATAAAACTGTCATAAATTAAATCAATCACAAAATATACATAATACAGTTAATTGATTGGTGAACAAGAAGCCTTTCCTCTCCATTTGTATTGTAATTATTGTTTTGAACTACATTCCATTGCTGATTTTTCCTCATGCATTGGAAGAATGTGAACTTTTCATGCTCTTGTCACTAGTTAATTGGAGGGCTGAGATGATCCAAATGTCATGCTCCTTTATCTGAGCCTGCATTATGTATTTTGTGTTGCGCTATTGACAAATCATTTCTGAGACAGAGTAAAGTATGATATTTCATAATAGAGCATTCTACATAGTTCAGTAGCATGCAAAGCAGGCAAGTGTGTTACAGTTAACATAAAAAATAAGAATTTATTGGTGACTGCTTGCATAAATATATATTATAATACTGTATATTTACTGTATATGCATATATAGAACACGCACAAATCCCAGAGATATAATCATAGGCAATTTAAGACGCTTTATATGGGTGCTTAAGCACTTAATTCGGTATTCTTGATGGTGTGATGTTATCTACGGATGAAGTAGGTTGCGGCATAGTTTACACAACATTGGTCCGCACAAGAAGAAGTGGTTATTGAATGGTTTATGTTGGAGCCATCGAGAGAGTGGTGCTGATGTAGGTGAGACAGAAATTGCATAAGCATTCAACTTTGTTACATATGGATTAAAAGCAAAGTAAATTAAAACATGAGCAAGTAGCAGCTGATGTAGGTGTAGTTTGCTGAAGATCGGTACTCATTTAATGTTAATCTGCTTTCACAGTGTACTTTAACCTTAAGTTTAACACTAGTGCCTAGATTCCTACCAACAAGTAACTTGCATAGCCTGTTAATGAAGTCAGTTTTCTCAGATTTGTTGCTTTGTTTCTTGCCACTTTATTGAAAAGTTGTATATAAAGATGCAACATATTTATTAGCAAGTCTAAAATGGTCATCAGACATTAGCTGAATAAATTGTTAATTACAGTTGTATTTACAATTAAAAATTAAATCTGTTAATTAAAGTAATACAGACAAAGTTATGTGCACATTAGCAAATCAGTTTGAGATCAAGTTGCATGGATTTACCAAGTCTCAGCACTGGAATTGGTGTATAATATTGAAATCTGTGACTGATCATCCTGAACCATTATTATTATTATTATTATTATTATTATTATACACAACACATTTCTTAAAAAAATACCAATATATTAATTGCAAGACTCTATATATGTTACAATCTTATTAGGGGCAAAACCCCTTTAAAGGTCTGATCCTAGAATTGCAACAGCAGTTTCATACGAACTTGTATGACAAATGCTCCACATAATCTACCGTAGTGGTGTTATTTAAAAAAAAGGTGGAAAAAAAGGTTTTCTGTAAAGAGAGTTTTTTGGGAAAGGTCTTGGGACTAGAGGACTTGGCGCTGTTTCTTTGCAGCTTCTCAGGCTTTTTTGTGTGTTTTTTGTATGTTGTTTTTTTGCGGTGAGAAAAAAGTAAACGTTGGTCAGGGAACTGTTTATAGAAGTTGTTTATAGCAGTTACAACATTAGAAGTTATTCCACTTGTAATGTAAGTGGACCTAGCTAACATTCCACAAAATTAAATATACCTATAAAGACAAAGGCATGATGTCATTCTTCAATAAATAAAAAACGTCTCATGTTGGCAAACTGGTGTAGTAAAAAAAATGGAATAAAACACTTTTTTGTGGTGCTATTGGAAAAAAAGTCTATTTTAAAATAGTATAGTAATTCTATAAAAAAGTATAGTAATTCTATAAACCCATTCATCACACATAGATTTTTCTTTTCATACAATATCATGCCCTGTTTTGTTTAATACTTAACATTTATAGACAGGGGCATTTTATCAGGTCCATCCACCGTATAAATATTTTTTGGCTGCCTTTGAAGCTATCCATCAGATTGATGTGCACAGGCCTGACACTGACACAGTATTTTCCTAGCAGCTGAATAAAATTAAATAAAGTAAATTTAATTAATGTTTCATATTAGAAACATTAAACTTTAAAAGGCATTTTTGTACATCAGAATCTCATTTATGTTTTTTTTAAATGTGTGGCATACCTTATGAATTTATTGAGATAAGTGGAATTTAAAAAATTTTATTGTTTTTTTGCAGGAAAAAAATAGCCTGTATATAGATGTAACAAGAAGATGAGATAAAGATAACAAATGATAAAATCACATTTTCTTTACTTTGTATTTTCTTGTAGGTACACAAAACAATACATTTTGCTGACGAAGAATCTATTTTACCACCCTATGTGTGAAACTCCTATTAGTACAACTAATTAGTGGGCTGTCTCGTAATTTGCACATTGAATGTGTTTTGTGATCACATGTTGTGACGGGGGTTAAATAATGAGTTAAAGCATTAAAAGATGCAAATCTGTACGGGAGGAGATGGTTCGGGAACAGCTGTGCCAGGAATATAATGGGCATATATCTAAATGTGTAGTGTGTCTGTGTGCTGTTGACTAAGGCTGGGCTTAATGTAGGACTGTTAGAACAAAAACTAGCACTACACCATGCAGCTTGCTGGAATACTGCATGTCAGACTCCAGCAGTGTGTATAAATTAGAATAAACAATATTTACTCCAGCAAACTGCACTGAAAAACAATTGATTTGTTAGGACTGAAATTGCCACATTAACTAAAATGGTGCAGCTGGGATGAATACGGTGTTGCCTTGGAGACCGTGTTAAAAAGATTGTGCTGTGTTATTGATTTTGTGTATTGATTAATGCATGGCCATGACTCAGGTCTCTCAGGCACAGAGAGATCTCAACCTGTTGCAGCTTCACATATAGAAAAAGTCTTAGAATGTTTTTGCTCTAGTGTCAATCAGGTGAGGATGATTTCTTGCTTTTCATCATTGATGAATGTTTAAATTTAATTTAATTGTGTTAATTTTCACCACGTATAAACATGACTTTTTCTTTCTTTTTTCTTAGCACGACCTATATTTGAATCTCTCCTTATTTTATATTTCCTTTCAGTTCATTGGTAACACCGTTTAATTTGAGATCACTGGTTAGAAGTTATCATTTAAGTTAGAGTAATGGTATGTACTATGGAATCTTGAAATCTAATAATGGCTTCAGTTTGATAGTTAAAAGTTTGGTGTTTTACATTTTTAACAGTATACTGTAATTTTTTTTTTTTTACTGTTGGTTTTGGTTAGTTTATGTTTTTAAATATTACTGCTGTGTTTAACATACCCATGGTACATCAAGTCACCCTCTTGAACAGCTCATTGATTTAAATGTCACCCTGGATAAAAAGTTTGGTGTTTTTGCATAAACAAAACATGTGTGTATATAACTTTACAATGTTGCCTTATTTTCCCACAAAGATTCATGTAGGAAACCAGTTTATAAACATAGTGGTGAACCTTTCTTAATGGTTTGACCTTGCATAGTCAATATCATGCTTTATTCATGTTGACACAAGCCTCATTAATTTAATTTGTTATAAATGTACAAGCAGACACCCTCATTCTTTAAGTTAAGTTCAGCATTTATTAGTCATCCATACATTACTGCACAGTAAAATCATTTTTCCTTTGCATATCCCAGCTTTGTTAGTATGCAAGGGTAAGAGTACAGGGTCAGTTATTTTACGGCGCCCCTGGAGTGGATAGGGCTAAGTGCCTTGCTTAAAGGCCCAACAGCTGGGATGAACCACCGACCTTCAACACAGTGACCCACCACTGCACTCCAGAGTGACTTACATTTTCTCTCATTATACAGTGCATCTGAGCAGTTATGGGTTAAGGGATCTGCACAAGACCCTAACAGACGTGTAACTTGGTGGAGATGGGGTTTTCGAACCTGGGACCTTCCAATCAGTAGTCCCATGCCTTAAACCCTGAGCCACTAGAATTTTTTTTTCCGAATGTGATATACTTTATTTTCAGGAAAGTCCCTATATGTACAAAAGTGTTTATATTATATAAAATGTATAAAGCTCTGTTAGAGTATAGTAGAGGTGCAAAAGATGAAATATTTTGTGTGTGTGTGCTGTGTATGTGGTGTGTGTGTCTAAGCTCTGTTTACACTTGGTTTTACCATCCTTATGTAACTCTAACCCTAATTGCTGAAATGAGAATAATTGAACTATTAATGTAAGAGTAAAAAAGGACAATTTCTGTCTGTATGATTAGTAAATGTCCTAGTCGATGCTGAAGGATGTTTATCTGTATGAAAGTGAAGGAGGAGGAATGAAGGATAGACATATAGAGAAAAAGAGGGGTGTGGGATTATTAGTAGGCCATTGTCTGCCTGGTGTCTGTGTGTTCGTCACAGAGCTACTGCTGCTTTGAGTGGCTGACTGGGTGTGAGTATCCTTCTTTCCAAAATCCTCCCCTTTTCAGAGCAGGTCAGACTGTCTCTGCTGCTTTATATAGTACACACACACACACACATGCACACACATGCACACACATGCACACACACACACACACACACACACACACACACACACACACACACACATAACCATGCCACAGTAATCCTACCTGTATGCATTCACTCACACACTCATACCCACTCACATACTTATCTCACACACATTATCCAGACGTTCACACAGCACGGTGGTAGAAAGCCAGACACATCACACCCCCCTCTTGAATTTTGCCATGGAGCAGAACTGCATTTTGACATAGACGAGAGAATTATCTTCACAGAACCACTACATGCTGAGGCTGGGCCTATGTGGATGGGGCCAGGACAGTGGCCGAGAAAAATCTTATGAGGCTCCTCACATCGAGCCTTGATGTTCTGACGTGGAGAGACAGAGGGGATGGAAGGAAGGTGTGAAGTTCGGATATGACAAGGCGATGGCCTGAGAGAAATGTGTAGACGAGGGCGCTAGGGGCTCCCTTTTCTAAGAAAACAGCATGTCCAGTCAAATCGAATCAAACCTGAGAGCATTTAGGAAGAGGAATAAAGTTCACATTATTAATGTGTCAGAAACCTGCTGATTTTTAATCAGGCTTCATCAGAAAACCACTAGTTAGGGAGACTAAGTGGGGGAAAAAGGCTTCAGTCTGCTAGGGAGCACAAAGGCTGCACTTTGGAGCAATGGAAAAGGTCATGTAGTCTGACGAGTCCAGATTGAGCACCCATTATGCATAGTGGCCACTGTACAAGCCTCTGGAGGCAGTGTTATAATCTGGGGTTGCTTCATTTTTACTTTTTTCAGGGCCAGTTAGTGTATGCTGCTTTGGAAGACTGCTGTGATATAAGATGAATAAAACACTTTATAATGTGTTTTATAGGATATTTATCAATTTCAGGTTTTTAAAAAAATATATATTTAAAATTTTAATTTTTTCCATAACAGCATGCCTCCAAGTGTTTTATTTCCTAAAAATGTCAACAGTTGAAACCTTTGCATATTGTTCTCTACTCACACTTGTAAATTGTATTACTGTAGCATTTCTGTCATCTTGAACCAGTCTGATAATTTTTTTCTTAATTCTCATCAAATCATTTCAGCCCACAGAATTGTTGCTCACTGGACTAGTGTTAAGACTGGTGTGTTTTTGTGTAAAAATTCATAAAGTTCAGTAATTTATGAAGTACAGTATTAGAACCATGCTTATGGCACCAACAACCAATGCCACGATCAACTAAAACTCTTCAACTATATCTGCATGATTCTAGGCATTGCACTGCTGCCACCATGAATATGCAGGTGTACATGTGTTCTTATTAAAGCGGACAGTATTAACGCATCGTAACCTCCGGCAAATTAATCTGGGGATGCTCCAATTTTAATGCATGAATAGGACTTATTTGTCTGAGTGTAAAAAAAAAAAGAAGGGGAAGCCTGGAGATGTCTGCTTGCTGCTGGTCGATGTCAACAACAGCTCATGGGCAGGAAGTCCACTCTGTTAATGACCTCCTCCTCTCCTGACGCCTACCCCTCATACTCCACACAGCAATACACACATCTGGATAGGTTCACCCTTTCCACATTTACGCATCCTACTCCTTCCTCTCATTTGCATCCTCCTTTTTTGTTTTGTGCATTTGTGATTTGCTCTACAGCTTCCATCTAAACACAAAATGAAAACAGCAAGCGACAAAACAACATGTTTATGGATTTTTTAGGAATGAGCTGGCTCTGAGGCTGACAAGTTTGTGTACTTTGACGGCACTTTTTGCTTCCAAAGTTGTAAACTAGCACTCTTTGATGAGTAAACGAAATAAACAGCCTCAATGTACACAAGTGTGCTCTGGGTTTGTGTGCATAATGAATACGGAAAATTTAAATGTTATGTGTGTAATATCAATTAATTAAAGTATGTAACACTAATATGTTTCTTTTTTTTGCCCTTGTGTATTGCCCTTTAGATATGGATGAGTGTGATAATGAATACACTGGTGGCTGTGTGCATGACTGCATCAACATCCCTGGTAACTACAGATGCACATGCTATGATGGCTTCATGCTGGCGGATGATGGGCATAACTGTCTAGGTAAGAAAATGCAACTTACCCAGTGGCAGCCTCCAAACATCATACGTTACAAAAATTCTTTTGTCTGTGGCACAATATTTCTGCAAACCAAAACATAACATGACATCACATGCACAAAGTAGATTTCATACATCATTGTTTTTATAATTGTGTTCAAGCACAGGGAGAACATGCAAACTTTATGCACACAGAGACGGGAATCGAACCTGGACCCTTGAGGTGCAAGGCGACAGTGCTAACATAATGGTATATACTGTATAAATACGTAATATGTAAAATATATAAAGCATAAAGTCACATTATGATCAAGGGATGCTATAGGCAGCCAAAAGTGCAAATGCAAGTTTTTTTCCCCTTGAACTGTCATGAAGCAATAAACTTCAAATCAGCTGTATTTTAATCCTATCATTTTTACTCTTACATTGAGAATTTCCCCTTGATTATGTCATAGTCTATATACAGGCCTATATGATTTCAGCTTGCATCCATATGCTAGAAAACTTTGCCTTTCGCATACACATAACTAGCCTGTCTCTTGTTCACTTTCTCTTGAAGAGTTTTTCTCTGCTCTTGTCTTTGCCAAGTGACCTCTCCAAAGACCCCTCCGTAAGCGTAAACAAACACGCCTCTGTGCGCTTTGGGAAGTGCAGCCTCATGTAGCCAGGCTCCCTCATTCCACTCCCGCTGACAGGAGTCGGCTGGCAAAGAAAAAAAAACAAAAAACCTTTTGGTTGTTTTCTTCTCTTTAAAATGTCACCTCAAGTGTCACCAGTGGTGCAATCGCATCGATTTCCCAGAATCCAACTGGCACAGGGGATGTTTATGTTAGTGGTTAAAAATGGACTTGTGAAGGGAAAAGTTAGAGAAAATTAATAACTCAGCATCGAATATTTATTTAAATGGTTTGAATGTGAAATTCCATGACTCTGACAGGCAGGACTAGTTTAATGTTTTTAGGGGGTTTGCTGTGGGGATTCAGGAATCTGTTGAAAAGTAAAATGTGTTTGGGGGTTTTTCATGCTGCGGATTTTAATACGTCCTACAAGCCAAAGCAGATTGATAGGCTTTAAGACAAGAGGTCTTCCTCTGCAGCATCGTATTTGGTTAGTTTTGATCTAAGCTTTTGAATTGATTTCACCCCGAAATCATTTTTGTTTAAGTTTGAGATTTTGTATATGATCATCAAAATTACCTTTAATCTGGACTGTGAACCGCATCCTTTTTAAAAATGTCTTTCAAACATCATTGTGTGCATGTTGTACGGTAAGTTACCAAGAGACTGATGGAGAGCATGAGGAATTGGAGGACAGCACGAGTAGCTTGGCCAAGAGGGACAGGCTTTGGACGCATGTGTGCATTTGTCTCTCCTCCCTTCCTCACTTCTTGATGAATCCAACTAAAATAGAAGAGCTGGCAGCGTGATTGGGTTTCAGGATGCTGACCTCATTGTTTTATATTAGCAATCACTAATGATGATAAATATCTGAGCAGCACAGCACATCATGGCCCTTTATCACATCTCTGGTCCAGCTACCTTATGTCTCATGTCTGTGCTATGTCTCTGTCTTTAAATCTCTTTCTTTTTGTCAACCTTTTTCTTTCTGACGCATTTTTTACCTTCTGTTTTCATGTCATTGCAACATATAGAGTCTGTATCTTCTTTCTATGTTTCTCAGTCTTTTCAATAACCAACGTCTCTGATCTTTATACTTATCTATTTAAGTGTAAAGATACTCTATCATTACTTATCTCATGCTTTTATTATCCATTGTTTCTCTCTCGGTCTCTCTCTGTACCCTTAATAGTGTTTCCATCCCATGTTCATCCTCCTGACATCTTATTTCTACACTCTTTCCCTTATATCTCTTTTCTCGCTCTCTCTCACTCAATAAGTACTTGGTTATTTTGGCTGTCTGTCTCTCTGGAACAACTCCAGGCTGTTTCCCCAGAAGCAACAGGCTTGTTCTCTATTTGACATCTTTATTGTGGAGTGATGCAAATAGAAGACTAAATGGTGGCGCTGGGAAGCAAGACAAGACCTTGGAGGGACGACACTAAAGAGAGAGAGAGAGCTCTGCTTGTTCTACATCCCTACTTTCTCCTTTTTGCCTGTATGTCTCTCTCACTTTCTTTTTATCTTTGTCCTGGATTTTCTTTTTTCTGTAGTCACTCTTATACAAACCAGCAATTTCAGATAGTTGTGCAAGCATGGCATACTGTATATTGATGCAAATAGTAACCTGAAGCAGAGTAATGTAGTAGTAGTAGTAATGGGCAGGACTTGAATGTATACAGGCATGTGTAAAAGTTAGTGCTCCCTCTTTTAATTCTGATCATAGCAGGACTTATTATTATCCAAATACAACCTCAGACAAACAACATTTCTTTTTTTCACTGTGTCCCCATTTATTTAACAAATTCAAATGATATTATAGCTTGTAGATCCACCTCATCAAGCAGCAATAACTTAAAGTAACTGTTTCCTTTATGACTTTATAAGTCATTTACACCGTTAAAAGAATTTTGGTCCATTCTTCTTTACAACATTGTGTCTGTTTGATGAGGTTTTTGGCCATTCACTTATGCACAGATCTCTTAAGTTCCCACCACAGCATTTCAATTTGGTTGAGGTCTGGACTTTGACTAGGCCATTCAAAAAACCTGTAGCAATTGTGGTATAGATACAATGGTGTGTTTCACATAATGACTGTAGCCTATGGCTATAAAACAAGCCCAAATCATCACCCCATCACCTCTGTGCTTGACAGTATGAGATGTATCCGCTATAATTTATCTGCTGAAATGCTGTGTTTGTTTTCCACCAAACGAGGAGCTGGGCATTTAGGCCAAACAATTCAACTTTGGTCTCATCTGGACCAAAGTTCCAGAGGGTTTGTTCAGATGCCGTTTTGTGAACATTAGTCATGCTTCCATGTTCTTTTTAGACAGAAGAGGCTTTCTCCTGGCAAGCCTTCCAAGCAAAATGTACTTGTTTAGGCATCTTCTGTTGATTGTGCTGTCATGGACTAACAAATAACATATTTTATTTCTCTAAACCTTGTACCTTCTGACAATAGGGTAAATATTCTGGGACATCTACCCTTTGAAAAATGTCTTGAATGCTTTCCACTTGTGAATAATCTTTCTCACTGTAGAACATTGAACTGCAAATTGTTTGGAAATGGTTTTACAACCCTTTCCAGATTAATGTGCAGCGACAATTACTGTAGTAAGATTATTGTTTCGTTTTGTCTTTCCATCTTGCTATTGTGTTATCACACACCTGAATGCTCCAAATCAGCAAACTGCCAAAGCATCTGCTTTTATAGAGGTCTGCACATTGGCTGATGATCAATTCATTAAGGGCTGATGATTAGCAGCACATGGCTACAACATACCTTCTTAAATCCTTGCCCGCATGTTTTTTTTTTTGGCTTCATTTTTGTTAAATGAATAATAGCAAGATTCTATGTTGTTGTTTGTCTCAGGTTGTATTTGTCTCATATATGTTTTTTTGTATTTGTTATGTTTTTACATGAAAATGCATAGAATTAAAAGAGAGGGTACTAACTTTTACACAACAGTACATTAATAAAAGATTAAGTTTTTAGGTATTTCGCTTTTTTCTTTAAAATGATTCAATCAAAAAAAATGATGCAATCTGACATTTTTGTAACAACATTTAAGATTTTACATTTTAGATTGCTGGCGATATTAAGTGGTAGAAATACTCAGCTGGCCGGTGGAAGGTGCAAAACTTTTGTCTACTTTTAAAAGTTATAGGAAGTTGACTATTTATACTAACTTGAGGTAAAGTAAACAGTACATATCCACAAAAAGGGCTGTAGGTAAAGATGCACTTTGTGATCTGAGGCACATTGCCTTTGAATTTCCCTGGTCATTCTGTTCCATGGCTCCACATCATTAGGTCAACTGGGATTGATTTCTGATTAAGAGAAATTACATTTGGAAAAAATTGATCCCTGAAGGTTTAAAATATTCTATCTCTGTAGTTTTTCCTTGTTGGTTCCTGTAGAATTGTCTCAAAGATTTACTAAAACTGAACAATATAAAACATTTACAAATTAACATTGATCATCAATTATATACCAGTAAACAGTTATATAACAAAAAGGGTACCCAAAAAAATGGCCAGCCTGTCCAGTCTAATCTCACAGAAAAGCATCACAAATTACACAGAAACGTCAATGCCTGTGATGTTAGAAAAGCACCAGAACACCCAGTACATCATAGCTTGCCACACTAGAGTCATGCCCGAGGGGCCAGTGCTATCTAGAAGAAAGAGCCTTCTTGCATTTGCAAGTTTTTTTAAAGCTCACTAGTTATACTCCTTCATAAAAATGTAAACATTAGTCTTGTAGGTTTGTGTAGGAAATACAACTCAGATCATGCAATCTGGCACGCTTGATTTTTGTTAAAATGAAATGAAATGAACCGCCCTTAAATGCTCCTTTGCTGACTTTGAATTTCCTAGCCAATTGTAATGCAGAAAATGAAAACAGCTGGGGGAAAAAAGGCTTTCTTGTAACATTCAGGACATTATAAGGTATTTTTAACCCATATTTGTGATGAACAAAACAAGTTTTTTAGTAGGCAATAATTTATTCTGTGTATATTGAACAATATTCAGTTCATGATGACATCCTCAATGTTTAGCGATGTAAAAAACAAATTTAAACACAACTACAAGCTCCTGAAAATTAGGTTAGCTCTAAGCGTTTAGCTGCCCATCTTTAGCTCTTAGCTCTAAGAAACTTAGAGACTAGATATAGCTCAGGTTTTATTTTTTTTTCATTGCAAAACAAGTGAAATTTAGAATATCACTGCAAAATAACACACTTATGTCTGCAAACAAAGTATCTGTTGCTACTAAAAGCTATCTAGTTAACAAAATTAGCCTCAAACAAGCTTAAATAATACTAACTTAAAAAAAGTTTTAAAAGAGCAGTCAGAACAATACATTATACCCACTGTTGCGTCACTCAAAAAATATAAGACAACACCTGGAGAGAGCTGAGCCATGACAAATTTTATTTAAAGATGAAAAAAGAGAGAGGATGTGTCTTTCTCATGTTTTCCTTTTTTTTTGCATGTAAACACAATAAAGGCTAATGTACTATAACTGTCCCAATTAAGGAAAAGTATGTTTTGCGTACCAGATCCCCTCTAATTGTTACCTGCATTACTGAATGTAATGCAAAAGTGGGCAAAACATTATCAACTGTTTAAATTCCACAAGTTGGTAGAGTAACTTTTTTTTTATACAAAGGTACTGCTTAACTTAGTGCTAATGCATGACTTGTGATGGAGACTATCGTTGTACCCAACTCTGACCACAGAAAGGTCACAGTTATGACACCATGTACAAGAGCAATGAGCACAGATGGATGCAGAAGTTTAAAGAAGTGAAAACCAGCGTTAAACACAAACCTTACAGTGGGAGATAATTAACTGAAACAAAGGGCATTTTAAAGAGGAGTCAAGAGTTCAGGAAAAAAAATGTACAGTCAATTATAATTCAGAAAATATAAATACCGTTCTTCTAACGGTAGAACTCACAGCTACAGTATGTTTAATAGTAAAAGTAAGAGCATTTCCACAAGGACAAAGCAAAAGGGATTGGAACTAAATAGCTTCAGTTTTCTAGAGAACATGAAGAATGGACTGTGCAGCATTGGAAAAGGGCCATGTGGGCTAATAAGTCCAGATTTGCCTTGTTCCAAAGTGATGGGTGCATCAGGTTAAGAAGAGAGGCAGATTAAGTGATGTACCCATCATGCCCACTATCCTCTGTACAAGCCTGCGGGGGCAGTGTTATGCTCTGGGGTTGGTTCAGTCTAGGTTCATCAACGGTATGCATTTTCTAAATTGATGATGCAAGGATTTATCTGACTCAAATTCTGAAAGAGTGGTTCAGGGAGCATGCGAAATTGTTTTCACACAGGGATTGACCACCACAGTGTCCAGAACTTAACCCCATTGAGAATCTTTGAGATTTGCTGGACAAGGCTTAACGCGGTGGTCCGACTATGCCATCATCAGTACAAGATCTTGGAGATAAATTAATTAGACTCTGGACTGGGCAGTGTATTAGGTCATGTATTAAGTCAGTAATTATGATGATCATCATTATTACTAGTAGTAGTGGTGGTGGTAGTAGTAGTAACTATAAATTATAAATTTATATTCATTATAATAATGATATTAGTGCATCCAGTGTGAGTTTGTGATTTTCACCTCACATCTCAAACAGATGCTGTTACATTTTCCACTGAACTTAGTGGAGACAGCAATAACCGGCAGCTGAGTGACCACCATAAATGGCAGCAAATGTGGCAATGTTAGTGTTGTGTAAAACTCAGAGCATTAATGTAGCCTGTAACAATTCAATAAGATGATTATTTTTCTCGAGTAAGCAAGTGTTCAGATTTGCGAAGAAATATCCACGCTTAGTAATGTGTTTGTTTTAACAGAGAACTTTATACATCCACACAGCCACCCTCCCTACACTCCCCCCACACACATACAGAGCAGAGGTTCAGAGCACACACAGGGGTGAAACAGTCTCCCTGTGTGTTAGAGCTCATGTCGGAAGTCGTTTCACAGACTCCCAGATGCCACATGTCAACAAGTTTAAACTCTAATTGATTTAAGATTGGCTAATGGGGGAGGCTGATTAAAGGGTAATCTGATGCAGTTCCTCCCCGTCTTTTTTCATTTCGATTCGTATTTATTTTCCCTGTCTGTGCCGGCAGCTGGACTCAATGTGTTGATCATTTGGCTGTTTTAATGAATGTCTGCACCACTGCTGCGGCTTATCTTTTTATCTGCCTGTCTGTTTATCTTTAACCTCTTTTTTCATCTTCTCAACTCACTTACTTCAGTCAGCAGGCAAAAAGAACGGATAACAAATGACTAGTCTGAGTTTTTCAGTTTGTTTAAAAAATAGAGAGAGATTACATTGTAAAAGGCTTTGCTTTTTATGTTCAAAAGCAGTGACCAGAGTGGTGTCCTGGACGCTATTCCTTAAAAACAGCAAAGAGCATTATGGGTATTTGGGTACTTGTTAATGTACACAGTTTATAAACTCAAATATTTTAGTTTATAGTGGGATATTCTGAGCTCACTGGAAAATGTATTTTACATTAAAGTGAACTATGTGGTGGTCAGGATGCATCTTTTTATGGTTCAGCTTGTTGTTGAGGTTTCTTCGTTTTTAAATCTTCTTTTAAGGTAAAAATTGATGAAGAATTGTGAGGGCTGTTATTTTGGTAAAATTTCTTGTGAATGAAGGCGTAAAAAAAAATCGTGAATGACGATCCCAGCAGAGGTGGCTTGGAGGCTCCTACAGTCGTTTCCCGTGAACATTTAGCAAGTGGAACGCCTATTCCCTGAAAATCGACAAAGAATTTGTTGCTAACTTTTGGAATGGAGGTATCTGTCTGCTGGAACTATACACAGAATCATTCACGAACCCCACTTACACGTTACAAGAACTTGGCTGGGAGTTATTGCCACATCCCCTGTACAGTCCTGACCTCGCTCTAAGCCACTTCCACATGTTTGGGCCATTAAAGGAGTTCCTGGGAGGGCAGTGTTTTAGACATGTAGCAGTAGGTCCGATCATGGTTCCAGTGCACTAAGAAACCTTTCCACATTAACAGTATCCTTGCACAAGTGAAAAGCTGGGATGAGTTTATTTTTGTAGCAGTGGATTAATTAGAAAAATAAATTATTCTGTAAAAAGTCCAGGTTTGACTTGAATGCCCCATGTATAGAAAAATCAGGTAAAAGTGGTGCAACAGAAAAATATTTACATTCTGGTGCTGAGCTCAGGAACTGTAATTGTGACAATGCCACAGTCAACCAAAATTGTCTCTACTCTCTGGGAGGGAGGAAGAGACGATATAAAGTACTTTCACCTCAATCACCATGGCAGTAGACAGTCACTGGCATCTGTAAGCTCATGCATGAGAAAGAGAACAGATATTCCTTTCACTTAGTGTGTGTTATGCTGCATCATGATGATCCATGAGCAGCAATTTGCCACAGTTAGCTGGCTTTAGATGCTTCAGAGGAAGTAGAAATTAGCCTTCAATGTTCCTGGTTGGTATCTGTTGTCTGGCTGCTGGATAAGAATTGGCATGGAGAAAATGTCGGAACCATTTGGCAGCTTGTGCATGATGATGTCAGTGTGTCATACGGTCCAGTCCAGGCAATCCTTACGTGTGATTTAAATATATGCCATGTTGCTGCCGAGGTCATCCATAGGCTGCTGCATAACCTCGCCAGCGTGCAGTAGATGACCCATCCTTCATGTCGAAGATCATTGTGACAATTATATTTGTGTCATGAAGCAACCTCACAGTGAAAGAGCCCATCAACTCCATGACCCCAAAAGGTTAGGCAGGTCCACAGCTTGACCAAGTGCATGCTTATCTTGTTTTTTGACATTCACAGCATTGTGCATTGAGAACTCAATAACAAATTATATGTCAGGTTTTAAGGCGTCTGAGAGAAAACGTCTGGGGAAAAATATAGAGCCTATAAACAGAGCTAATCTCGAAACTTTTTGATACCAGTGAGGTCAATAAGTATTTGATCGCCCTGTGATTTTGCAAGTTCTCTTACTTAGAAATCATGGAGGGGTCTATAATTTCTAAAAATCCGGAAATCACATTGTAGGGTTTTTTAGCAATTTATTTGTGAATTTCTGTGTCAAATAAGTATTTGATCACTTGAGTCAAAAAATTAAATATTTGGTACAGACGCCTTTGTTAACAATTACAGAGGTCAAATGTTTCCTGTAGTTCTTCACCAGGTTTGCGCACACTGCAGAAGAGATTTTGGCCCACTCCTCCATACAGATCTTCTCTAGATCTGTCAGGTTTCGGGGCTGTCGCTGAGCAATACGGAGTTCTAGCTTCTTACAAAGATTTTCTATTGGATTTAGGTCTGGAGACTGGGTAGACCACTCCAGACTAGATATGCTTCTTACGGAGGTTTTTGCCCAGTATGTCACAATACATGGCCCTGTTCATCCTCCTAATACAGTGCAGTCGTTCTGTCCCCTGTGCAGAAAAACACCCCCAGAGCATGATGCTTCCAGCCCTGTGCTTCACTGAAGGTATGGTATTATTGGGATGATACTCATCATTCTTCTTCCTCCAAACACAGCGAATGGAGTTAAGACCAAAAAGTTCTACTTTGGTTTCATGTGACTCCTCTGGATCATCCAGATGGTCCCTGCCAAACTTCAGACGGGCCTGGACATGGGCTGACTTAAGCCCCCCCCCCAAAAAAAAACCTTTTTCCAAGTTGTGTTTGACTTAATGGCACTTAGTTATTAACCTAGTTAACCCAGTGTAAGTATGTATCCAGTGATGTAAACCTTAAAGCACGTTTTGTGAGTTGCTCTGGATTAGAGTGTCTGCCAAATGTCTAAATGTAAATGTCTTAGTGTATTACTGATAGTAGCCTTGGAAACGATGGTCTCAGCTCTCTTCACGGCATTGACCAGCTCCTCCCGTGTAGTTCTGGGCTGATTCTTCACTATTCTTGGCATCATTGATAACTTACGAGAAGAGATCTTCCGTGGGGCCCCGGGCTGAGGGACATTAACAGTCATCATTAGCCTCTTCAATTTTCTGACAATTGCTCCAACAGTTGTTCTTTTTTTTACCGAGCTGCTTGGACTTTGCCCCATAGCCCTTTCCAGGTTTGTGAAGGTCTACAATTTTGTCTCTTGTGTCTTTAGACAGCTCTTTGGTTTTGCCCATGTTGCTACTTAGACTTTGGCTGATTGTGGTCTTTATGACAGCTTACGACCTCAAACAGAAGCTACTAATTTAGAATCATGAGCAGAGTGTAGCTTGACTATGACTATTTAAAAGCAAAATAACTGGTCTTTGAGGTTCAGAAATCTTGCTGATAAGCAAGTGATCAAATACTTATTTGTCACAGTAATTCACAAATAAATTGTTTAAAAAAAAACATACAATGTGATTTTCAGGTTTTTCTTTTTAGATTCTGTCTCTCACAGTAGAAATGCACTTATTCTGAAAATTGTAGAACCCTCCATGATTTCTAAGTAAGAGAACTTGCAAAATCACAGGGCGATCAAATACTTATTGACCTCACTGTAGATTTTAATACAAATTAAATCCTTATAGGTACCATGAGATTGATTTTTCATAATCAATCAATCAATCATTAATCAGGCAAAGGTAATTAATATTCATAAACAAGGCCAATGAGTAATCCAAAACCAAAGCAAAGGTCTAAAACACATTGAGGAAATCAGCAGTAACAAAATGCTTAGAAATTCCACACATTCTAGGAATGGCAAGACTTCACAAAGAGCTAACAAAAATAAGCTGTTTAAATAGTCTAGAACCTGGAAGTAACCAGGAAGTCAAAGTAGAGTAGGGGAAATGTCCTGAGATTTCATTACAGTTTTACAGAACCATAAATTTAGTGTTTTCTGTTCTGTTCTGTTTATATTACCAAAAGTCAAGCGGAATTTAGAGACAATACAGCATGAAGTCAGTACAACATTATGTGTTTGAAACATTTAAAAAATAAATCATGATTGCAGCTGTCTTTAAGCGTAATTATGTAAGTGTTTTTGTAATGATAGTAATAATACATTGTTGGGATTAAGCCAGTGATGAGATCATGTGATAAATTAGTTCTCATCCATTACAATGTAGACAGCATATGAGTAAAATAATTAGGTTAACACCCATAACTCACTTTGCTAGGAAGTAAGGAGGCACTGCTTCATTCATTTATTTTATTATTTTTTTCTTATTTTCTTGGCCATGTGTTCCATCACAAGCGTTTGCATTCTCTCCATCTCCCCTTGTTGTGTCATGTCATCCACGATGTCTTCCAAATTAAAGTTTACACAGTGCGATCAAACAAAACAAAATCAGTGTAGTTTAAACTTGCTGTCTCAGATGCCAGATGTTTTAATTTTTGGCAGCATGAGCCTTAATTGAAAGATGACAGCTGAAATGTTGTTTTTATCTTTTTATTTAGAGAATAAGAAATGAAATTGCTGTCTGTCACATTGACTTTTCTTTTCCATTCATGCGTTAGACACCTGACAGAGAGAGCTGCATGAGCCGGGGCGGTGGCTCACCACCCACGTATTGAGAAATGCTTTTTATACTTCATCTCATTTAGGTTTGTGTTCCTTTAGGAAATGCAGTTTATATTTCCCTGGATTGATGCTGTATGACATGCAGTGGCACCCTGTTTTGAATGAGATCTTATTTCAAGTACAAGACATGAGAATGCTTGTCTGTGAGAGAGACAGGGATACCTCTGGGGAAAGCAGCATAAAGATAGGCCTTCTCTCCTTTTTCCACACCATTCCACCACTTGCTCGGACAGTAAAGGGCTTGCTGTCTTGGCACTGTTAACGAGCTGCCCGACTGAGCCTAAAATAAGAGCCATGCCTCCAGGTAAAAACCATGGGCCACATAATAAACCCCTGTGACCAAATTAGGAGTCTCTGTATGTGTAAACTGGTGTTTGCATATTACTCTTTTTATGAGTGTTTGTGTATCTGTGTGGGTTTGAGAGAATGCCAGGAAGACTCATGATACCGTGACCAATAGCAGTGGCGCTCGCCTGGCCTGCTGGTGTGTGATGACATCCGGTGTATGTCCATAATCTGTGCTCACAACAAAATTTTTGCATCGTAATAGACGACTATAGAATCTTATATTAGGCTGTGAGTCTGATTCTACTGTCTGTCGCTCTGTTAGTCTTCAGTTGCTGTAATGCTGCTGTATCAGAGGTGCTAACAGCCATAAAGGACTTTACACACACAAATAAAAAGCAGCTCCAACACTAGAGAGCTCATAAAACTTATTTCCTTTCAGTGCAGTCTAAACAGAAAGGGGCTCAGAACATACTTATGTATGGAGACACAGATTCACTCACACACGCATTATAGCAAGCAGTACAGCTGTGTGCAAAAGTTTGTGTATGTGCGCGCATAGGATAAAATAAATACTGTTATAAGTGGACTTTGTAAGACTACATTACTTAACTCAATGAAAAAATGTCTATTAACCACTGAATGATTACAGATATTATTATTTTTTAGTTATTGAGTATTTCAATTATTCACCAAGCACGTGGAGAACATGCAAACTTCATGCACACAGACCCCAATGCGGGAATTGAACCCCGACTCTGGAGGTGCATGGCGACAGTGATAACCACTAAGCCATCCTGCTGCCTATATATTTTTTTATATAACAGCAATTTGCCAACATTTTATTTATTAAAGAATGACTCATCATACTTTCTCTCCAGTTATAGCGGTACATGACCAAACAAATTAGTTTCAGTTATCCCTGATGTTATGAAAGCTATAAACAGTCAATCTCTGTTTCTTTCATGACAGGTAGATAAAGACTTTCCAATGATGGAATGTATCAAGAGAAAGCCGTATCTTTCCTCAAGAACACATTTCTTTGTTACTCTAGTATATTGTTACTCTTGTAATAACATATTATAGTAAGCCAATTAATACTTGTACAAAGGTCTGATGTGTCTTGCAGATGGTGCTAGAAAACTAATCAATGCTGTCAGAACTGAAAATATTGTTCATCTACTCATCAATACTTCTACCAATAATCAGAACCTATCTACACTGGCAAAGTCTGTAAAAAAGCATACATATCCAGGGAGCTTTAGACTTCACAATGTTTGCAAAACCTACACACACACACACACACACACACACACACACTGTATCTTGGCAACAGGTTGGAATATACATTGAGTCACTGTCTGTCACTGGACACTCACTGCTAATGGCAGTAGATTAGGGTGAAAAAGGTATCAAGGAAGATGTTCCTAATCAAGAAATTAGTGTTTTGGTCTTTTTTGATCCAGCACATTATACTTAAGAAAAGTAGATTGTACTGCAAAGATTTGGTTCCAAAGAGTTTTAATGCTTTATATGATTATATGCCAGATGACTATATTATGAATATAATGAATATGATGATGCTAATTGCCTGTATTGTCTTTTAAAATCTGTACCATGCTAGAAAAGTTAAGACAGGTACTGTATAGTGCAAACACAAACATTGTTATACATTGCTTTCTTTGAACTCTGACAAGTAAGATTTTACTCACTTAAATGGAAATTGTGCCAGTTGCTTAAGACAATACAAGACAAAGAAATTCAAATTCTTGGAAAAAAGTGATGCAAATTTAATGCTACTGGTTTCAGTAAATACTCATTGGCTTCTAACTTGAGCTTGGCTAGGGATACATCCATAGGGGCCTTAGGCTTGTGTGTGACATTGGAGGCCGCCCGGTTGGCTTCGAGCTTGAGCAAAGTTTGGGAGACCGCCTTGTCTGCCTCTAGCTTAAGCTTGGGTGGTCTGTCCCAGTTGGCCACAGGCTTATACTATATATATTGTATGTATAGTTTAATTAACATGTTTCATTAACACCGCTGAATACGTGAGTCTGGTTAGTATTAAGGTGTAGATTAATTTAGCAATATCATACAAGAGTGTCGAAGATATCACAGGTAGTGTAATTAACATAAATGAAAATAATTTTAAATTCTTAAACTTTAATGTAGTTGGAACTGTTTAGCTAAAAGATGAGGAGTAAAATAAAACATGGAGGTGGTGGACACTTAGGAGGTTTAGTTTACATTTCCACTCATTTTGCTTTAAAATATCAGCTAACTTAGTAGTAAAATGAAAAGCTGGTAAGCTATCTAAGGTGTATAATCCCTCGTCCTGTACACCAAGTAGTGCCCGTGTTCAGGGGTTAGAGAGGGATATTGGAGTCAGCCTTCAGTGTTAGAAGCTTTGTAGCAACCTTTGTTAAAGGGGCAATTCTGAACGAACTTTTTACCTTTACTAAGGAGACAAAATGTTGGTTAAGATAACATTATAAACTCCTCATTCAAGGGAAGCTAATGGCAAAAGGTCCACATACAAGTCACTAATCCAAATAATTTAAATGAATGAAGATTCATGAATAACTAATTATTGTTGTGAGAAGGTTTTTGTGTGGAGGCTTTATTTAATGTTTATGGAAGGAGTCTTAAGGTTTCAGTGCTTTGTAATGGTCAGATATAAAATCGTAACCCCAAATCTTCCAACACATGCGAGTCTGAAGAAGGCAGTCAGTATAGTGAAATGAATGACAATATACGTATATTCTCATTTATTTCAAGGCACAAGGCAGGGCGCACACACACACACACACACACACAGGGTGCCAACTGGGCAATTTGGAAACAGCAATTAACCTAATCTGCATGTCTTTGGACTCTGGGAGGAAACTGAAATACATCAAGTACGGGAACAACATGCAAACTCCACACACACGCACACATACGCAGAGACCCAAGGCAGGAATTGGACCCTCGACCCTGGAGGGAAGCAACCATGTTAACCAGTATTTCACCAGGCCACCATTTGGGTTCAACAATTATAAATGCATTGTCTCCATCCATTCATCTATGACCTTTCTACAGAGGAACAGTTACTCTACTAACATGCAATTTTAATAACCCACGTTATGCCCACTTTTACATTACAGCACGGTCATTATAGCACTTGTATTTCCATTTGCTAGGATGTTATTTTCTGCAATGCAACGGCTTTAAATTGCTGAACTCCATTGAAGAACATTTGTTAAATCATATGTCTCATTTCTCTAAGGAATCGAGGCCTGCCTGCTCTCTAACTAACCCGTCTGTCTGTCTACCTCTCTGTTTGTGCCTCTGACCGACTACCTGTGTGTGTCCTGGCCACTGGGTTTATTTGTTTGGCTGTCGGGAGGATGTGTGTATTGATGCCGGAACATTCCTGTTCTGCGTCTAACCGACTGTGTTTCCCAGCTACTTCAAATCATGAGGAGGAAAAAAGGAGGACCATAAATAAACAGAAGCATTCACTTTCACAAATACCTGTGTGGGCTTTTGATTACAGTGTAAAAAAAAAAGTGGCCCTGTGTGTGTGTGTGTGTGCGCGTGTGTGTGGGCACATGTTTAATTACTGTTTGTCTTTCCGTCTGTTGTGGCAGACGTGGACGAGTGTCAGGATAACAACGGTGGATGCCAGCAGATCTGCGTGAACACCATGGGCAGCTACGAGTGCCAGTGCAAAGAGGGCTTCTTCCTGAGCGACAACCAACACACCTGCATCCATCGCTCTGAAGGTCTGTTGTGTGTGTGTGTGTCTGTCTAAGTCTCAGATTCCAGTTTTTCATCTCTGTGTATTAATTTAAAAACTTAAAAACTTCCTGTCCTTGATATCTCAGCATCTCAATATACTGTATATTAGATTTGTAGTGTTGCCAAGTCTGTGGCTTTTTCACCGAAACTGTTGGGTTTGAGCTCCTACTGGTTGGCGGTTGAGTGTTTTGCATACATCAGGTTCATTATCCTTGCATATTAAAACGTATCCACATTTAAATCAATTCATTTACCTATACCCAAATGCATAGAAACTGACCCCACAATGGTCACAAAATCACACTGAAAAGGACACATTGCCCACCACACACCTAAACTTCCCAGCATGCATTAGAGGCCACACAAGACTTTTACAGGCTTGATCCTATTCTCAGCTTGAGCTTTGGGTTTTACTGCAAGGGTTTTGAAATGTTTAGCAGCCAGGAACATCAGCAGTTCCCCTGTACACCGATTTATTTCATGAACTATTTAGATAGTACGTAGACTTTCTATGCAAACGATTATTTTTTTTATTATTAGGCTCATTATTCACATAAATGTGTACAATTATATCCTGGCTATTTCTTTTGGAGTCATGGAGTGTTCCACTAACACTTTAGGTCCAAGCTGACACTGTTTATAGGCTACATGTTTTTAAGTTATTTTGTTTTGGCTTAAACACATTCAGTTTAAGTGTCCAGTAAAACAAACCAAACTCTAAATTGTAGACTGTTTTTTTTTTTTTTTTTTTTAATTATAACAACATTTTAAACATCTTGCATACCCTGACTATTATTTTTAGACCCCTGGGAGTCCCTGGACTTAGCTTTGACAGCAGTTGATATACTCTAAAAACTGTAGTACACTTGTACACTCCCTGGCCAAGAAAAAAAAAAAAGACCATACAGTCTAAGATTCTGCTTGACCAAACTTGAGCTGTAATTTCGGCACATAATGTAGTGGCCAATTTATATGTGAAAAATATTCCAGTATTAGAGTTTGACTCCAGGAATATGCCTATGCCATCAGGGAAGAAAAACTCATTTGAGTACCCTGATCATTCACTACATTCAGGCAGGTGGATGACTTTAAATTTATATATATTTTAATGATAGCAAAACCAATTGACATCGCACAGTGTGAGGCGTAACATTGTGACATTGTACAATGTGGTAAATGCGACACTGTTCAGGGAAATTTGCGGGATGCTACATTCCTAGAGAACACGCGAATTATGGAGAAAAAAAACCCTCAAATTTTGGATGTGGTCAAAAAAATGCCTATAAATACCTATTTTTATAGTTTAAACCCTATGCCACTGAATATATTCCCAAAACACTTAAATTTTTATTTCAAATGCAGCTTAATACATTGCCCTTAAAAAAACAAACAAACAAAGAATGTAAAGGTAAACCCGTATACTGGAGTACTGTACTGCTGTGTCTCCCGCAGTGCTAGAATGTAAAATACCGGTGTTTACCCCTCTATGTACTGTGCTGTAATTCATGCGAGTGCATTTTTTTTTTGTATGCGCTGTCCTTTTCCTGGGTACAAGTACTGTAAGGTAAATGCAGTAATAATATACCGTCCCAAGCCGCTTTTTTCTCTACAGACGCTTTGTGTTCTCTCTACGGTACTAAAAAATTAATAGATGCATTATATTTTATATGGAAATTTAGCTGAAATGACAATAATATTTATGTCACAAAAATTTTTATATTTTTAATAGTTTAGTGTTAAAACAAATAAGAAATTATGTATTGCCACGAAAAAAAAGGCAGTAAAAAATTGCTAACAACTATTAGTTAGGTTTTAAGGAAAAATCCGCAAATTACTTTGCAGGGGTCGACTATACCGTGTTTCTAATGAACATTGGTCGGTCTTTTAACATGAATCGTTCAGCGATCGGTACCATTCTAAAGAACAAGGACAAGATCATGGAACATGTTAGTTTTATACAGTGTAAATGCGATTGTGTTAGTATCTTAGTACCCAAACAATGTTTGTTGGACTTATGGACAAATTGGGTTTATGAGTGATCTCTCGGAAGTTACTTTATGGTGTAAAATCATTCTACCTTGAAGAGCAGTTTAAAATATATTGGCATTAAAATTCATGGCAATGATGAGCTGACGTCACAGAGCAACTGTATACGTCAGTATGTTGGAAGTAGCACATAAAAATGGCAAAATTTGAGTTTTGAAATCAGGCTGTTTTGGGGATTATCACAGATCTGGCCACTCTGCTTTTAACCTGTCAGATATTTAAGATAGTTTTTGACATGAATACAGATATATGCTGATGCTAGCTTGTCTTTACAACTATAACAACCTTGTATATGTTTTGTATTAAAAAAATATTTAATTTGTAAAACTGTACATTTTTATATATTCGTACAAAATTTCTCCCTTGGTCTGAATGAGACATTAGTCTCATTTTACTTTACAATCAGGACTTTTTTCCCCTTTGTCCCAGCATCTCAGAAGAAGTTGGAATATGAGAGAGAGAAAAAAAAGAAAATGTCTCGATGTGCCTCAGCTCAGTGTAGTACTGAAGGTTGTGACTCAGGTCATTGTCGAAGGGCCGATCCCACTGAAATGCATTTCTTGTCCTGGGTTCGGAGGATGAATGCTTGTGCAGTGTGTGAGTGAGTGTGTGTGCAGTGTGTGACTGCTGTTCGTTGTTTGTGACCTGTGTGTATGTGTGTGTGTGTGTGTGCGTGCTTGAGTATGGTGGAGTGTCGGGCGGCATGTTCTGTCTTTTGCTGCCAGTCAGACATGACAAATGAGATCTACAGTCAGACAGTCACATTCCAGACAGCTTGAGTGAATCAATCACACACACACACACACACACACACCAAGAGTGGGCCGAGCTGTAATAATTTCTGTGAAGTCACTCACAGTCATGTGCGGAATGTGGCAAGTAGATGACCTCTCCTTCGTTTCATTTCTCTCTCTCTCTCTCTCTCTCTCTCTCTCTCTCTCATTCTCTCTTTTTGTCTCTCCCATCCTTCTCTCTCTCACCCTCTCTCTTTCATCCTTCTTTCTCTTTCACTTTCATCTTTTTCTTTGTTCCCTCTGTTTTTTACTCACTCCTATCCTTCTATCTGTCTGTTTCACTGCAGCATTCGTTTTTTTATTTGTTTGTTCTTTTCTTTATTTGTTAGATAGCCTGGTCCAGGGAAGACATGAGGACGGGTTTCAAGAAACATATTTTACCCTTCTCAAAGTTTTCAGATCAAAGTTCTCCACATTTTGTTGTGTTTCACACTCACACTTCAAAATTCATTCCACAAAAAAAAACAAAAAAAACAATGCCACAACGGCAAAGTCAAAGCAAGTTTTAAAAGTGTTTAGTTACATTTTTTTTTTATAAAATGTAAATATCCCATTTACATAAGTATTCAGATCAATCACTTGGTTCTTGGTTAAAACCTTGGTCACAAATATTCTTACAAATGACATAATGTCATTCATACAAATCTCCCTGTTTCTACAAAATCTGTAGTTTATAGACATTTGTGGCGGGAATCATATATTTTTTTTACAGCCTCCGTAGGAAGTTGCCATTTAATAATAAAAATTTAATGCATTCTTAAGTAAAAAAGTAGACTTTTCTATTATATGGTGGCCGTAGAGTGCTTACATTTGCATTAAGGTTTCCTTATGACCTTCCTAGGTGGTTATACGGCACCCATACTGTATATGCAACATACACTACCGTTTAAAAGTTTGGGGTCACTTCCTAACTCCATGATCGTTCCTGATTTTTATTTCTTTCTACATTGTAAAGGAATGCTGAAGGCGTCCAAAAAATGCATTAATCTCCTTTGCACAGTTAATGGTGAGATGTTTCTGCTACTTCTGCTCTTTAAAGACTTCATAACGCCTCTAATCTGAGATGCTGTTAATTGGTCATTTTTTAGGCTGATAACTCTAAATGAACTTCTCGTCTGCGGCAGAGGAAGGTTTTGGTCTCGTCCTTCTGGGATGGTCTTCATGAGAGCCAGTTTCATTATGGTGCTTGATGGATTTTGCAAATGCACTTGACAATACTGTTCCTGCAAGAACTATTACAGAAAGGCTGACCTCTGTGTCTTAAAATAACAACTAACTGTTCTTTTTCTTGTTGTTACATAATTATCTAATTCCATATGTGTTATTTTATAGTTTTGAAATCCCCAGTATTGTTGTTGAATGTAGAAAATAAATCACTAAACAAAAACAAAGAAATTTGCAAGTGTTCTAAAACTTTTGATTAGTTGGTAGGAACACCTTCTGTTAGTCAGCACATTTTGTCATGGTATATGAAGTGGGGGCTACCCACCCTCTGTTGCAAGAAAATTTGTGAAGATACATTTTCGAGATGGCAGTAATGCAGAGAAGACTGCAGTTGCACCTTCTGCAGCTGCAGTTGCAAGATGATGAAGAAGAAGCTCTAGGAGTTGTAGCTGCTGCTTTGGTTCAGCTGCAGCAGGAAGAGCACGAGAGAAGATGCCGACACAGATGCTGGTGGGTGCGGTCATGGATAAAGAGGCACCTCTATGGGCAGTACGAGACTGTTTGCTGAGCTGAACCGCGAGTCAGAAGGTGACAACATGGAATACCTCCAAGGTATTCAGAAACGTAACAATGACAAAAACACAACACAAATGACATACTGCCACCTTGTGAACACCATACTTTTGCCTTAAAAACGCCCTATAAATGTCTTGGTGCTTTTGTATGAATGCCGTACGAATATCGGTTCATATGGTGGTCATAGGAACTCCATACCTCCAGCCACCGTAGGAATATGGGGTTCTGGAAATGTCTTTTGTATCTAAATGACATACTCTCCCATCTTACGTTGTTGTTAGGTTGTTCCTAAGGCTCACTCTTAAGGTGTCTTTATGAAGAATGGATTTTATGCCACGTGGGTAGAAAATCTTGGACTAGACCATCGACCTGGCCACGAACTTATGACCAGGCTGCGAATGCTGGAATTTCATAAGGCTGCCTCAAGAAGACCCTAGGAAATGCTCGAAAAATCGCTCATATGCTGTTAGTAGCATTCATACGCTGTTAGTATGGGTATTTGTGACCGCAGTTAAAGCATCTTTGGCAGCAGTGACGGCCTCAAAGTCTGGTTGTGAATGATGCTACAGGCAAGGTTCACATTACCTTATGGAAGTTTTTTCCATTCTCTTTGACAGAACTCAAGCTCAGGTTGGATGGGCAAAAATTTTCAGGTCTCTCCAGAGATGCTTTTTTGGGTTGAGGTCCAGACTCTGCCTGTTTTGAAGCCACTTCCTTCCACTTGGTGGTTTGTAGAAATGTAAACTATCACCCCAGCCTGAGATCCTGAGCACTCTGCTGAATGTTTTCTTTCAGGACAGCTCACGATAAGACTTGCATCCATGTTCTGTCTATACTGACTAATCTTGCAGAGAAACTTCCCCAGAGCACGGTCCTGCCACCACCGTGTTTGATTGTAGAGATGGTTTTAATAAGGTGATGTGCAGTGACTGATGTCAAATAGGTTAATCTTTGTGTCATCATTCCAGAGCATTTGTTTTCTATGGTCTGAGAGTCCTTTAGAGGAATGGCTTCTGTCTGGCTGCTGTACCATGTAGGTCTGATTGGTGGGGTGCTACATTGATGGTTGTTTTTCTGTAAGTATCTCCCATCTCAACAAGTATCTCATTAATAGGGATCCTGAGGTTATTGGTTACCTCTCTCACCAATGCTCTTCATCTCTAATTATTTGGTTTGGCTGGTCAGCCAGATCTGGGAAGATTCTTGAATGTTCAAAATCTCTTCTATTTGAGAATGATGAAGATTACCATGCCCTTTCTCTTGGGCACTTTCAGTGCTGGAGAAATGTTATTAAGTCCTTCACCAGATCTGTATCTTTGCACACTCCTGTCTCCTGGGTCTACATATAATTCTCATGACCCAATGGCTTTATTTTCACTCTGACATACATCGTTTCCTGTGTATGTCATAAGATACTCATGTGAAAACAGGTGGCATACCTACAGCCACTGTAAAAAAAAGGGGTTCTGGAAATGTCTTCTAAACCTAAATGATCCATGAACATCGTGCATTGTTGTTCAGTTGTCCCTAAGGCACTCCTTTAGTGGTTCTACGAAGATTGGATTCCATGCTCGTTCATATACACGTGTGTGTCTTTTCTAAGTTTGAAGAAATATTGTAATGAAACTATACAGTATGTCAAATCTCAAAACATCACTCTGCATTTTTTTTGTTTATTTTACATGCACATTTTTAAGATTTTGTAAAGTTCCGATAGTTACTGTAGAACCAGTAAGCCCAAAGAACTGATGAACTAAGCTTAATTTTATTCAGGTAACTTAATTAGATAAAGGATATTCAGTATGCTGCTAAAAGGAAAAATTGGAAAGTGATGGACTGGAGTAAGAAAAAGAGAGAAAGAAAGTAAGATACAGGAATAGACATACAGTATTGCGTGTTTGCTTTGTGGGCAGCCCATGACTACACAACTGTCTGTATCTCTCGGAGTCTGCACAGGATATATTTATCTCTGTATGTGCGTGTCTGTAAATAAGCTGCTAAGATGTGTTTGTGGGAAACGTGCTAATGTTTTGTGGCAGCATTGAATTGATCCATGTCACACACAAACCTACACAGTTTAAAAACACCCTCATACACACATACACTCAGACACATGGAAGCAACACCGGGAGCTTAAATGGAGAATGCATTTGTTTGTTTACTTTCCTCTCCAATTTCCATAGTTTCACACACATGCGCGCACACACACACACAAGCCTTATTTCACAAATTGAATCACAAATCATCACCTAAAACAAACTTCTCACCTTCACTCATCACACACACTTGTTGTTGACAGCTTGTGTCTTGGATTTGCATTGGTGTATGCATGCTGGATGTTTACAGTTCATCTCTCAGCACTCAGGGCCATTGGACCTGAGTTGTGTGTGTGTGTGTGTGTGTGTGTGTGTCCTTGGCGCCGTCTGTCTGCTGTAGAAAAGTGAGACTCTGTTAACAGTGCATGTTCTTTAACATTGGGTCAGTTTTTGATAAGGGTTCTCGGGTTCTGTTTTACTCTAATGCTTTTGTATGCACATCAGTTGTGCATTTTACACCTGCTTGACAAAGTGAAACAGAGTGATAAAATATAAATAATGACTAAGGAAACAAGACTGAGTCATGCCAAATCTGCCCTTATCCCTTATCACTCTTGTCTCAGCTACTCTTCTTCTGTCAAACTCCTGCTGAGACTGGATGTGCCTGCGACTTTGTTCACATGGAATTTAATTGCACAAAATCAAAATTAAGCTCAGGATCTTAATATAATTACAGACAACCTTTACGATGTCTGATCAGTCAAATGTCATTAAGTAAATAATATAAAATGCTAGTTAAGGTGTAACAGTTTTGCTGCTGGCAGCTGGGGTACTGATCAGAGATTTGGGGGTTCAATCTCTGCCAATGCTGGATCACCACTGTTGGGTCCTTGAGCAAAACCCTTAACCTTTAGCCCTATACAACAGAGGCACTTCATGCAGTGCCAGTCCAAAGACAGAGTAGAAAATGGGCCTTCCCAAAAAAACCTAGATTTTCAAACGATCTGATGTGGCGACCCCTATGGCATCAGGGGCAAAGCCCAAGAAAAATATAGATAGTGCATGATGTTTAATGCAACTAGGCATCATGTGATTGCTCTCACCATACATTTAAACAAAATGTCAGATGCCTCTGTTCATTAGCAATTCCAATACAGTTTTATTTATTTTTTTTGAACTAGATGTCACAAAACCTCAAAGGCAATTCTTTGTGTCAAAAAAGAGAAAAGTGCAGTTAATCTTAGCTGTTCTACTTTGTACAAAAACCAAACAACGTTAAAAAAACAAGTATGGGCCTGAAAATGGTTGAGAAGACACAGAAAGTATGGTCTGGATGTTTTGCAGTGAAAATTGGAGGTACGTGCACATGCATGTTGAGGATTGTGGAAAATCGAACTGTGAACCTACTCACACTGCGAGACAGCCAACCAAAACGACTGTCATGCCAGAAATCTATCGGATCGTCCAGGAGCCAGATTGCAGGTCGTCCGGGTGCATAATTAGGCAGCAAGACCCTGCTCAAACTGCAGGTTAAATGACAACTGAATGTCCCGAAATTCAGACTGATTATAAAATTAGTCAGGGCTCATGTCTGTCCAGCCTTACACTAAGCCTTCTAAATAGATAGTGGAGGCATGAAAGTTTTCCTTATTTCTGTTTTCCTGAGCTGCAAAAAGAGCTTTTTTGATAGCACTATTAGCATAGCTTAGACTCAGTATTGTGTATATCTGCATGTTGCTGATAGAGACCAGGTGTGAGTAATTAGTAATCAGAGAGCGATGAACATGGATAAGTTGCTCGTGAGGTATTTTTAAAAAATTTTATTACATGACAGAGCCTGGAGTTTGTCACCTGAGGATTTTAGGAAACAATTTAATTCGTATCAGTATAACCGGCTACGAATTTTCCAAGCATATCTCAGAGTTAACCAAATTTTTGACCAAGCCGCATGGCATGACTAAATGTTCATAGTGTCCAGATGGTTTCCTGAAGGTTTTCCGTTCATCACTCTTTCTGATACAGACAAAATTGTAAACACATCTGAGATCAAGTCAAGTAGTGAAAATGTGGGAAGATTTTAGAGTGCTTGAGCTTATTGTCAAAAGGTTTCGCAGAACTGTTGTACGATTCTAAAACCTCTCCACTTTTTGAGGCACTAATCTGTAAGCAGTGTAATTTGCTGAGCAATCTTGGTAATGCCTTATTATTAATGCTAGAAAATTACTCATAGTTATTGTTTAATTATGCTCAATTGCAAGTGTCTCGGTTCACAACGTTTGAGACGTGGAATTTCTGATTCCTCTGATTGTTATTATTCATATTTTTTTAAAGCATGCAGACAGTTAAACACAATTCTTGTCTTTTAAGATGGTCAATAACCAGCTATTTGTGCATTCTGGTATTTCATGAATCCATTAAAATTACAGCAGTTATTGGTAATGGATCGAGACTTTTGGACCCTACTGTTAAAGGAAAGTCATTTGTTTAAGAGGAGTGTTTACTTTAAGCTGAGATACCCATGCGACTGAAAGCCAACAGTCATTTGCTGCTCTGCACATCTAAGCATCGTGGTTTAGTTTCGGGTGAGGCTGTGCATCTGATGGGCTTCTTCTGCATTCCTAAATTTAAGGGAAAAATGCTTAGTGGTTTAACCTAACACAGAGTTTGGAAATCAGAGCCTGAACCTTTAAATATGGCATTACATATTCCTCATGTTGAGAAAATAATATCCTTGTAAATTCTCTCAACTCAGCCACAAAGATTCTGGCAATTCTTGGCTGGTTGTAAATTGGGAATTTGGGGTGGGGTGGAGTTTTTTTTCGCCATGAGAGCTAGGATGCAGCTTTTAAGGTTGTAAGGCTGTATGTGCCAATAGCATCCACAGTCATGGAACCCTGGGGATGATGCTAGAAAATGCTTTAACCACTCCAGGCACTGTAAGGTCACTGTTAATTACTTTCTTCTTTTTATTGTTTATAGGCTTTTGTACAAAAGCTTGTCTACTAACATGGGTACCAACACGAACTAATGCATGGGTCGTGTCATCACTGGGTTTCACTGATCCAAAAGTGTGGAAGTTTTAATTTTCTAACAGTTGCTCAATGTTGAATTTTAGTATTCAAGTATGAAAGCTATGTGTCTCTCTCTTTTTATTTTTTATTTTTATTTTTATAAATTCTAGTCTTTTTGACTGCTAGTTCTCGTAAGCCATATAGCTTTCCAGTTAGCCAAATGGCTATTTTCAGGCCAGGAAAAGAAAATAGTGAAATTTGTTCTAAAAGAAACACATTTCATGGATATCGTTTTTAATCCCTAAGGTGAATGCTGAACTGCAATCTCAATTACTATTGTTTCGATTTTGTTGTTTTGACTAAAAATTTGAGTAGAAAATGGCTTTAGACCGAGCAGCTCAGTTGAACTAAGCATGTTTTCCGCTGTCACTTCTGGACGTTTGTTCTAAATCAGCTCTTGCTACCAGGGATTTGGCTATGTGCATTAGTGATTGTGTGTTGGAGCAGGAATGTGAGTGTGGGTGAAATCCTTTAAAGCTGTTTTAAGTCCGTGTGACTCAATTGGCTACCTATAAATGCCCTCTCTTTCCGTGTCTGTCTGTCTGTCCGTAGCTCTCTCACACCGTCTCTCTGATGGGGAAAAGACAATAATAATACGTGGGCTCACGGCGGCGCCGCTGCTGCTGTTCAGACGGTGCTGGAGCAGTACAGGCTGCTGATTTATGAACACCAGACCTGGCATGACTACACACACACCTTTAAGCCCATACACCTACTATAACACTGACAGGCTTTTCCGTGTATATAGGACGTCCCACATAGTGTAGTTACAGAACAGACGTTTTGAGGGTTACAGATGTTCATTCCTGTGACCCTTTTTTTTTCTTTTCTGTTACTTTTTCCTTTGTCAAATTTTGTGGTTAGGAATTTTCTGTTTTTGTTTTTTTGGTTTTAACTTTGCCCACAATGTCCTTGTCTGGTCTGTCATGATGTAAGAAGTATGCTCTCCCTCTTGTGCTTTCATCTCTCTCACTGTCTCAATGTCTTGCTGTCTCTGACGTGTGCCAAAGGACAGTGCAGGAAGGACAGAGGGAAAAACAAACACTACGACAAACATTATTGAGTACAGGCGCCCAGCAAGTTTATTTGGATTTTGTGCTGAGGCACACGCACACACACACGCACACACGCACACATGCATGCTGATCGAAATGTAATTGTAATTTAATGCAGAACTGACAAAAAAGCAGACTGCCGTACATGAATATATATGTGTTTATGTGTGTGTCATACTTAATTAGGCAAGTGGTGGCTTAGGTATTTAAACTGAACACAGACATAGAAACACACACATTAGTCAAACAGTCCCTATGAGGAGCTAAAAGTGAATAACTACCAATAGAGCGAAAAAATGTATACCTGAAGCTTTTGACTCTTAATTTTTTTTATATAAAAGCCTTAAACAAATAATGCCACTTTTCTCATAGAGACCAGAAAAATGTCTTAACAAGGTCAAAATTTTCAGATATTCCTATTCTTGTGGACACACACACACACACACACACACACACATTTTCACACTTACACTGTGTCCCCTGCAAACATCCTGCTCGGGCTGTGGAATCCTGGCACCCAGGCCAGAGTTCAGGGGTGGAAACTATTGGAGGTCGGGCTTATGCTTGTGTGTGTGCGTGTGTTACTATGAAAAAGAAAAAGGGCATGCACCCTTAGATGGAGCTTTTCTAAGCTTGACACTGTCCCATAGACGCCTCCTGGCTGTCGTCTGTCATCAGTCGGTGCTGTTCTAAAATGCAAATTATCAGCTGCATCATTTGGAGCAAAATCAGGCTATGACAGCTGTTTTATCTCATGACTAAGGTGCTTGTGTTTGGAGAAAGTGTGGTTTTAAAATCTAAAACATGGAGCAATTTTTTTCTCTCAATGTTTGCATCATGGAATTGCGGAGCATGCCTTTCAGTCTACGGCCTTCAGTGAGCTCCTTCCAAATAAAATAATAACCATGCAAGTGAACTGATGGTTTCTTGGCGTATAAAACATCTGGTTATTATTAAAGGTTTTGCTGCATATGTGGGGTATGAAATATTTTATTTACAATCAAACGTTACCTTTATAGGGTAAGTGCTATCACAGAGCACTGGAACAACACTTATTTTCTTGCTACTCTTGCTACTCTGCACGCCCAGGTTGAAATTTAAATATATTTTTCTAAGAGTTGAATGATCCAGTTATAAGTAAACAGTACATAATGCAAGACAAATCAAGTCATATAGGTTGTGGCCGTAAAATTTAAGGTGTGCAACTCCTCAATTTTAATTTGCACTCTCACCACGGAATCCGAGTGCTTATATGGAAAGGTTTCACCAGTCGTGTCTTATCTTTTGGCCTCACCCCTTGCATTTCGGTAAATGGGGTGGCCACACTCTTTGAATGAGCTAGATAGTTTTGACTACTTCTTATAAGCAAAGAGTAAAGAAATTAGGGTGTGTAAAACTGTGACATCATCTCTCCCTCAGGACCAGGTTTACTGTTGCTGCTGCGAACTGCCCTTCAAAAAAAAAAAAAAGACCTTGCTCTCACTTGAGACTTTACCCTGTATCTGTGTCAGGTGCCCGCATTCTCCACTCCACAAAAAGTGTGTGAAGAGAGTATAGGGTGTGTGTAAGTGTGGGCCAGGTTCGCCGGTATAATTTTCGTGTTAAAGGTCAAATGACCAATCACAGTCACGCAGCGGTGAAGAATACTCCTTAATAATGAAGCCCGAAAGAACGCCACAGCAGTCTGAATGCTGGGTCCCTCCGTTGTGGTTGATATAAGGAACAACTTTACCCTATGTTGTGTATCAAAGGGCACACATCTAATAGTGAGCTGTGGGTCTGCAATCTGAAATCAACACGATATATACACAAGCTAATTAAACTAAACATGGTTCAAGTGGATAACTGAGATTACATGGCTGTGGTAAGGTGCCTGCTGGTAACTAAAGTCCCGGGTTCAAACCCCACAACCACCAAGTTGCCACTGTTGGGCCCTTGAGCAAGGCCCTTAACCCTCAAATGCTCAGATGTATAATGAGATAAAAACGTAAGTCGCTCTGGATAAGAGCGTCTGCCAAATGCCTAAATGTAAATGTACGTAAAGTATTGCAGAGCACCCTCCAAGGGTTAACCCTAAGAATAAGTTGAATATTGTGTGCAATAATTTATTCTAATACTGTATGATTAATGTATGATTAGTTTTATGGTAAGATGGAAGAATGTTTGACTAAACTTATAACCACACATGTACATGGAAATGCACAGCGGAGGTGTTGAAGGTAACTGGGCACAGGCTATTTGAACACATATTTATAAATATGTGTTCAAATATTAGCACTAAGGGGGGAACTTAGAGCCACATTTTTTGGTCACCACTCTATTGGTGTACTCTTTTTAAAAATATATTTATTTTGAGCGCTTTTCCACCTGACACTGAGGTACAGTAACTGTGGCAAGACTATCTGTTGTTTTTTTTCCATGGACAAGTGAGCGGTACTGTAAGCATGCTGAATTCTGGTACTGTACTGATCTGGGTCATCTGAGTGGAGCTAGAAATAGAGGACATTATTTATTACAATCATTACATAATAGCACAATCATTACGAGTCCGAATGGCAAATATACTTTAGCTGTTTATTTTACAACACAATTTTGTAACAAAATTGAACTTTTCAACTTTTCAGATTATAATTTTTTTTTTTTTACATATTTACTTACCCACACTAATGTTTTTGTTTTATATAATATAATGTATACTGTATATACAAGAGGCATTCAAGTCATCCAGTGAAATTTCTTGTGAATGAAGTTGTAAAACTGTTATTTACAGAAGACTTCAAACATGGTAGAGTGATGAAACTCTTAGCTATAGTAAAATGTTTAAATGTCAGACGTCCATGAATGATGATCCCGGCCGAGGTGGCTCGGAGCCCACTGCAGTTGTTCTCGTGAACAATTAGTAAGTGTAAAGCCTGATACTTGAAATTTAACTAATAACTTAATTGTATCCAAGCACTAGTGAACACTGGTATCATTAAGTTCATTAGTGTATCAGGAGATTATATAAAGAAATAAACAGAGTTTTTAACTCTTATAACTGTTTCATGTTCTTCTGCACAAATAAAAGTCCTGGTATGACTTGAGCAAGCCTTATATATACAGTACATACTGTAAATAATTTTGCAATAACAGCCGAGAGGAACTGCTGTTGTACTAAATATTAGCATAGCTATGATGATTATCAGCACAACAGCACAACCTTGATATTATATGATATTACTTTTATATAGGAGTTCCACAAACACCATTTATTATCAACAGACAATAACAAGTTATTTTGCTCCTGCAACACATATATGCTTTTGCAACCGGTGGAGCTTCGTGACTAAGAGTTAGTGACTGACAGTTTAACAGGGGTGAAAGTAGTTTTTAATTCTTACCTGCATTATGTAGCCAAAAGATAAGGAGAATAAACCATGGTGGTGGTGAATAGTACTGTAAGACTCTTAAGAATATCAGCTAATCTATAGGATTCACAGGTTGAGTGCCAAATAGCATTAAATCCAAACCTATCGTCCAAACAGATCACTTAGTTAGAACTAATGGTCATATAATATATATCTTGATTTTCCATTTCTCATCTGTGGTCATAATAAAATTTGTGCTTGGTGTGTTTTAATGTTGTTTAATCTTCTATTCCAGGAGACTTTGGGCATGAGGCGGGGTACGCCCTGGAAAGCCTAGTATGGCGCAGGACACACACACACACACACACACACTACGGGCAATTTGGAAACACCAGTTAACATAACCTCCAGTTCTTTGGGGAGGAAACCCACCAAGTACTTGGAGAACAGAAATCGAACCAAGTACACTGGACGTGTGAGGCCACTACGTCACCATTCCAACCATTCCACACATGGCATGTGAGACACATAGTGTGTTTTAAAGTCACATTGCCTCTGTAAATATTCAATTTCTACCCACACACACACACACACCTTCATTTATTCACATATGTTGACATCACAAAGGTTCAGTGGTCTAGTTGTGGAAAGTGCAGCGGAAGTCCATATGAATGTTCAATTTGTGGTTTGGTGTGTATTTGCAAATGTGGGTGAGTGCTTAATATATCCAGAGAGAGAAAAACAGAGAGAGAGAGAGAGAGAGTTTGTTTAAAGAAGAGCTTGGGGAGGGTTATTGGAAAGGACATTTCTCAGCTGAAGGACATCAATGGTGGCTGGTGAAAATGGAGTCTCATTGAAATGCATGGCTTAGTACCTATAGTATTGTGTGTGGAGAGAGTCTGACAGATTTCAATTAAAATGGCATTTACAAAAGGATGGATGGGAAAAGGGGGCTCTTTTGTGTCTAGGCGTGTGTGTGTGTGTGTGTGTGTGTGTGAGATGCATTAAAGCACCGTGTTTAGTTGTTACCTAAAGACAGAGTATTTTTTATTTCCCAAATGTGAGATTCTACAATAGACACTATAACATATGGTCCATTTCATGACCCATCAAATTAAAATTCTTTTTTATTTTTATATATAGAATGAAATAAAGGTTAAAGTAGAAATATGTAAGTATGTAAAAATGTAAAAATCATCAGACATGATTCCTGTGTATATAAAAAAAGGTCTTGTCATGCCACTTTAAAAATTGATACCAATAATAATGTCATGCCCTGTCTCTCAAGCTAAACTTTCAGCATGTTGGTATGTTTGATCAATTAACATTGGTTAACTTAAGACCCGCCTATTTTCACAGGAAAAGGCCACTTGTCTGGCAATCATATTTCATGAGTCAAAACACAAAATTATGTCTTTAACATCTAAACAAAAATTAGATTTCAGTCTCACAATGTCTTGTTTTGGACAGCTCTTTGTGTCTCTTTGTGTTTCTTTGTGTTTGTGTTAATTTTTCTGATAAAAGACACTGTTTACACGGACGTGCTTTGATTCAATTAGATAATTTAACTGGCAAGGTTCCTAATAGTATAGAAATATTAGTTGTTATGTAGCCTGAATGTGTATCTGAGTGTTTTTAGAGCTCCTGAGAACATACAGTAACCTTTTGCCACTTTTTTTTAAATTAGGTTGGCAATAATTCATAATGCCAACATAGAAAATGTTTCTAAATTATTTACATAAATACTATTTCGATATAGTATTCATCGTGCAAATGAAGACTTAAAACTGGTGAAAGTTATAGAAATCTTAGCCCTATTTTCTACTATTCTGTTTTTTATTTAATCAGATCTGCTTTTATGCTACACTTTTTTATTTAATTCTTTTAATCCTGTAAGACTTCTGTGGCACGTGCCTCTTTGATGTATACGCGGAGTAAAGCCGATGCGAGTGTGGCTGTAAGAGTTGTATAAATTGTTATACACGAGGCTTTGAAAAGAGATTTCCGTTTCATATTGCACCCGGGCTTTTAAAAGCACTGATTTTGAAAGGGTTCTTTTAAGTGGCGGATTTACGGGTAACCACACACACACACACACACACACGCACAAACACATTCAAACTTACCACTCCATAATACTATAGCCTGGTTTATACTGTACTTCTGAACTGATGCAGTGTTTGTGTGCAATCTGTGCCATGGAGCTGAGCGGTTAAGGGGTAGTTGTACTGTATATGCACTAAAATCCTTACAGTGTTCAGGTGTAATATGTTATCATCTTTTTTTTATAATAACAACTTGCTTACAGTGCCTTGGCAAAGGGTGGATGTTTACCTACAGCTTCCAGTGTCAGTCTATTTGGTGCACAGTTGATACTTTGATACTGATACTTTTCAATATAGTAAAGTCAATTTCCCATTAACAAGACAAGTTGCAATTGGTAACAATTCTAAATAGCTTCTATTATTTAACTAATCTTTAACTAATGTTTCACAAAATTGAATGCAACCGTAATTAGATAAATGTATAGCAAATTGTAATGGTTGAAAAACAATAAACACTTTAGGATGTGGCCTTATCGAACAATAATCAACTTTGGATTGGTAATATTAACTCTACTTTGCAGTGGGCTACGTCACATCCTCGATTATTTACCTAGAAACTAATATTAATGTCTTCTTATTGCAAATGAGAAGAAAATGGTTTCTGTGAAACAGTACATTGATTGCTAGTTCAGAATATCATGTGTTTGTACTGTAGGAATCTTTGTCATAAGGAGAATAAGACAATACTGTAAATGTTGGTTAGCAAGGTGGACATTGATATAACTCTAAATGAGCTATAGGGGGCAGTGCAGATTCTGCGAGGTGGGGATTCATGTATGTTGATATGAACGGAAGTGCAATCATTTTGTAATATGCCTTATAACTGCCCGAGATAGATTTTTTAATTTACAACGGCACATAGTACTGTCTTTTGTTCAGAGAAAATCTAAAGAGACAGATAAAATGACTGTCTTTCCCTCTCTTGGGCTTTATATCGAAGCCTGCAAACTTTGCCCTGTCAGCACTCATGAACTCTCTGACATCAGTAGTCAAAACACTCCCCAAGCTTCACCTCACACACATATTACCTTTCCTTTCTCCCTGCTCTACTTATTCTGTAGAACTTCCTCAAAGTTTTCTTCATTGAATCTCCATAGGGAATAGTGCGGGTGTTAATATAAGAGAATTGTCGAACTTTCCTAGTCAATCCGTCTTTTGTCGTTCATTCTGTGGACAGACGGAGCGCCCCCTCTGTGTTTGGTGATTCAGCAGAGCAGAGCGCCGTTCCCTCTAAGTTTATTTGACTTCTCTGCAGTTTAAGCCGAGGACCCACATAACATTTTAGCCTCGCGCTTACTCCTTCAAATAAATTATCCGAGTGAAACAGCATGCTCGGTTTGGACTCGTGCTACGCAATCTGGCGCCAACTCGGGTCACCTGGCGAAAGTTCGATTAAATCTGGATCTGTGCTGTAAATCACATAGGATCTGCGGTAGTGAGGCCATCTGGCTTGTATAAATAAAATGATTATAAAATGATCTGGCCAGGAACGAGAGGTCTCTGTGGAGTGCACGTCTTGTACTGTCACTCTCCTTGTACAGGAATGTGTACAGTAGTTTAGCATTGCACTTCACATGTACACACCCATACACCCACACCCACACACACACACACACACACACACAAATTCCAATGGGAATGAAGCAATGCAGGCCCCTTTGTCTTGCTTTATGGCCCTCTAAAGGATGCAAGCATGATCATTAGGCACATCAAGGCACACTTGCCGCTGCTTATATGAAAAGACGCCTCCCCCTTCCAGCATCCCAAGAGCTTCTGAAGAGCATGAGCTCTGAAACCGGCAATGCAGTGACACAGTGATTTGCTTTTATGTGCACTTTCTTGGCTAATTGTCTGTCCATCACAAGTCCCTCTTTCTGTCTCTATACCCCTTTTACCACCGATGTCATTCTTTCATGTGGCGATTTTCCTTGTTTAAGAAAAGCAGTGAATTTATTCCTAGAAGAAAATGGTTCTAGGGTTTCACACTTATGTCTATACCTGCATGCCAGCTTGGGGCTTCAGCCACATTCTGATTGGCATCCTTTTTTTAATTATTTATTTATTTTTAAAGATTTAGGAAAATTAGGGTTTCAGTGAGAGAATGAGCTTTTCCCAACACACTGAACAGTCTCATAATTGTACCCCTTTTACAGACCTTCCTCTACAAACAATATCTTGGATAACCCCTCCTTTGCACATAGTTTGCTTAACTTTTATTTGTTTGTGCATTTATATCTGTTAATTTTTCCCAACCTGTTTTGCTTAAGGACCCAATATCAGCTTGGCAGTGCCAGGATTTGAACTTTGAATTTTAATCCTTTTGATCGAAAGCCCAAAGTCTAAGCCACCTTTCCCCACTTTCTTGCTTAATGAAACTCTCCTGATTTGTCTCTTATCCCTTCTAGTTATAGTTCGTAAGAGATTCTGCTAAGTGACTGAAACTATTATATTAATCAAGTAAAAAGATACATTTTTAGTATATTAAGGTGCAAACAGTTCTACTTTTGCTTTGAGAACTACTGTCTGTTTTTAGTCAGATCTAAGGAGGAATAAACGCCTTGCAATTGATCAATATAGCAAAACAATACTTATAAATCAAACCACAAGGAAAATAAGTTGCAAATAAATTTGAGGATATTTGGAATCAGCTGAATCATTTTAATTGTAAAATGATAAAATTTTAATTTAAAGGATATACAGTACAGTCTCTTTATCTGTAGTATAGATATTAAATATGTTTTCATTTCTGCATTATGATGTACAGAACCATTCACTTATTCTAAACATACTGTACTGTATGTATGTTTAATAATGTAGGCTCCTGGGTTTTGCATGGAAATAGGAAGCAGCAAGTGCAACAGAGGTACCAGAGAAACTCTGGCATATTCTCCAGCACAATCATTAAAATATCCAGCTGTTTTATTTAAAAAAAAGAACTGCACAAATCTGTATCTAGCACTATTGATTTTTTCATGCCAAGAGTTTTCACACCAAATATTGACTGTGTTTATTTTATTACGTTTTAATACTCTTTATAGAAGTTTTTATGCAGAAATGATTTTGAAAGCATCTTTTGATCAGACTTGTTTGTTCATGGCATTCCCATGGGTGCTCGATCGGATTGCAGTCAGTGGAATTTTGACCTCAGGTTGGTGGCCTTGGGCTTTTTGCCTCCTGAGCCCTGTGTGCAGCAGACCGTAGTGCACTAGGTGTTCTGGTGTCCTTTCTATCGTGGCCAACATTGACTTTTTTGGCAAGATGTGCTGCATTGCCTCTTTTGTGGGATCGGATAAGACAAAAAGCTGTTCTTTGCTCCTCGCAAGCATAAATGAGCCTTGGGTGCCCATGATGCTATCACTGTTTACTGGTATATAATTAATTATCAAAATAAATATGTTAATGTTATGTGGCGCACCTAGCGCACACATAGTATACTTAGGATGTTAACTTGTACAATTTAGTAGTAATCCCCCTTTTTGTGGTCTCACTCACTCTCATTCTCACTCATCGTCCAGACCACTTAATTTTATATTTAGGGTCATAAGGGGCCTGGAGCCTAGGGAGCCCAGGATACTTAGGGCACGAGGCAGGTACACTCTGGACAGGGTGCCAATTCATCTCAGGGCACACACACATACACATACTCCCATACTTATTCACATACTCCGGGCAGTTTGTATTTGGACTCGAATTTGTCCGGGAAACGAACCCGGACCCTGAAGGTGCAAGGCGACAGTGCTAACTACTACACCTCCGTGTCCCACTTTGTTGTCTTTAACACAAACCTTTATTAACTTACTGTAGTCTCTTTGTAAATCTTCTGAGCATGGTCTTCCTGTGTTTATGAAGGTTTTTGCTGGGAATCTCTGGTTTCCTCCCAAAAAATGCTGGTATTTAACTGGCTATGTTTACTTTCCCTTTATAAATGAATGAGTGTGCTTGCATGGTGTGCTGCATTGGACTTGTATCCCATTCAGGGTGTATTTCTGCATTATATCTATTGTTCCTAGGACAGATCCACCACAACCCTGACCAGGATAAAATGCTTACTGAAGATGCTTTAATAAATGAATGAATGAATGAATTAGTTTCTGTTTTCATAGGGTTTTAATATAGTGTAGATAAAAGGGCTTTAATATAGCTGAGTAACATCTTCTGTAGCTTAGCTAAATTTTGCTGTAGCTTAACAAACACTGACTATAATTCAAGTATACGATTATACGTTTTTTGTTCTTTTTCACATTTATGCTCACCTTATACTGTACGTAAATAACTAATACATTAAACCATAAAACCCATAAAAACTTTTTTTTTGTCTTGTGACTGATCTAATCCTAAAATTGATGTATTTGTGCAGCTAGTACAATTACTGTGTATGATTTCTTTGCATACTGTATTTCTTGTGAATTGTTAAAGGGATTATGGCCAAAAACTGCTATTCCGAAAAGGGAGGTAAAAGAAATACAGAGTGACCCCTTGAGAAGAAGAGAAAGGAGGGAAGGATGTGCTGACTGTGTTTTTATGTTTTTATGTTGGAATCCATGGGTCAGTGTTAATGTCAGTAAGCTTCTGGTTGTACAAAGGGTCCTGTGGCAGAAACATTAAGCTAATTTATACCTCTCACATAACACGTCCATCTCCAGGAGCCTGGCTGAGGGTTGTTTGTAGTGGAGAGCGCACACGTTTTTCAGCTGTAAATTAATCCCCCTCTCACATTCTCTCTCTCTCCTTTTTTCCTGCAGATGGGATGAACTGCATGAACAAGAACCACGGCTGTGCTCACATCTGTAGGGAGACTCCTAAAGGTGGCGTGTCATGCGAGTGCAGACCAGGGTTCGAACTGGCTGAGAACCAGCAGGACTGCAGATGTATGTACCGTGTCATTTCAGCACCTCAGCAAAATACAGCTAACAACACAGCTGCAAATATTGCTTTTATTTATTGGTGTTTAAGGCATAGGGTGTGCTGCTGATTCAAGAACTGGGCTTCATATGACTGTTCAGCTTTAGCTCAGGGTGATAAATTAGGAATAGTATCTTACAGTAGGAGTGTCCAGTCCTAGGCAAGTGGTGGTGGAGTAAGAATTTTTTATATTTATATATTACATAATCATTCGGTGCTTCTGTTGCAAATGGGATGATGCTGTGGACTGTGCTGTGCATGGTTCAGACACAATTCAGAAAAACATGTGTGTTTTTTAAGATGACTTAAAGTTAGCAAATAGGTTTTCCTGCTGAAAGTGCTACTGTGCCTGGTTTTAAATATAAATTTGGCTCTGCCAGCCGGTAAATACTGTCCCTTTTGCCATGCAGAAGTGGGCGGGACCCTGTTGACATTCTGATGTCGTAAGGTGCAAAAGGTCAAACTAATGCATACATACAGAATTAACCGTATACGATATCAATAAATCAAAATTGATTTAAATGACATTTCTTCCAAATCATTAACTTCCCTGGAGCTGTTAGTTCTTTCTAACTTTTCAAACTACACCCATATCCCAATAGTTAAACAGTAGGGACTGAATAAAATGATTTAAATTTATAGAAATAATAAAAAGATTAAATTTTACTGGGCTGTTACAAGCTGTGATTTAGCAGTTAATATGTACGTTTGGAAGAATGAGTCGGAGTGATTTGCTCTAAACTGGAAAAGGGCATGGGATGTGGGATATATTCTTTCATTTTAATGCAACAATAAACACTACACTTGTTTATGTGGGTCATATACAGGAGTTCCAGAGAAAAATAAATTGGTGCAGTAATTTGTAAAAATGCAAGCTTAAACACCATTATTCATTACTTTGGATATTTAAAATGTCTGGGATTCAGTAAGAATAGCCTGCGCTTGTTTATTTGTTCTTCCTTGTATTTGTTCCTCCAGATTTATCATAGTTTATCATTATATTTATTTTACATTTTACAGTCCAGTGCATAAAATATGACAAAAAAAATGTGAAAAGATCAGAAGAATATGGGGTCATGAAGTAGTGTGTGTCTCATGACCGTGTGAACTCCCACATGGACTAATCCACTAGACAGCAGTCTGGGGGAGAGTAAGAGCGAGCGTCGGCTATTTATTAGTTACGCTTCGTTTGGCAACAAATCCTGTTCCAGAAAGTTTCAAGAGTGAAATATTGAGAAATGCTTTAATATCCATGATTAAAGAGGAGATGGGGTACATTTTGATTGCGTGTCTGAGAGAGAAAGTAAGAGTGGATGAGTAAGTGCATTTGTCTTGAACATTTTAGGCAAGTACTTTATGTTCACACTTCAAATTCACATATGTTAGTTTCTGTATAGTTCATTCGACATATAAAACAAATGAATGTTTGAATAGTGATGGCAGTTTTATGAGCATCTATGTGATTGATGGAAAAGCCTTTTAGAGGAGTATGTGATAATTCCCATGAGGAGCTTTAATCATACTGTATGGCCTATTCTCAGACATTTCTGGTTAGAAATCAACTCAGGGCTCATGCATGATGTAGCGTTTTCTAATACTTTTAAAAAATACAATTTCTTTCATGCGGCTTGCATGGCCTTAAGCTTAGTGCGGAAATTTGGAGATTGAGTGGGTCAGGGAAAAATGTTTTGGGTTGTTGTTACAGGATACACCCCCTTATATCATATTTACATACATGGAGACAAAATACAGGTACATGTATCACATACAAAATACAATAGATGGGTGCAACATTTGCACTCAATTGCAAAAGGATTTATGATTCTGTTTACAGTATATAAAGTAGTAATCAATTAGGACATATAGTATTTCTGAGAGAGATGTGTGTGTATGTGTTAGTGCTTTAAGCCTCTCTCATAGTCGTTGTGCATTGCCAGTGACATGTAACTATGGAAATGGCGGCTGCCAACATACGTGTGACGACACTGAAACAGGACCGGTTTGTGGCTGCCACCAGAAATACGCCCTGCACTCTGACAGCAAGACCTGCATTGGTGAGTCTCTCTCTCTCTCTCTCTCTCTCACATACCCATCCCCACACACACAAGTCTCAGAAAATATTATGAAAGTCAGTTGTGCACTCACTCACTCATCGTCTATACAGCTTTATCCTGTATACAGGGTCGTGGGGGGCGGGGTACACCCTTGACCCTATGGCATGACACATTTACACGCTCATTCCCGCACTATGGGGAACACTACGGGGAGCACAAATTTGGGAAAGCGGAGTACTCGGAGGGAACCCACTAAGCACGATTTAACACCACAGTGCCAACCACTATACCACCGTGCTGCCTACATAATTTGGTGTTTCTGTTCAATTTTTTATGATTTAACAGTCTCTTTCATTACTTCTAAACCTAACAAAAAAGATTTAAGGAGTGCTATAAAGGATCTAAATTATATAAACTCCCTGGGGAAGCTTTTATGTACAACAAGATCTGTACAGTAAGCTGAACTCTGTTTAGTTAGCTAGGTTTAATATCATGGAGAGGTTTGGATACTGTTAAAAAATCTTTTAAGTCAATTAGTTGTTGAACTTAAATAAAAAAATAAAATTCCACTTTTGACAAGTGCTATATAAGTAGAGTTTTACTGAAACAGTACTTATAATTTGTGGAAAATGTTTAAGACAGCAAGCTACTGTAGCTAACAGACTTAATTGAACATAATATAAACATATTGAACTTCTATCACTTCAGCTTCCTACTAGTAAAAATCTAAGCTAGATTAATTTTCATTAACTAGCTAGTTCATTTGGATGACAATTGGGTAGACCATGTGCAAGGTAATTAATATTTTGTTTATCTATTCTGCTGTTGTTTTGATGGTAAAAGTGTGAAGATTTCAGCTATTTTTAATTATTTGTTAAGCATTGAGCATTAAATCCAATATGCTAATTAAATTGCATTTAGCTAATTTAGTCATTCAGCCTCCTGTCTTATTATTGTGTTGTGCGGTCCCTCTCGCACACTAGCATCTATTTTCACACACACTTTGACATATATAAGGGAAAAGTTTAGTATATTAACTGCTGTAGCCTTTGCATTGGACTGGAGAAAGAGAGAGAGAGAGATCTGAAAAGAAAGATAGAGCTTGGATGAGGGACAGGACATGGAAGGTTTAAGGAAGATGTGCTAGGTGAGGGAAACTTCATCACTCCTGACAGTACAAAACACATTTATCATCTAATGCTGGGAATTGCAGCCAGCCGTCCAGTGGAGTTCTGCCATATCCACCGAAATGGGAAAACTTTATACACCATGTGGGTATAACCATATTCACCCAGGATGCCTCTAAAAACAGGAGGAAAGCTTTTTATGCATCTGTCCTTTTTTGGAATTTTACAAAACTAATGGACTGTTGCAGGTAAGTCAATTTTTCACCCTTATTTTTCTTAGCTTGTGTCTCCATGCCTTGTTCCATGTTTGGTTTGGATGGCTCATTCTTTTTCATATTAAAAATCTTCTCTTCCAGAACATTCTGCACAGAATATCTGCTTTCTTGGTGTAGCGTTATTTGTTCTCATATCCCTCCTGGTTCCTTCTTGAGCTTTCAGTGATTGCTAAATCTGAGGGCATGTACAGTACAACCCAGAAGAGCCATCCAAAGTCAGTTTCTGTGCTTCTGTGAATTTTTAAAAATAATTAAATTATCTATTTGTCATCGTGTGAGTGTATAATGTTCCAGAGAGACGGCATGACTAAGTGGAATAAGGGTTAAATAGTAGTTTTGGATCTAAAATGGATAAACGTACTGTATGATATAACATATTAGAGTGATTTGAGCGGATTATCAGAATGCTTCAGGGTGGTTTTTTTTTTTTTTTGATACTTTGGCATCTCTGCCTCACAGGAAGGGCTTCATTCAACCACAGCATTGTACATATCCCAGACAAATCCACATTCATACTAAATTATTATGTGCTGAGTGCCAGAGCTTTAAAGAGGCTCATCTGATGTCACATTTGCTACACTGGAAAATGAAATTGCAATGCTTTTTGTGAGGTTTTATAATCTCTTACTTCTCACTGTTGATGTTTTGTTATATGACTGAACTGTTCCCTGATTCTGCTGATTACCCAACACTGGACTGATGCCTCCGTGTGGCTGTGCAGAGCCTGGCGGAGACCATCCACCTGTCCCCTGTCCTGATGCCTGCTGTACTACTCATCGCAGTCTTCTCTTTCAGCATCTGTGAAGAGTGACGCAAACGGCCACAGAGACCAGAAGAGGAGTGTAGAGACTGATCCCTTCCATCTCTATCTCTGTCTTTCTATCTATATTCCTCTCTCACTGTCCCACCAGACCCCCGCTGTGGTCTGCGTGAGTAAGCTGTGCTACTGTATGTGGGTCGAGTCCTTCCCCTGTCTGTAGCATTTCTTCTTTAGATTTTCCCTTCCGCTTGTAGTGTTTCCTCACAGGCTCCTTTGCTCCTCCCGTTCCTCCTGCCCTCTCTGGTGAAAGTTCCTGATTGCCTGTCTTGTCTGCAATTTTAAAAGGGTATTAGAGAGAATTACTGCTGAAAGGCAAATAAAGTCTTTGAGAACAGATACCTCAATTGCAGCCTGCATCAAGGTCAGAAAAGTAGCCAATCAACAAACTAGCTCCAACCCTTGCCTGCCCTTTCTTAAAGCACCTTGCCAATGGCCTGTCCTGATCCTCGACCTTTTCATCAAGCATGTCATTCCGTAGCCTCCAACAAAAGAATTTTAATGTGACTAAACGACATGATCTTGCTCCACTGCACCTTAAAATCATCCTCTACTTCCTGTTTCCTTGTCATGGTAATTGCATGTCCTCTATCCTCTACCCTCTCTACTGTCTCATACTGTCTGTTTCATCCGTCCCTGCCTGCTGTTCTTCCTAATAACTCATTTGCCTGCATGAATATGTGTGCAAATATTTTTTCTCTAATTTTTTCCTTTTTTATTTGGTTATGTCTTCCCTTATGTATTGAACCAACGTTATTAGTAACCCTGATCTCACTTCAGTAGTGTCCCTGTTACGTTATAGCACTAGTTTATTAATTAATTATTTTATCCTGTTTTTGTTTTCTGTTATTTAGTGGTTGCTCCCAATCCCTAATTTATGGTCGTCCCTTATTATGGGCTGATAGTAGATGAATCCCAACCTCGGAAATCCCTGATCTTCCCCATTTCTTTCCCCCGAGTCTGTCAGAGAAGATACATAAAACACATACTGGAGGCTGAACAAAATTTCAGATCCCACAGCATTGAGGCAGACCTTTGTTTTGTTGATTGGCCTATTTTATGAGGCTAAAAATGGCCCAGTCATGTGCTGGTGCATCTGCATGCTTATTAACTATCTATACAATAGCCCCACCCACTTTGCTCAGAGAACCTAGTTTTCCTGCATTGACTTGATTGTCAAAGCCAGTTGTGATGTGTTCCATAGACAAACAGGCAACCAGTGCTGCCCCCAGACTTCATCCACCTCCTCTCCACCTCTCCTATTCGCATGTGATTCCACCCTTCCTCCCACCACAGGTTCCTCTCATGCTCTCCAACCATGAGACGGCACTTTTCTCCATTTCTTCCCACGTCATCTCATCTTCCTCTTCCTTCTCCTTACTTCACTCTTCATGTTGTGTCATGCTGTCCTATTTCTTATCCTCTCATAATGTAGTTTGTCTCATTCCATCTCTTTCATTTTTCTCTACTTCTCCTCTCTGTCACTGCGGTAATTGAGTGGCCGTTTGATATGGAAGACTGCAACGGCAGCATCAAATTGTCAATGTCAACGAGAACCCCTTCTTTTTTATTTCCCAAATCCCTCCAATTTTAGTTATCTCTTATATGTGTCCCTTCTTCTCATTTTTCATGACAAATTCCAAAGGCTGACCTCTTTTTTTTTTCCGGGAGAGTTTGACTTAATCTTCTTTATTTTTATATTCATTAATTTCATTAACACTCTAACAGGGTTTATTGGCGCTTTATTATTTTATTTCCGCAGCTTTTTGCTTCTTGGCTTTGGTGTGTGCTCAAACGCCAAGAGGGTCAGGCAGTGTAAGTCCGGGTGTCTGAGTTCGAGCTGACTGGGAGCAGGACCTCCTGATAACATGTCTATTTGTCCTGGTTTGTACACTGGGACAAACTGATGTGGCATCAGTCTAACCTGCTCTTCAGGATGCCTGCGAGCCGGATGCCCGAGGCTGGCTGGTCTATGGCAGGGCTGTCTGTGCGGGGCGATGGACATTGGGCTTCTAATTAACCTACTGCTCCCTGTTTGTCCTCTGTCACTTGTGTTTTAGAGAGAGATGAGGCTGCAATTGAGAGCTCTGAGTTCAATACCACGTCAGTAGCTGATGTGGACAAGCGGGTGAAACGGCGTCTACTTATGGGTAACTCCTTTCTTCCTCTTTCTATGTGTTGCCATGGCGCTTGTGCTTATTTCCTCTACTCTTTACTCTTTCTGTTCTTTGATTTGTTTTGTTCGAGTAGTTCTCCAAACCCCTCCCCAACCACCACCATTCTTGAAAGTTTCTGGTTGTTTCTGTGTTCAACAAAGCCTGAGAATAGACCCTCCAAACATGACAAGGTTCCTTCTAAACTTTCCCAAGCCTGCTCCCGACCTTACTTTATTCCCTTGCATAGGAAGAGTGATTACTTTTTTTTCTTAAAAAACCCTTTGCTTCTGACAGCTCCCATGCCATTCCTGTTGCATTTTTATGACCTTAACAAAGAACCAGTAATAATTTGTAGTATGAAGCCGTGTATCATTCGTTCATTAGTTTTTCAATATAAAACCAAAAATCAAAAAAACTAAAGAACCACTTGTTTTTTCAATATTTGTTTCCAAAACCAAAACAGAAAAAAAGGATAATGGTCTTCTTTTCCGATTTCTATTTTATAAAAAGTAAATCTGTTACACTGAACTGTTAACTCTGAATGTGTAAAAGCCCAGTGTTGCTTCTTTTATGTTGGTTTATATGCAGTTTTAAAAGGGTTACATATTTTGCTTACACATTTAGCTTTAGTTTCTTTATGGCATGGAAATTGCCTTTTTCTTTAGGTATAATAGTAGTAGTAGTAGTAGTAGTAGTAATAATAATAATAATAAAAATAATAAATAAAACAAAATAAAAGACATTACATGACGTAACACTGCTCTGATGAAAAAACAATGAAAATGGAATGTGAGCACTTTATGTTTTCCCCCCCATAAATTAGAGATCGGAAAACAAAAAACAAGCTATTATTCGTTTATTTATTTATTTTTTTCATTCTAAAAATAACTACTTAAGTGTTTTTCTCTCTTTTTATTTTTGGTTCTGTATATAAAAACTAATAAATGAAAAATACACAGATTGGTACACGTTACTTTCCATTATTTCTTTTTAGCATAGTAAGGAACACATTTCCTTTGTTCACTATATTTTTAAGGGTTTTCTGGGTCAACCATGATTGTCCATATCCTACTTTTTACTTTCTTGGACAAATGCAGTTAAGGAGCATATAATAAAGTCTCAAATTTAGTACAAAGTACAGTATTGCAAACTTTTACTCAGGGAGTCATTACGGATATAATCATTTGAATTTAGAAGCTCGTAAAGACCTACTGTTTTTTAGCCATATCTTTGACTGGGGCCAGACCACTGCTACTGTAAAGCCCCACTGTCTAAGAAGAGATAACAGAGGCTGTCTGTTTAAACTGTTAACACAAGGAATGGGATTTCTGAAAACACTAAGCGGTTTCTTCAACTCCTTAAACACACAGTTTATCGTTTACTTAGTCATTTAAAGACTACAGTATATCTGTGGCAGCCTGGAACACCCATTCACATTTTGATGTTTAGACATTGCTTACTATTTTAAGTTTTAAAAATATATGTTTTTCTTGGCAGGATGAGCTTCTCACATAACACAGACCACAGTGATTAGCCACTGAATGCAGTTTTTACTCTTACTGTAGGTTTACTGGTATAGAAAAAAAAAGTTAGTTATTACTTAGATTGTAACAACTTTAAACAGTCATTTCCTCACTAGTGACAGCTTTTCTCTTTCCTGAAGTTAACAAGACAAAGAAACACAGTTTGTCTTGCTACTGAGTCCGAAGACTTTTACAATTTAGAAACCATACTGAACATGCTGACATTGGCGACATTTTCCATTAATGTTAAATAAATGTATCCGTATAGAAAGATATTCATAATCACTAATATGATCTTTACAGATAGAAAGCAATATAATGCTTATATATAATGTATTTATTTTAAGTATTAGGTCCTGGTCAAATTTGATCTTAATCTATAGCATGTTTATTTCCCTCAAATATTTGTTCTTTGCAATATGTACACAATGTACACCTTTATGCATGGGCTACCAGACATTAATGTTTCAACTTAATGCCTCTATTCTCTCAGTCGATATTCATGTTACAGTTAAGTCATTTAAGACACATTGGACAAGTAGAAAAGGAAAATTGTGTTTCTCCCCCAATCTTTTCTCCTTGTTACTAAATTTTTTTTTTCTTTTAATATTATACATTTATGTTTGGCACGCTTTTTTCCCTTTAGCAGACCAGCCACCAACTTTCTTTTCTTGCAGAGTTTGAAATTACTTTCACCTTCATGTTTAACTGATGCCATTTATTGTTAAAACAGGTATCTTTGAAGGACCAGTCCTCCAAACTCTCTATGCACAGTTCATGTTTTTTTTTTTTTGCTCTTTCTTCTTAAATTGTGACTTTAAATGATTTAAAATGGGAGTTAAAATGTTGTACAAAATAAAGAGCAAATGTTTTCTTAATATAAATAATGCCTAGTTTTTAATATGCAGTACTTAAAAAATCACTGCGAGAAATGTGATATGTGAATTAATTTATACATTCTTTTAAAAGTCGGAAAATAAATAAATAAATAATTTTAAAAAGTTAGTCAGTAGATTTTCCTGTGGTGTAAAATGTAAAGGATCAGCTCACCTCTAGGATACACATCCCTGTGCATTAACTGTTTCTATAGGACAAGCCTGTGATTTGAACTTTTGTCAAAACTGCTGCAGTAAAATATTAATCAAACCTTACGACCAATCAGATTTAAGGTTTATACACATTTATTCCTTGCTATAATTGCTCTAAATTATATCATTCATCCAGGGTTCTTTTAAAGAGTAGAATGAATCTGACAAAGCCAAGAGTCTCTTTTATTTAAGGCACCTCTGCTGAACTTGGCTGCTGATGAGTAATACCCACGTCCAAGTTGGAAGGGTTTGATTTGCCCACTTCAAATGCAAATTGCTCTCCGTGCTCGCCAAACCTCTCAGAGAACCACTTCACTTGAGCCGCATTCTAAACGTTCATCAAGAAAAAAATTACCAACTTACTTTAAACTTAGTATACACCATCTCATTTTTTTTTACTAGTCATTAATGTCCTAAAAGGTACTTAGTAGTGATTTATGGTGATGTTTCAACAAAAGCTAAGTTGGCACTGCTAATCGAAACCAGATCAGTCAATCAGGGGACCATAAAGTGGTTTATAGTGGTTTCATCACTTTTAAAGCCTTTCATTTTATTTCTTGGATATTATGAGTTTATCACACAAATATGCTGGATGGAATAATGCTGTACCTCAGGTTTGTGTTAGAGTTGACACTCTGCGTTCCCGCTTCAGTTTATGCTGCTGTCATAGCCGCGGCCAGCAGCACTAGGATGCGACCAATCCTGGCAAATTTAACTGGAAACTCCGCGTCAGTGGAAAAGTCTCCTTCTCTGTAGTCATATTAAAGTGCTGAAAGAGAGAAATGGGGGAGGCAGTGGGGGAGAGGATTTATTGTTCATTAAGGTAAATGGTGCTTCTTTTATAGTTACTTTCTTGGTTTGGTGTAGTGGTTTGGATTCAGATTATTATTTGGATGTGATTAAAGTGAGTACTATTAAAGCAGCATGAAAAATAATACCTAGCAAATAAAGATATGGTCATGGTGATCATTATGTCATTATAAGACAAAGCATACTCTGCTAGTTATTAACTCAACGTTTATGATAGGGGTATACATACAGTGTTATTTTTTTGTGCATTTTTCAACACTAAATTAATGAAAAACATGCATTTAACCACTGAAAATGTGCAACAAATTTAAGAGTTTTACAAGAGTTTTTGCTGATTATGGCTGCATTTCACGCTTAAATTAGTAACAGGATTAAATTTTATTTTTAGAATAGACTTAAGAAATATATATAATGACATACAAACATAGATAAACAAATTGTGTTGATCTAGTATTAACTTGGATATTAAACAGGTTTTAATGATTTACTTATTTTATTTTGTTTATTAACAGAGTAGTACATTCTAGGTGACCATATTCTAATTGAAAACAAGGACAACAAATGGACAGAACTTCCTTTTTTTCTGACCATATACATTGACATGATACAGTACAACTTCCTGTTTAAAAAGTGACTGGTAAGAATTTCTAAATGTTGCATAGGAGTGAACAAGTTTAAGTAACAGGGTTGAGAAAATTAAAAATGTAATTAAAAATTAAATATATGACTCAAGAATAAAAGTATCTTACAAACATGAAATAAAAAGATAAAAATAATTAGATGCAAAATATTCCAAATGGAAACGTCAAAACAAAATTAGATTAATATCCAGCAATATAGCATGACCTCGAGTGTGATAATGCTATTATACAACAGTTATACAAACAACATTTAAAATCAACAGATTATGATTTTTTTGTTTATTTAAAATGATAATTATTATAATCAACCGTGACTGCCGGATGTGGCAACCGAGAGTTAATGTGATTACCTAAAGTAAAAGTAGTTTTAATTTCTTACCAATACTCTGCAGCCAAAATAAGAGGAGAATAAACCATGCTGGTGGGTGACAGTCCTGTAAATCTGGTACATTTATCTTTATATTTCCATTAGAATATCAGCTCTGGTGACTTTCTGGTTCGGGGGTTGAATTCCAAATAGTGTTAAATGGACAGCTAGTGCACTAGGATGTACATTCACTTGTTCAAGGAGTCTTGTGTAAGAAGCTACAGTAGTTAGCTTTAAAGCTTGGATTAGGCAGAAATAAAACAAAGCAGAGGCAATTTGGAATGACATATGGAATAAGCAGTCCATGTGTTGTTTAAGATGGCATCATTTTAAGTGTTTATGTCGGTTTTGCCAGGTACTGAAGCTTCTCTCCTCAGTATGGCAGACCATACTGACCTACAGTACCTTCACCCATGCTGTAACTGACAGTTAGTGTAATTAATCATTGAAATTATAATAATTACACCGCGTTCCAAATTATTATGCAAATTGGATTTGAGTGTCATAAACATTAAATGTTTAGTTTTTAAATTAAACTCATGGATGGTATTGTGTCTCAGGGCTCTTTGGATAACTGAAATGAATCTCAGACATGTGTGATAATTAGTTTGCCAGATAAACCCAATTAAAGGAAAAGTACTGAAGAAGGTTGTTCCACATTATTAAGCAGGCCACAGGTTTCAAGCAATATGGAAAAGAAAAAGGATCTTTCTGCTGCAATGCCTTGGACAAGGTATAAAAACATTAGATATTTCATGAAAACTTAGGCGTGATCATTGTACTGTGAAGGCATTTGTGGCTGACTCAGCGCACAGACAGGTTCGTGCAGATAGAGGCAGAATGAGGAAGGTTTCTGCAAGACAAATTCATTGGATTAAAAAAGCAGCTGCTGAAATGCCATTACAAAGCAGCAAACAGATATTTGAAGCTGCTGGTGCCTCTTGAGTCCTGCGAACCTCAAGATGTAGGATCCTTTAAAGGCTTGCAGTTGTGCATAAACCCACTATTCGGCCACCCCTAATCAATGCTCACAAGCAGAAATGGTTGCAGTGGGCTCTGGCATACACGAAGACAAGTTTTTAAACAGTCTTGTTTACTGATGAGTGTCGTGCAACCCTGGATGTTCCAGATCGATGGATGGCCACCATGTCCCAACAAGGCTGCAACGCCAACAAGGCTGCCAGAGTCATGTTTTGGGCCGGAATCATGGGGAGAGAGCTTTAGGGTCTCTGAAGGTGTGAAAATGACCTCTGCAAAGTATGGTACGACAATGCACCATCTTATGCTGCAAAGAAAACCTCTGTGTCATCGGCTGCTATGGGAATAAAAGATGAGAAACTCATGGTGTGGCCACTACCTCCCCTGACCTCAACCCCATTTAAAACCTCAAGCAAAAGATCTATGAGGGTAGAAGGTGGTTCACATCAAAACAGCAGCTCTGGGAGGCAAATTATGACATCCTTCAAGCAGAAACTGTCCAAAAACTTACAAGTTCAATGGATGCAAGAATTGTGAAGGTGATATCAAAGAAGGGGTCCTATGTTAAGATGTAACATGCCCTGTTAGGATGTTTTTGATTAAAATAGCTTTGGATTCAGGAAATATGAACTCCTAAAGCTCTGTTGTGCATAATAATTTGGAACAGTGCATTTTCAGTTTTTTATTTTTGAAATAAATATTGTTATCATTAGGTGGTTTGTTCAATAAAATTCAAATTATACCCTAATGGTTGATGACTTGAAAATTATACTGACTGTCATTTGCATGACTAATTATGAAAATTAGGGAAAGATATCATTTGCGTAATAATTTGGAACATAGTGTATATATAAGTGTGTTTGTGTGTGTGTGTATATACAGTATGGGATGCAGAGTGATGTATACAGTATAGTTAAATGTTGCATTGGTGTTACTATCCATGATCACTACTTGTGAAAAGCCTCTTGTTCTATCAGGTTGCTCGGTCAGACTGCAACTGTGTTATACAGTGTATCTTATATACACTATCTATATAAACACTATATACAGTACAACACAACACGATTAAGCAGGCTATGGGTTTAACACACAACAGGTTAGCTAGTTAGCTAATATTTGTGCACTTGTAACTGATTGATCTCGAAAATGTATTCTTTTAAAGGAATGTTGCTTTTTTTGTAGAATGATATGGTTCTGAATATTTGTGTGAACAGTCATACCCTTAGGCTATGCACATCCAGCTGTTACAGAATATGTGCGGTACAATGGCCTGTAGCAAGCTCGGCTAATAACAGGGCCGCTGGTATAAATCATTTAGTTTTAGAAAGCTTCTGAGGCTCTTTCAAACAACACTTTCCTGCTACAATCTTTACTTCCCTTCTGTTTTCAAACTCAATCTTTGAAAGATTTAGCTTGTGGATCTCAAAGGTCACCTCCACATCCACACTAGGGTGTGTAAATTAGCGAAACACCAGGATGATTCTATTAAACATTTCTTCATATCCTACACTATGGCCTTCTTGCCATTTACAGTATGCTTTTTTCATTCTATCCCTGGTGTAAAGTCCGCCTGCTTGCCTTCCACAAACGTCTTTCAATAATTTGCTGCAATTTTAGCCCTTTCCTCCTAGCAGGTGTAACTGGGTCAGGTTTGTAAGCCTCTATACTCGAGTCCAGAGCCACATCAATCCCTTGACCTTGTTGTAGTCATTTTTTTTTCAACATTGGAAGTATGCTTAATGTCATTGTCCATTTGGAAGATCCAAGCTTTAACTTCCTTTCTGATGTCTTAATATGTTGCTTCAATATATCCTTATAATCTTTCTTGCATCAGTCACTCTTGCAGCAAAGCACCCTAGCAACCAAATGCTGCCACCTCCATGCTTCATAGTTGGTTTGGTGTCCTCTGGCTTGCAAGCCCCTCATTTTTCCTCCAAACAATGATGGGCATTATGGTCAAACAGTAAAAATTTTTGTTTTATCAGACCAGATGACATTTCTCCAAAAAGTAAGATCTTTGTTTTTAATTTGCAGCTGCAAACCATAGCAGCTTTTCAGGTGACGTCAATATCAGTTTCTTTAGCCACCAACATACATACTTTTGTACATGTTATCTCAAATGTCTTCACAAGGTCCTTTGCTGTTGTTTTGGCATTTCTGAGTGGTATTATACCTGTGTGGTCACATGGTGTTTATGTTTGTAAAGATTAATGTAGTACTGTCAGAGATTTAGAGATCGTTCCCAAGGATGAACCTGACTTGTGGAGGTCTACTTTTTCTAAGGTCTTGGATAATTTCTTTTGATTTTTTCCATAATGTCTGTCAGACATTGAAGAGGCTTAGACATATGAAAATGCAGATTAGCAGATTAGAACAGGAAGAAGGTTGGTCAATGAGCAAACAGTGTAACGGGTATATCCAAAATCCAAAGAACAGAGAACAAATATCTAAAAGGTCAAATATCTAAAATAGCCAAACTCAAGAAAACTAAGACTTGGTAAAGTCAGGTGTGACCAACAGAGATAATTGTAGTGCATGGTGGCCAGTGTTGTAGGCCGTGATGTTGTGGGTAACAGATTTTGAGGCAGACTTCAGCTGTGTTATGACAATAGCATACTAAACCAAGACATACTTGGTTTAAAGGTAGGCTTTATAAAACATGCAGAAAGGTGCACCCCCAGTTGACTTTATGATGTTAAAAGCTTCTAAAGCCATGATGTCATTTTGTTTTGGAATCTTCCAAGCAGTTTAAAGGCCCAGTCAACTGAATTTATGTAAACCTACACAATATGCATGATATAGTAAATTATAAATGAAATGATCTATCTGTAAACAATTGTTTGAAAAATGACTTGTGTCATGCATGAATTACAAATATGTCCTAGCCGACTGACCAACGTTATAGCTTTGGTAACATGAAGCATATGTAGTGATAAACAAAATCAGTTTTAGTAACGTCAACCTATTTGTATGTTACAGTAACTTCCGACTTCAACTGTATTTGCATTACAAACAGGGCTATGGAACTAAACCTGCTTTGAACGACGATACATATGAAAAACCCAGCAAAAACTGCTGAATGTGTAAGAACACATGCTGGTTTCTTTTCTTAATAAATGCTTTAAAGAAAGTGACTTAAATTTACGGAAATGAGAAGTGAGATGGTCTGTTATCTTGGCCCATACATTTACATTTAGGCATTGGGCAGATGCCCTTATCCAGGGCGACTAACATTTTTTTTATTATTATTGTTTTAAATCTCATTATACATCTGAGTAGTTGAGGGTTGAGGACCTTGCTTAAGGGCCCAACAGGGACAACTTGGTAGGCATGGGATTAGAACCTGGGAACTTCAGAACAGTAGTCCAATGACCTTAAGTCTTTTGACTTAAGACAGCAGAGAGATGAGAGGGGAAATAAGGTTGCTGCTGAGGTTATTATAACCCTATAAACATAAACAAACAATTTAGAAATTGTATCCTTAGGCACTTTTTATCTGTTCCCATTTCTTTAATTAAATCTATATTATTTAATTTAATATAAAAAATTGTGTAGTCTAAGAAATTTGCATAGTGTTGTATTCGTCGAGCCATAATGACTTAACTAAAACTTGAATAGTTGTATAATTGAGAGAGCAACAAAGTGAAATCCGAAAATAATCTAACCATGTGTTACATTTTTTAGGCCAACTATTCACATCATCAGCACCAGATGATTAAATTAACAGTGCATTATTAATATCAGAATGTTTTACAAGAATAGGCTCAAAAGGAAATTTTGGACTCTGGACCCAGAGTAGTTGCACTTACTCTGCTGTATGTAGTGATAGAGGATGAGCTATCATTCACTGCTGGAGTGTGAATTTTTCTAAAGTACAGTATATGGTAGAATGCAAACAGTGCCAATTAGCAAAAGTTAATTTAAGCAAGTTTCTCTCACTTAAAATAATACTAAAATTGTACTACACTTTATTAAAAAGATGGTTCTACAGAGGTTCCATAGGGGTTCCATGGATACGTTTAGATTTCTATATTTTATTCTATATATTTATTTATAGAATAAAAAAACATGTCACGTCTACTGTATATCAAATATTCTATATCAGATGTTAAATAAATGCCTAAATACACACTCGCTAAACCTAAAAACTAAAAGTATTTCTAATCTAATCTAAAGATTTTACAAATTTACCTGTACTAGATCATGTATAGTCTGAGAATAAAGCAAACAGAGATTGTGCTTAATTGTAAAAACCTGAAATCAAAAGAACACTTAAGAGTTCTAGAGGGAACATTTTTTAAGACTGAACATCATAGATATGGCATTCTTTTTCTATTGCATGATTTCAAAATGTGAAAATGGGTATCTAATGAAAAGTCATTAAGTGCTATTCTAGACATGGTATCAGGCCACTTTTTTTTTTTTTGGATTGTCCAATTATGCAAACATACTGTACTTGTAACATTCTCCAGTTTCTTTGATCATCTTTGACTAGACTGTATTTATAATTAACTAGTTTGTAATTAACTCTCTTGCTTCTTCCTTTAACTTTCACTATTTCTTTTTTTCAGCGTAAACTTCACCTTTTTTCCACAGATACCTGGGATAACAGACTCAACCTTAACCTTTTGTCATCAACAATTAACTGTATCATAATATTTATATATTATATGGTTTTTCCCAATTTTATATTTTAATTTGATAACATTGTGTCTTTTTTTCAGAAATTAATCTCTATTAGGGAAGTTAAATGAATGTACCTTTTAAGTCAAAACTGAATGCCATTAAATGTGTTTAATATGTTCTACTTGGAACTGTTTCTGAAAGAGAAGCACTCTGTCATAGGGTTCTACATAGACCAGAGACAAACTGAAGAACTCTTTAGAATGATGGAGAAAGTGTTAAATTCTAAGAGTTACATTTTAAATGTAACTAGAGAACTAGGGGAACTATGATGTCTGCATTAAGGTGTACAAGTCAAAGTGGATATCCCTCATAATACTGTTTGTGTGCCCCTAAGGCTTATTCTTTTGTACGTCATTAACTGCTGTAGCATGGTCAGTGCTGTTTTGGAACTCGAATTTAAATCTGGTCAGGACTACACCCCGGATGGGATGCCAATTCATCTCAGGGCATTTTAGAGAAGCTATTCCACCTATTGGCATATTTCTGGGAGAAGAAAGAAATGGAGAGTTTGATGGAAACCATCAGGGATGCACAAATAACGCAATTTCCACAAGGTCAATTGCCCAAGAATCTAACTGGTGAAGAATGATGAGGTGGTGGCACTAACCATGCATAACCATGCATAACCATGTCCTAAGGATTATCCATACATCTGTACATAACTTATGTTGACAAGATGCTGGCATGCTGAATAGGCTGACAAAGAAACAACATATCTCAAGTGCAGTCGATATTTTCTCAAATGTACCTTCATCTGTTTGCATAGCCGTTCAGGTCAGGAAGCTGAAGGAGATAAAGGACATCAGCAGATGGTAGGGAAAGTAAAAGAAATGTAACAAACATTTGACTCCTTGGTAATTTGGAAATAAAACACCCAATATATTTTAAATAAAATGTAAAAATACCCTAAAGCTATATCTGCTTAGCAGTTGGTTAGAATTTTTTTTTTAGTACTGTCATCTATGAATATGTAGATTTCATTGTGGTGCCAAACCTGAAAAGGAAGCATTAGCTCTAGCCACCTTTCTTTGGGAAGAAATTGACCTCAAGGGCACACTGGCAAAGACAAAACAGCTCTGTTTCCAGGACACCAAGCCAGCAATGCACATATGTTTGTGTTTCACAGGGTCCAGGTGCAAGCCATGCATCCAAAACTGGACCAAGTAATGGTGGTCTCAGAAATGCTGGAACTGCCTTGCGCTAGAGAAAGCACCTAATCTAGGAGTTTGGCTAATTCAAAGTCAAGTTTGAAAAATTCCTGGAGAGTGTTCATCATGATCTACTTACTGTTGGTAAAAAAAATGAGTTAGTGATGTCCTGCACAGTACATATTTCCAGGCACTTTGCTTATCGGGGTTTTTGTACAGCTCAGACACCCTTTGTGAAAGCACCAAGACAATGTGTCATGCAGGAATCTCTGTTCTTAGAAGGCAACGTAACAGAAAACATTAAAATTAAAGGCAACAGCATGACCTATATACAATGAAACCATGAAACCATTTATTGTCAGATAAATCTTGATTGATTTACTTTATCTTTATTAAAGACAATGAATTTTTGTATAAAAATCTGTATAGAGTATTCTCGAGGCAAATGTGAGGCCATCTGTCCGACAGCTAAGGCTTGGTTGAAATTTCATCATGCAACTAGACAATGATCCAAAGCACACCCGTAAATCAAAATAGATAAAAAGAAAACAATAAAGGTTTTGGAATGGTCTAGTCTAAGTCTAGACTTTAACCCAGTTGAAATGCTGTGGGAGGATCTTAACAGAGCTGTGCATAAGCAAATGCCCAAAAACCTCAATTAACTGAAGCAATGTTGTAAAGAATAATGGACCATAATGATGTCAGAGACTGATAAAGTTATACAGGAAGTGATTACTTCAAGTTATTGCCGCTAAAGGTGGATATACAAGCTGTTGAATTATAGAGGTACTTAGTATTGCCCATAGGTTTTTTGGTTTTCATTTTGGCTTCATTTTTGTTAAATAAGTAATGCCACGGTGTGTTCGTCTGAGGTTGTATTTGCCTCTGAGACTTTGGCGTTATACCTGAAGTATACTTCTCCATGTGCAGTTTTTAAGACATGTTGACATGTTCACATGTATTTTGCAGACCTCGTCTGCCAGCTCTTCCTGGAGTGTCTCTTTTCTGAAGGAATTCATGTTAGTGTTTCTTTGATCAACTGCAAATTGTGTTCACCAAAGAATTTATACTTTGTGTTTTGACCATATCATGTTTATAGTAGTATAAATCACCCCTTACACACATTATACTACAGTACATGGCATAGGCAAAATACTGTTGTCTAGTTCCAAGGCATGTCATGGCAGTCCCATCACAGGTAGCCACTATGAAATCTGGCTGTTAGTAAAATTGAATAAAATACAATAAAATTAGTAAGATATGTAATCAAGCAGACCAGCAGTTTGTAAGCTGTAGAAAATCTGGCTGTAGAAAAAAAAAACAAGCAAGAAATACAGTAACTGCATAATTCTGTTTGCCGTAGCCTATAGATAAGATATAATAAGATCTTTACCTTTAACGTCTGATTGCTCAGAAATTGTCCAGAAATATCTTGCATCCAAGTATACAGCTTTATATAATTCAATGACAAGTGTTTTTCATAAGGATTAAAAGACAGTTTGTGTCTGTGCTGTGGTACGTGGGCTATTGCTGCTGATACTATTAGCAAGTCTTAATGTACTTTTCCTCTGCTTTTTTTGGAACAACTGTTAACTAGACCAGTCTGTACAAGATGTACTAGAAGGATTAATTGTGCTTTTTACTACCCTTGTCAGAAGGATGAAGTAGAACTGCTTAGAAATATTGCTTAAGTATATAATATTTAAAATCTGCATGTGGGAAAAAAAAATTCAAAATGAGTTTTAGGATGTCATAAACTTTGTACTAGGCTAATTCTGAAAGTCTGGCCTGAAATTTGGGGGAACCTCCTAAAAGAGGAAGTGAGGCTTTCTCTTTCACAAAATGTTTTAAGTAGAACCCTTAAATGAAAGAACCACTGAAAAACTTTTTTTTTCTTTCTGAGATTGCATTAGATTTGTATTTGTAAACACTCTTATACTTGCAAAATCAACTTCTTTGGGTTTAGGGTTTTTTTATTGTGTCATTCTGATGGGTTAAATATGCAATTGTGTCTGTTTTAATAAATCCTTCTTTCATGTATTATAATAAGATATTTCATAGTTCTTTTGGGTTTCATTTGTTGTGACAGTGGGGTGTATGTATGTGTGGCTAATTTCATGTGGCTGACTCTTAGAATTTTTTTGACACTATGTTCTATTAACATATGCTCTATGTGAGTATATTATATAGGTTAATCTCACATGATGTATAAAGCGAAAAGTATGTCAGGGCACATATATACATATCTGTATGTGTGTGTGTCTGTGTGTGTGTGCATATTTACCCAGAGACCTGTGCAGTAAATAATGGTGGATGTGATCGCACATGTAAAGACACGGCCACCGGAGTTCGCTGCAGCTGTCCGGTCGGCTTCACCCTGCAGCCTGATGGCAAGACTTGCAAAGGTCAGTTTGTGTTTGTGTGTGTCTTTGTATATTATCTGTGTTTTCATGTCTGTTTCTATTAAAATGTTGAGGAACATTCCACTTCTCTTCTCCTTCCAAAAGCTTCTGGATATCAGGGAGCAATTTTACATTTCCTGTATTTAGACTGCAAGATTAAATTGCAGGTACACCAAGAGTAGGATTCTTTTACTGGAGATTGTTAGGTAGCACCATGTGCCTATTTGAGTGATCCTTAGCCAAGACCAACTCAATCCACGTCTCTACGTCCTCCTCTTATGTGGAATAAGTCCGTGATCGTTGTTGTTGTTGCTCTGGCCGCGAAGCATTCCCGGTTCCGAAGTCCAGCTTTGACGTCAATGGCCAAGGATTCAAAGATAAGTTGCCGCTAAGTGATCTTGGCATAGCGTGATGGTGGGTTCTCTCTAAACAAATACCACAGGAGAGTGGGAGAGGGGAACGTTAGATAAGTACTCAGTTAAATGACGGAAGAGTGTGTTTTACAGACAACTCGAGTGTTATTGGCGTCATTCATGGGGAAAATTTATATAAATATAAACATTTTTAAAAATGCACAGCGGACCGTTGGATCATTAGCCACAAAACAGCCTCAACAGTCTACCACTCTAATCTTTTTTGGTAAGTAGTTTTCTTATTATTTTCCAAACAATGCTATGGTCAAAAAGATTGATTTTGGTCTCCACACATGTCCAAATAAAGCTCCAATGATGCATGCCAATGAACTCTATTCTATCCAAAAAGGTTTGGCATATGTCATATTAAAGATATTGTTTTTTATTAGATTCTGGATGATTTAACATGAAAAATTCATGTTAGTTTCCATAGAGGTTGGACTAAGGGCCCCAGGTAATTTCTGGCTTTTTACGCAGTGGTTTCCATAGGGATATAGTGTGGTCATGTGACTCTGAGTGTCTTTTAAGAAGGGGAGGCATGTGGCATGTATGTGTAAAATAGTTGAGATGGACTTGTCTGGACTGCACATAAAGAAGCTGCAGATCCTATACTGTTTGATCACACACACACAGACTTCAAAATGTAAATGTCAGTTGGTGTGTGTGCGTGCTACTTATGTGAATCCACACACTGCAAGATGGATGTTAGGCTGGTCCGGCAGTTTGCCGCCTTTTTAATTAGGTCTGCCTCAGGGTCTGCTATCATAAATCCACCATAATGTTCCCGAACTTCGATCTTGTGACATGCCATTTAATTCACATCAACACCTGATAAATGACATTATTGGTCATTCAAGAGCGCTGCCTGCTGGTAAAGTTCGTAAAACTTATTATGGCCATATGGTCAAAATCAGAATGGTTTTAAATCATGTGTCAAACCCAATACCTGCAAGCAACATGGTTTGCTGCCTGGTCTTATTTGTTCTATGTGCTCAAGTTGTAGCACCTACAGTATTGTATTTTTTTTTTCACACTAGTTTAGTAATATCTAGAATTCATATTAGACCCTGTCTTTTGTTTTTCACCTAATTGTGGTCACCAGTTTAGTGTAATTCTTGATTAATTAATTCTGAGTTTATGTTTTGCTAATACCAATGATTCAGAGTGTCTTTGACCCCCTCAGGAAAAGCTTTTTGAGTCTTAAAAAACATTTTAAAATTTGGACTGAGAAAGAAGAAATACAGCATCAGATTTTTTACATCCAGCATTCACATCATCTGTACAGTTCTGACATGGTTGGGCCATTTAAGAGGTTCCTAGGAGGCTGTTGTTTTAGACATGAAGTCCGATCATTGTTCTGGTATGGTGAGATACCTTTCCACCTTGATGGCATCCAACCACTATTGAAAGTCTGGGTGCATTAGTGTAGCAGGATATTATATAGAGAAATAAAGGTAGTTTTTATTCTAGCGTTCTGATATTCTGCACAAAATAAAAGTAATTGCATTAAATAATCCTTGTACATCAACTTGTTCACTTAAAATCATCAGTTTTAGACAAATCTTTGCAGAAGTGTTCATGACATTAACCATTCGTTAACGGCAGATTTATATAATGTATTACTTCAACAGACAGTTGTCCTCTATGCTATCATGTCATCATCAGAAGAGAGGAGCATATTTTTTTATGCTAAAGGATGTATACATTTTGGCTGACTCTGTATAAGGAAAAGCTGGCACAAATAAATGAATGAATAGGAAACACTGCTAATTCCTTTGGTGGGGTAAGTTTCTTTTACAAGCTTATCACAAGATGATGAGGCTCCATTCTAAGTTACCTTTAAAGAACTAGTGTATCTACTGAAAATGATGACATTTATCAGAACACTGTACTTGACTCCTTGCATAGTTTACAACCAGGGCCTTCATACTCAGTTATAACAATAATATTCTCCCCTTATAAAGCTGTGTATAATGTAATTTGAGATATAACTGATGGCTTTAATTTACAGTTGTACAGTAGATTATGTAATTACTGTCCAGACGGGAATGAGAAGTTAGACCACCTTTGTGCAGCAGACGAAATGGAAAAAAAAGTCTTATGTGATTAGGATTATTATAGATGTCTGTTTCTACCTGTGTATAGGCGTGTGTGTGTGTGTCTCCATGTAGGTGGCATGGTAATGATAAGGCTTAATGTTTTTGCACCTCTGTATGTGCACCATTTACATCTTTATACAATGTGTTATAATAAAAATAAATAATAATAATAATAATAATAATTATTATTATTATTATTATACTCTCTCTCTCTTTTTCTGTGATCCCATGAAGCTGTCTGTTCTTGCTCTGGTAACATACTGAAATCATTTTAGTATAAACTATTTAGGGCATGTTAAAATCCCTTGGGTCTCATAAAGGATGTTTCTGCAGTGAAGACAGATAGGACAGCTAATCTGTATAGACAGACATGAGACAGACAAGCTGCTGACAGACACTTGCTTATCAGGGAGGGAGAGGGAAAAGTATAGAGAGAGAAGATGAAGAAAGAGGAGGAGTGTTAGAGAGAGAAGAAGAAAAGAGAGCAATATACGAAAATATGGAGAAAAGTAGGGATGGAGCAAGAATGCTGGAAAAGTAAAGCGAGAGGAAAGAAAAAAAAATTGTTGTAAAGATGGAGAAGAAGTACTAAAAGAGAAAGAGAAAAAGACAGAAAGAAACAGTAAAAAATAAATAAGATACAGTAGAAGGACAGAATTAGGGATGGAGAAAGAACAGAAAAGAAGAGTGAGGTGGAGTAAGAGATGATTGAAAAAAAAAGGAATGCGGACAGAAAAAAGAGAGCAAAAGATAAATACTGTACATAATAGCATCGCTCAGCTTATGCTCAGGTTAGCCGTTAGCTAGTTGTGTGAGCTAGACTATCTAGCCAGATGTTTTGTTGTTTTATTGGATATGCATTTTGTATCATCCATAAGATATCACTTTACTTTTCTGTAGTAATTTTGTTCAATATATAAAAGTCCTAAACATATACATTTATAAGGAGTGTCATTGCTAGGTAGATAATCATTTAGCAAAAAAATATGTACCAATAAACATACACAAGTAAGCTAACCAAACCTTGTAAGGTACTGAAACTCTAACAGCAGTTAACCCGCAAGCTAATGTTACTTTGCATTATGTATATTTGATAATGCAGCATACTTTTGATAATGGAAGTGGCATTCACATAAGCAGAACACATTGCTTTTAGTTATGCTAACTAAAAAGAAAAAAAAAAAAAATCCATACGCAATTTTCAGATAAGTTGTAACTTTTGCAGATGTGTAGTAAAAAATAAATAAAATAAGTTGTTTTTTACCAGGTGGCACGGTGGCTTAGTGGTTAGCACTGTCGCCTTGCATCTTTTGCGTCTGGGTTTGATTCCCCTCCAGGTTCGATTACCACCTCTGTGTGCATGAAGTTTGCATGTTCTCCTTATGCTTGGTGGGTTTCCAAAGACATGCAGTTTAGGCTAAATGGCTTACAAAATTGTCTGTATTGTGTATGTGTGTGCCCTGCGATAGATTGGCACCCTGTCCAGAGGGTACCCCATCACATGTCTTAAGGCTCCTTGTACACAGGATTAAACGGTATAGACGATGATTGAGTGAGAGTGAGAAAGCTTTTCACCAGACAAATTAAAAAATTTTCTGGGTCATTTTTGGAAGTAGTAATGCTACTAACATCAAAGGCTTGTATTCTTCCAATCACATTTTTTTCAGGACACGTTCATTTATGCATATGCAGTACTCAATGCGGATATTAATCTTACTCGTCCACATATCAGTTACATTCCTCGAACGATTTTTGCTGTGTGTGGGTGCTTATAGTGGGGCAGGATTGCTCTGTGCTCTTCTGGTCCTTCACTGAACATGCGAACGAAAAAGCTAATAAAACAGGCCTTTTAATTTGTGGGAAAATAAACTAGTGCACTCGGCCCTGAGGTTAGTTTCCCTGAGGTGTGCTGTTTAGAAGAGTCAGTGAAATGGTTCTGCTCCTGAAAGCTGAATAGAGATGTTCCATCATGGGTTATTTGTAAAGGTTGGTTTTTCCACTAACGTATTACTTTTAATTGCTTTTTATAATTAAATTTTGGAAAATCTACAAAATGCCTCTAAGTGCAGCTGCCAAGTCTGGATATCGAATGTATCTATTCTTCTCACAAATACTCTGTACACCACATGATTAACAACTGTATTTCTTTCTTTTTGTAATTTTCATGCACCTCTATTATTATTTTTTATGTGTTTTCTCTTATATCTGTTTTTTTATCAGTCCAAAATTTGGAAATGTTTATTATAATTTTTTAAGCTCAGTAGGGCTTATTTTATAGAAGATAACTAGCCTTTTGCTTCAATAATCAGGTAAAGCAGGCAGCAGTGCTGTGTGTGGTGTGTTTATATGGACCTACCGGAGTAGAAATAGTATGAACTGCAGTAATTGTGGGTTTTGGTGCAATTGTCACATTCCTAGAATCAGGCCCCTCCCAAACCAGGAACAAGACCAGAGACCGGAAGCATATTACCTGGGGCAAGGAGAAAAAGGACTGGTTGGTCCAAAGTCTCTGTTTCAGATAAAAGTAAATGATGCATTTAATTTGGAAATCAATGTCCCAGATTTTGGAGTAAGAGTGGAGAGGTACAGAATCCAAGCTGCTTGAAGTCCAACGTAAAGTTTCCAAAGTCAGTGTTGATTTGGGGTGCCGTGTCGTTTGCTAGTTTTGGGCCACCGTGTTTTATCAAGTCCAATGTCAACATGGTGATACCCTTTATGGAGATGCCAATTTCCTTTTCCAGTGGCAAAACTATTAATTATATAAAATACTATTAATTGGTTTGCTGGCCATGATATTACTGTGCTTGATTAGCCAGCCAACTGGCCCGATCTAAATCCCATAGAGAATCTATGGGGCATTGCCAAGAGGAAGATGAGAAACATCTAACCCAATAATACAGATGAGCTGAAGGCTACTATTAAAGCAACCTGGTGTTCCGAAATGCCTGAGCAGTGCCACAGGCTGATGTGGACTCCTCCATGCACATTGGTGCAGTATTCTTTGTGCTAAAGCAGCCCTTAACAAGTATTAAGTGCATAAATTAACATATTTGCAAGAGGTGGACATTTCTGTATTATAAATCCTTTTTTTGTTTCATCTTATAAATCAATTATGTTTCATCAGCTGTAAGCTGTGACATGCACAATGTATAATAATGGCCATATTTCAGGGAGTACGAACATAAAAAGCAGCAGTTCTTGCAAATCATGAGATCTTATAGGTACTCAGTAGGTACAGTAAATCGCGAAAGTTTGATACCTTTTTATTTTAATGCAGATTGTATGCAGGTATTTACAGCCTTCATTTAAAAGAAAAAGTGTTTTTTTGAATTAATGACCTTTGCTATTATTGTCTTATATTTGATGCAATGTAGAATTTACTAAGGTTTTGACCTTTTAAGGCTCTTTTTTGCAGTCTTACTTTCTTTGTCACTATTCTTTTTTTCACATCACTTCACATACTGTACCGTATATAGTACAGGTCGACTAATATACTGTAAGGCTAATATGGTTAAACTGAAGTTAATGTAGCTTCATGCTGTTACACAGAGAAAAGGATATAGAATATATGGATAAAAGTAAATGCACCATGTTTTATGGTGACTATAGTGTTTTTTTTTCTTCATTTTTTGATCTCATGTAGGATAAATTTTTTACATGTTACATGTTTTGATATAATCTTTGCAAATGAAGTCTTAGATATAAAGTAACATGAAAACGAGTCAGATTACTTCAGGGAGATGTGAGAATCATTTAGCTCTAAGCCTTTTTGTGCTGAGGCTTTACATGCACACACACATACTGTATACCAAAAGAAGTACCCAAATGATAACACTCAGCCTTATGTGTGTGTATGGCTGTGTGAGTATGCGTGGTTAACAGCAGGGCTTCATTTTCAGTGGATGTTTTCAGAACGGTGTGGAAACTTTCTGTAATGCTGTAATTCAGGTAATATTTGTGTTTTGTGTCTATTTAAAAACCATTGCAGAGAGGAATCGAACCACACATACACACACACACACACACACAAAGTGCAAATGTCCGGCCCATTTAACTGGATTTTAGTTTTAATTGGGCTGCGGATCGCTTTCCAGTGCTGGCTCTAATATTTAGGATTTTTTTCTGTAAGTATGAGTTTGAGACTGATCCTATTCTTGAGTCAGTGTGTTAATTGTGTTTGTTTGTTTTTTGTTGTTCTTGTTGCGTTTCTTCACACACAGACATAGACGAGTGTCTGGAGAATAAAGGAGGCTGTGATCACGTGTGTAGAAACACTGTAGGAAGCTTCGAGTGCAGCTGTCGCAAAGGCCACAAACTCCTCACCAACGAACGCACGTGTCAAGGTAAGTGATGCACGCAGTACGTAGGAAACAGTCTCAGCTGCTGCCTCCATGTGTTCACAGTGTGTCAGTGCATTTTGTTTCATTCACTGATCGAAGCATAATGATGATTCTTTATAGGTTAAACAGCCGCATATTTACTTACCATGGCAACAAAGATTAAGCCTTAAGCTGTTACACCCCTCAATCAGTTACCAAATAAGTCATAATATTAAGGAATAATATTAGGAGGTTGAATACACAGCTTGTAAAAATGTGAAACGGTTAGTTTTAAAAAAGATTTAGGATTTTTTCATTTTAATAATTTACACAGGACACGTTACTGGTTTAAGGTACAAGATTTGTCAAAATTAGGATTTAAAAAATATGTTGGTTGATGGAAAAGTACCATTTTGCTTTTAGAGAACAGATTTAGCAGGAAAAAAATAAATCTTGAAATAAAAGCTTTTCAGAGATATTAACTGGATTTAAAAGTTATGACTTTTAGGTGATTTTCCGTCAGGTTTATCAGGGAATTGTATCAAACTCTCAGTTCTTAGGCTTAAATTATACTTGTTTAAATATTCTCTGTGTTCTTCTTTGTTAGCATGTAATAGTAAAAACATTTCGAATTAATAAAATGATAATATATCTATTAAATTCTCTCTTTGCTGTTTAGTCACTGTATCTCTCCTATTTAACAAACAGAATAATTAAATGAGATAAACAATAAAACATTGATGTAATACACAGTATTTTTTTTTATTAACTTTCTGCTGCCTAATAAATAGTATCCTCTCTTTTCCTGTTAAATAAATATTTCCTGATTTGAAAAAAAACAATTGTTTGTGATTGTTTTGAATTTGAAAAATTGATTGTTTGTGATAATGATTTATCATTTTCATCTTTGTAATCATTTAAAATTATTTTTTAATTATTGTTGGCCTACAAATTCACATGAATTATTATTAGTAGTAGTAGTAGCCGTAGTAATAGTAGTACTAGTAGTACTAGTTTTTGTGTTGTTGTTTTTTTTTGGTATCATCATGATGGCCATATTATTTTTTGTTTTCAATTTTATTCTTTTTTTATTTATTTATTAAATGTCTAATTAATACTTCTCCAATCTCAATTATTATGAATTAGTCCACTTTGACAGTGATATCAACTCTGTATCCACTTAGAAATGTTTTTTGTTTGCCTCCACATTTAGACATTGACGAGTGCTCATTTGAGAGGACGTGCGATCACATCTGCATTAACTACGAAGGAGGTTTTGATTGCGTGTGCCAGAAGGGCTACACTCTTTATGGCTTCACACACTGTGGAGGTGTGTTCAGACATGAAGCCACAAACACATTATAAGATAAGAAGTATAACTGATGACAGCCACTTACACTTCCTTGCTACTGATTAAAAAAATAATCCTAATAAAAACATTTATTGTTATTTAATAACTGTATGTATGTAGTGTAGAGTCTTTAAAATAACTTTTTACTTCTTTCTCGTAACAATAAGGGTTAATATACAGTAGACCTGTCTCTCTTGATATTCTCAGCATTTCATTGTAATCTAAAATGTATTTGTTTATTTTTTTTAAATATGCATGTGGTAATATTGCAGATATTGATGAGTGCAGCATCAATAACGGACGCTGTGAGTTTGGCTGTGTGAACACACAGGGTGGTTATGAGTGTGTATGTCCTCCTGGGAAGAAACTCCACTGGAACAAGAAAGACTGTGTTGGTAAGTGTTGGTATCGTTTAAATGTTCCTTTTTGTTTTCCCACCATCGTGCGCACATTTGTATTCATGCACATATGTGTTTGGTGTTTCCATGGTGACGTGACCCTGTGTGACCATTAGAGGCGGTGAACTGTCTGCCCAATGGCAAGTCGGCACCTCGCGCTTTGCTCAGCTGCACTAAGACGGCCGGAGTGGAGACGTGTTCTCTGTCCTGTCCATCAAACGCCCTCTTCCAGGCAGGTCAGTGTCTCCGTGCTCAGGTCGTATAGCATCACATTGTCGGTAAGAGGTGTGGAGTTACCTCATATTCACATCTGAATTGCTGTAGTGGTAATGAGTGTTTACCAGCATACTGTCACGCTCTCTCATAAAATTGTAGGTTTGCAATAGCAATTCTTAAAACCTATATTATTAAGATGTCGTTATGATCTAGGGGAGTGGCTTTACGGTTATTTGGTTTTTTTTTTTGCAAATATCCTTCTGACATCCTATCCTTCAGTTGGTTCCATAACCTGAAAACTTCTCTAAATGTAGAAAACAGAAAATATATTTGATTAAATTTAAATTTAAATTTAAAATTTAAGCCTTTAAACAATGCAAATAATTTCCCTTTACTGGAACTAATCAGTTTCAGCATGACACCCCCCCTATGGTCCATGCAGACATTCTTATGGCTGAATGAACACGAATCCCCACAGCCATGCTCATCAATATTTAGTGGAAAGCTTGCCAGATGAGTCAAGATTAATGTAACAGTGTGGGGACCAACTTTATATCATACCTATGGTTTTAGAAAGGGCATGTGTGGGTGTGATTAGGTGTCTCCATACTTTTGGCCATGTGGTGTATCATGGAGGAACATGTCCCTTTTCTCCTTCTGGTTCTTTCATTTTTAACTTTATAGAAGTTAGTGAACAGTTTCTACTGAACCAAGAAAGTTACTGCATGTACCACATTCTCCATAGTCTGCTGGCATCTGGTGGCATTCACTAGTCATCACACTTTAGAAGCAACAACCCAGGAACTGACAGTAAGGCATTCTTAGTACTCGCGTCTTTTCAGTCAAATGGAATGTTTTGGATTTTAAAGTGTTAATGTAAAACTGAAACCGGGTATAAATTAGCTATATCGCTACCTGCTTCTCCACGGCACATCATGGTTGGTCATTGGCTTTAAGCTTCAGTTGATGATGTATGATTAAGAACTGCTTCTTGTATGTTGCTTATTTAAAACTTACCAATAGGTGGCGACGTACATACTGATGGACAAAAAATGTTCATATGTCCTTGAAATTTTTAGTTTAAGAAAAGACATTTGTTTTTACAGCGAATGTAGTAGTTTAAAACAATTTTCTTTAAAATGAAATGTCTTTCATGAAAAGATTTTCTGTATATTTGACATAATGTATATCTGACATGGTGAACATGTTAGAGAATGGGGAGAATAAAAGTAAAAGCTCCATGCACACAGACCCTGAGGTTGGAGTCGAACCCGGGACCAGAATGTGGGAAGATTTCATACATTTGAATGTTTACCTGAAAGTCGTGATAAATTTGTGGACACTAATTTTAAGTGTCTGTGTGTGTCTGTGTGTGTGCTGTTTATGTACTGAAAGATTAAAAGGATTTTCACAGGCTTTTTGTTGATTGTTGGTATCAGATATGCCACAAATATAGATTGAAAATGGATAAACCTAGCTTCATTGAGGTAATAATAAAATTTGTAATTTGTGAAATATAAATTTGTAACAGATGCCACGGTGGTGTAGTGGTTAGTTTTTCGCCATGCACCTCTAGGGTCCGGGTTCGGGATTGCATGTTCTCCTCGTTCTTGATGTGTTTTCTCCGGGTACTCCGGGTTCCTCCCACAGTCCAAAGACATGCAGATTAGACTAGTTGATGTTCCCAAATTGCCTATAGTGTGTTTGTGTTTGTGTGTGTGCCCTGCGATGGTTTGGCACCCTTTTTTGTATGAATTATTTTTATATGGATATTTTGGGGGGTGGAACCAAATTTCTATTATTTCCCATAGGGAAATTTGTTTGAACATTTGGGTGAACATGGTCCTCCAGAATGGTTCGGTAGTCCTAAGCAGTGACGAACCCATCTAGCGATGTTCCTTGCTAATATTCAGACAAAAGAGTGGGGCTGATTTATGACAGCTGTTTATGGAAGTGTAGTCCAGTGCGGGAGATGCATTGTGGGTAATGCAGTCCGATGTGTGTACTGGAATGTGAGATGTAAGCTAGGATATAGAGCCTGAGTTTTGTTTTCTCTTTAGTGGATTTAAGTGCAGGATCCACCCGAGAGTTTGTACTTTCCGAAAGAACAGGCATGCATCGACCTACTCATCATTACACACAAACACACACACAGCGCCTGCATGCACAAACGGAAACACTTATCTGTCGGAATTTATTTTTAAAAGTGCAGGTAAATTTGTTTTATTTTTACTTTATATTGTGTATTAATGATTTTTATGTATTGATTTTTTTGGTCTGTGGAACGAATAATTTAGGTTTCTATTATTTCTTAGGAGAAAATTTTGGAATACGAGCCCACTTCCTGGATGAATTATGCTCGTAATCCAAAGTTTCACTGTACTGTATATGAATGTAACAAAAAGGCGTGCTGCTGGCTGCGTCATTTCCGGGTTCCTATACTGGACGTAACGTATACAATCCGTGTTAAAACCCGGAAATCCCTTTTAGGCAGCTTTATCTTGTGTTCACAGTTACTCCTGTTGGATATGGTTCGTCCTTTTTGGTACCAGCGAGAATAACACCAACAATTTGTCCTCTTTTGAACTCTGATATGTTACCCATAATGGTGTGTGCATTGCAATATTTTAAACGAAACTGTGCTATTACTCTGCTAATTTAACTTTTACACTCTGCTCTTACTGGAATGTGCAATCAATGAAGATTGGCCACCAGGCTGGTCAAATTTATACACACACACACACACACACACACACACACACGCACACACACACACGATATATCATTATTGTTAATTAATGATATTGTTAATTGGTTTTCACTTGGCCAAAAAATACTGACCTGAGTAATTTTCTGACTGTATGGGCTAAATATATTATTCTGTTAGCATAAATGCCTGCCTGGGTAGAAATCACATATTTATAAGGGTCAAGTGTGCAAAACAGACTAGACCAGATATATCGATCATTTTATAGTGGCACTTCTTCTAAGATGCCATTGTATTAAGTTTGCACATATTTTTTGTGAATCAGGATTCAGAAATTTGTGTAGTTGTCCAAAACACTAAAGATTTTTCTTTAATTTCATGTGAAAGCACATCAGAATGTGTTATTATTTCTAACTGGGTCAGACTGACTGACTTCGTGCTGAAAGGTAGCATTGTGGGATGTCGTTTTTGTTTTCAAATAACTAAAGTGTGATCCACAGCCCAGGAGCAATTACATTCTGAAACACGGGGCTGTTCTGGTTCTTGCGTCCGCTGTGTTTTAAACAAACGCCTGCCGCGTTTAGATTGGACGAGGTTCACACTAGGTTGATGGACAGTTCTGGAAAAACAAAATGAAATATTTGTTTTTATATCTTTCTGGAGATAGAGAAGGTGAGAACAGTGAGGCTTTTAGAAGCACAGCCATGAGTCCCCCGGGTCTTTATATAGTCAGTGAAAATCATTTTCATCTCTCTTCTGAGTGTGTGTGTGTGTGTGTGTGTGTGTGCAGAGGTTTGAGAACAGGTACAGAAAATGTTCTGTGTCTGCATGTGTGTGTGTGTTGGGAGTGAAAGCGTGTTAATTGTCTCTTTGGCTTCATATGTTGAGCACATGAGACGTATAAACCTGCTTTAATCCCGGCTGTGTTAAAAGTTAAGCCAAAAGAAATACTCCGGCTGCCATTGGACGATTTGTGGCCAGACTAACCGCAGACTTCTGGCTCCTTACACACGCTCACAGGACTTTCTGATGCTCTGATGGCCCACAGTTACACACACACACACACACACACACACACTGTTTTATTACAGTGTGTGCTGCAGGTTTTTTTTTTATTTAGCTATTTTTTTGTACATTTTTTTGCCTTTCCTTCCCCTTTACATATTTCTCTTTTTTCTTTCTTTCTTTCTTTGCAATTTTCTTTCTTACTTTTTTCTTTTATTATTAAATCTTTCTTTCCTCATTTCTTTATTTCCTTTTTCTTTTTTTAGCTTTTACTTTATTCTTTCCATCTTTTTTTTGCTTAATCCTTTCTGTTCTTTCTCTCTTTATGTATTTATAGAGCCTGTCTCAGATTGGCTTTCTCAGTCGATCCATCAGGAAGTGCTCTGGCATTACTAGGATTTCAGATTGTTTTTAATGACAGGACAGACTCTCTGCGACTGTCCCACCCCTGAGTCTAAAGAATTTTACAGCTTTGTAATCTTTGTCTTCTTTATGTGTAGACTCTGAGAACAGTTACACTCTGAGCTGTGGAGTACCAGTTCAACCAGGGAAAGCAGTACCAAAGAACATCACCACCTCCACCTCCTCAACTCTACAGAGCTGTACTGGTAACTGACCCTTTCATTTACTATTAGTCCTTATTATCAGTGCTAACAACTACGCCACTGTGACGCCTTTAAATAATTATTAACAATTTAATTAGAGAATAGTAATTAATTATGTACCAGATTGTTGTTCAGTTATTTAAAAAAAAAATTTTCCTTGTTGTTGTGTAAGTTCTGAACTCTTATGAGTTTTTCGATTATTCACAAATTTTGGATTTACTGTTAGAATGTGTTTTGTACATTTTAACAGAAACAAATAGAAGCACACACACACACACTGCTCTCAAATTTGAATGACACTTCTGTCTCTCCACTGACGGACATGAAATATGCAGCCTCACTTGTCTCTCAGAGTTCACATTGTGTGCGTGCCCCTGTCCTACTGGGACTGTCCTCACACCACACGTCTCTTACCTTCCCTTCCTCTTACTGTTTATTGCTTGTCATGTTTGCCCTAATATGGAATGAGCTTGTGAAATCTCTGAGCCTGCAATGCATAATTCACTGATATTTGTTTGAGGTGGAAGGACGTAAAGTGATTATGTAAGGTGTGTGTTTGTCCCGCCCCTCAGAGGCACAGGCGCAGCCCGTTAAACAGAAGGCGCGGTTCAAGATCAAGGATGCAAAGTGTCACCTGAGACCTCGCAACAAAGAGAAGCATCGCGATGGGGCCAAGCAGGGAATGCAGGGTGGGATGTCCGAATTACACAACACACCCTGTCTTTAGTTTCATCACATGAACACATGTAGAGAACAGCCATAGTTCATTTACTTTTTAATTTACGTTATATTCCTTTTTTTCTTCTTTTCTTCATTACATTTTTTCTCTATCCTTTGATTCCCATTTGATTCCTTTCACTTTATTTTCTTACTATTTCTTTCCCTACCTCTTAATTATTTTTTTTCCTTTTTTCCTTTATACCTTTCTCTTTTTTATTTCTTTCCTTTCCCTTTCATCCTTTCCCTTTTTCATCCTATTCTATCTGGCCTTTTCATTTTTGTTCCTCTCTTCTCTGTCATGGTCTCATTCCTTTCCTCTCCAATATTTCCATTTCCTTTACTATCCTTCCTATCCTACTCTTCCTTTTTTTTGCTCTTTTCTTTTTTCTACTCTGTTTATCTAATTTTTTCCTTTCATTTCTGCTTGTTTTTTTTCTTTTTGTTTTTATCCTTTTTCTTGTTTTCTTTCTTTCATCTTTTCCATGTGCGTTCGATCCTTTTTTCTGTTTCATATTTGCTTCTCTCTCCCTTATTTCATTTCATCTCTCACCATCTTAATTTCTCTTCTCCTCTGCCGTACTTCCTCTTCTTTTTTCTCTTCTTTCTGCTCATTTTGTCTGTTTTTCTTCTCCTCTACCATCTCCTTTTCTGCTTTTTTCTTCTTTCATTTCTTTTTCTCTCCTACTCTTTTCTATTTTTCCTCTTCTCTCCAATTTTCATCTTTTCCATTTTTCTTTAACCTCTAATTGGTCTTCTCTCCCCTTCTCTCTACTTCTGGCCTATCTCTTCCTTTTGTTTTTCCTGTACTCTCCTCAGGAGCTCAGTTTCCCTGCACAGATGACTGCCAGGTGACATTTGTAAATCTGAAGTGCGAGTCTTCTAAAAAGCGCCGACGTGGGCGAAAGTCTCCAACCAAAGAGGTCTCTCACATTACTGCTGAGTTTGAGATGGAAATGAAGGAGGAGGAGGCATCAGGTGGGTGTTTGTGTGTGCGTTTGTAGCCAGAAATAAGACATACGATCTTGGCATTATAAAATTTTGTGACAACTCATAATTAGAAAAAGAGGCGGAGTTAAAACAAATAAATTATTCTGTATTAGAAGTCCAAGGTAATCTGTGTTCTTATTTGTTATATAGAATAATTGCTCCAGGAATTAAAGTAAAGCTCTGCAGTAAAACATGGGCATGTGTTGTTGTGGCAGAAACATGTAATGTGGATTGCGTGCGAGAGAAGACAAAGCAGAAGCTCCAGAACACACTGCGCACCCTAAGGAAGTCCATCATTAAGCAGCAATTTTATATCCAGTTCTCCGGCTCGGCCTATGCGGTGGCGCAACGTGCTGTACGTCCACCAGAGCTAGATGAGAGCTGTAGCACGGGTCAGGTCCTCATCAAGGGAAAGTGCGGTAGGCATTATTTTAAGTGAGCCTGGTTGTGTTTTTAAAAACTTTTGATATGTTTTTTTTTTTTTAAGTGCTGTAATGGTTCTTTGGACTGGTTTGCTTTGGTTTAGTTTGGTTTGACCCTGTGTGAAATGATTGAGGTGTTCATAGGTTTCTGGATTTTATGACTGTTCTGTGTGTCTCCCAGTCAGCTGTAGTGTAGGGACATTCTACAGCGGTGAGCAAGACAGGTGCGTCCAGTGTCCACCCGGAACCTACCAGGACATGGAGGGTCAGTTGTCCTGTGAGCCGTGTCCCGTTGCTGAATCTCACAGCATTACTGGGGCCAAGAACGTCTCTGAGTGTGGAGGTGTGTTTGTATGTATGTGTGTGTGTGTGTGTGTGTGTCACATCTATGAGTGCCATTGTAATGCTAATACCTATAACTGATTAAAATGCCAATCAATATCACTGATTATGCAAGGTCAAGAACTTAATCTCGGGTATTAATATGTAATGGAAAGTTTACAAAATGACACATGTGGCATTTAAATGAAAAAAAAATACTGAGTGTTTTCTCTTTCCCTTTTCTCATGAGGAATCCGGTGCTCGTTATCCGACATCTTTTTGTGATTATAGGTCTGTGTCCTGCTGGACATTTCTCTGCTGATGGTTTCCAGCCGTGCCTGCAGTGTCCACTAGGCACCTTCCAGCCAGAGCGTGGACGTGTGCTCTGCTTCCCCTGTGGAGGAGGACTTATGACCAAACACACCGGAAGCACCTCTTTCAGAGACTGTGAAGCCAAAGGTTTACACACATTACACACTGCATATTATTTAATTACAGCACATTTTAAGGTTTAATATACAAGGCATATAGGTTATATATTCAATCCACTATTTTTCATTTGAGTTAAATTAAAGACTTTCCACAATGTACAGGGGACTTTACTTTTTCTGCCTTCTTCCCAGGCATAACCAAGTTTTTATATTGTTAACTCGAAGAGAGGGGAAAAAGACAACATGTTTAACAACATGTGATCATGTTTAACAGTAATACAGTATGTACAATATGCAACAATACACATGTTAAGCCCATTGCCTTTTCTGTTTTGTTTATACACACACTAAATAAAATTAATTTCTGTAAAACATTTTAAAAAATCACGGTTGTTCAGTCAGTGACTGTGCATGTGTCGAAACATACAGACAGAAAAACCACAGATGCCTCAGTGTGAGTAGGTAAAGAATAAAATGCATACAATAAAAGATCTGATAACTTTTATATAACACCATATCTTGGGATCTTCCTCGAATACCATAGAAAGTCACAAAATATGTTTTTGATATGGTTTTAATATTTTATCTTGTTTTTGATAACATAAACAAGTTAGTTTTTGTCATCATTATTATTATACATCATTATTATTATAATACCAGCCGCTCTTTATCTCTGTATCTCTTTCATACTTATTTTAGATTTTTTTTTTAAAGATAGAGAAAACACATTTTTCACACATGGACACAACAAAATTCTTTAAATCTTTTTTTATATTGCAGTGCATTGTGCTCCAGGACACTACTACAACTCCAGCACACACCGATGTATCCGTTGTCCTGTTGGTACTTATCAGTCCGAGTTTGGGCAGAATTACTGTGTCACCTGTCCTGGAAACACCACCACCGACTTCGATGGAGCTACAAATGTCACACAGTGCAAGAGTAAGTCTAAAGGGAAATGAGTCATAGCCTCCTGAGACTGTACTGTTGTGTACATTGCAGTTTCTCCTCACTGTTTTTCTTTATTCACACTTGATATCTACATACTTGATGTCTTTAAACAGAAATCAGTTTGGCAAAAGAAGTATACAGTACCTAATAGCTCTCATATGATGGTTTCTTACGATGAAGATATATAGACAATGTACAAAGGTTGTTCAAGTCAAACCAGGACTTTTGATCATGCAGACTAACAGAACACAGTTATGAAAGTAAAAACGTCCTTTATTTCTCTCTATATTGCTCTACTACACTAATGCACTTGTAGTTTCGTGCTTGAATAGCATTATGGTAGTCTCCTTCAACTCCTTTAATGACCCCAACATGTGGAAATGAATTCTAAACGAGGTCAGTACTGTACGGACAATAACTCCCTGCCGAGATCCTGTAACCTGCAAGTGGTGTGTGTACAGTTCCCACAGACAGATGCGTCTTTTTCACAGGTTGCGTTTGTGGAAGCATCTTTTTTTTAAGCATACCTTTTCCAGCATCAGGTGTTCCAATCTTTAAATGTTCATGGGAACGACTGCAGTGGGCTGCGAGCCACCTTGGCAGGGATCGTCATTCACAGACAGACGGCCTTCTTTACAACGTTTAAGAACTCCAAATGTTTTACCGCAGCAAAGAGTCTTATCACTGTATCACTTGCACTCCTTTTAATATTTTTCAGGAAAATCAGTGATTTTTCCCTAAAAAAATCTAAATACTATTAATACAAGTAAAAGTTACTTTATTTATTTCCTTATTTATTTATGTACTGTATCTATATATGTATGGTGTGTATTTATTTATTTACGTTACTTAAAATATGGTTAATTTTCCCATTTATTTCCAATTTATTTTTACGGTTCATTTTCCATGATCATACTTTTGAAGTATGTTGATGGGTGCTAATACTTTTAGATTTGACCGTTTCTTGTTGGAGGATGCATGTTTTGTTTGCTTTACCTGGTGTATATACTTGACTGACCTGATTTCCCTTCTGTAGATCAAATGTGTGGGGGAGAGCTGGGGGATTTTATGGGCTATATCGAGTCCCCTAACTATCCTGGAGATTATCCATCTAATGTGGACTGTGTGTGGACCATCAACCCTCCCAACAAGAGGCGCATCCTCATTGTGGTACCTGAAATCTTCCTCCCTATCGAGGATGAGTGTGGGGATGTCCTGGTCATGAGGAAAAGCTGTACGTTTTACACTTAACTGTATCTGTATGGTAACACAATATTTAAGGGCAGTGTTTCTAAGCCCTATAATACATATATTACACAAATAACATAACCTTGCATAAACATTTAGAAAGGCATGTTCAGAATCCTATCATTTTATAAGCCCACTTACAAAGCATATTCTCATTATCACTGTGATTTGGAATGTGACATACCAGAAATGAGTTGTTTATGTACAATAGGTTTATGTAGTTTGGTATAAAGCCTTATAAAGTGTTTATACAGTATATTTAGTATTTATTATGCTTTTTAGTATTTCTTTGCATAATTATGGTATATAATTATAATATTTATTGGGTCATAATTACTGTATATTACTTTGTAATATCTGCACTCAAAAATGATTTTGGTCATGTGTACCTTTCTTTTTTACATATTTATAATATATGTATTTTATCGCAACAAATTAACTTTTGTAATGTACTTAATTCTGTTTAAATAGTTTAAGCTTAACAGCTAAACATACCAATTGTAGGGTTATTTATTTTTGTTGATACATTTATAATTATTTTTATGAGTATTATTTTTGTGTAGCGTTTTAGCTATAAAGTCAGCGCTCTAAGTAATTGGTATTCAGTGACTCGCTCACCTCCCAGTTCTTTGTCCTTAGCCCAGCCCACATCCATAACCACCTACGAGACGTGTCAGACATATGAGAGGCCGATCGCGTTCACCTCCCGCTCTCGCAAACTCTGGATCCAGTTCAAGTCCAATGAAGGCAACAGCGGCAAAGGCTTTCAAGTCCCCTATGTCACCTACGATGGTCAGACTTCACTTCTCCCCATCTTTTATATCATTTTTATCAGACCACTAGTGTATTTATAGTTTGTTGGTAGAAACATCCCCAGACCCTGTTATTAGAAGTCTAGTATACACATACAGTACTTAGTTACTAACCTGCCTTTATAACAATTCAACCAGCATATTTGTGTAGTTACAGTATACAGATCAAAAGCTCTCTCAAAAAAATCTTTCTGTCCTGAAGACAAAAAAATAGTGAATTTAGTTTTAGGGTGGCAAGTTGCAGTTACTGTATTTTAGGTATTATTTACTGTAGGAATTTGCCCCACAAAATAAAAAAACCCTACCTTTATTATAAACAGTTATCATGAGAAAGTGTTGTTAGGAAAAAAAATTATGTAGGTTTACAACATCCATTAGAGAGTCAAAATAAGTTTGTGTTCTTTGTTGTTTAAAATACGAGTAATTAATATGTAAGTACCCTTCATACTTTTTTTTTTTAAACTTTCTTGAGAAAGAATTCATAAAACTGATTCACAATTACAGAAGACTTCAAGCATAGTACAGTCATGAGACTCTTAGCTGCAGTAATTCAATTCAACTTTATTTTATTTATGTAGTGCTTTTAACAATAGTCATTGTCACAAAGCGGCCTTACAAATAAAAAAAATTGAAATGGTTTTAAAAAGTATTATGGTAATAAATATGTATAAAAAAAGTGTGATATCAGTTTGTCCCTGATGAACAAGTTGGGGGCGATGGTACCATGGGTGTGAAGATAATAGGAAGAAACTTTGAGAGGCACCAAATTCCACAGGGAACCCATCCTCATTTGGGTTTTATCAGTAACTTGTCACCAACTTGCAGAAGAGAGGTACAGAAGAAACAAAGAGATGCATCTGTCTGTGGGAACTGAACAAACAATTATTCATGATCACAACTTGCACATAAAAGGAGCTCAGCTGGGAGTTATTGCCACATTCCGTACAGTCGTGACCTCCCTGCAAGTTGGAGGCCAGCGTTTCAGACGTGAAGCAGGCAGTCCGATCATGGCTTCAATAAACTGAGAAATCTTTCTCAGTATACCATGATGGTATACAAGCACTAGTGAATTGACAAGTGCATTAGTGTAGCAGAGGATTATATAAAGAAATGAAGAGAGCTTTTACTTTCAGAACTGTGTTGTTATTCTGTACAATAAAAAGTCCCAGTTTGACTTGAACCCCCCTTACAATACGTAAGCAGCATGTCATTTAACATGTTTATGTTTTGTGTGTGTGTGGCAGAGGATTACCAGCAGCTCATTGAAGACATTGTTCGTGACGGGCGACTTTATGCATCAGAGAATCACCAAGAGATATTAAAAGTAAGATTGCTTATACTTCAGCTATCCTCATGCAGGTTTTTAACTTTTTTGTTTTTAAAATGTAGAATTTTGTAGGAAGTCACAATCAGATCTGTCTCGCTCACTTAAGAAACAGAGAATATTTGTGAAATTAAATGCTTAAAGACAGCTCAGAGAGCTTCTTTAGGAACATAATCAACGATATTGTGGTGTAATTAAGCAGAATCTTAGAACTGAGATGTTGATTAATTTCCCATGCCAGCACACCCTGAAGTGTGTAATTTATCTATTTAATAAAGAATGACATGATACTTTTAATGCATTTATAGTTACTTTTGCTGTTGTGAAGCATCCCTAAAAGAAGACAGCTATCCAGTTGTTTACCAGGCTCTCATTTTTTTTATCCCAAGGTTTATAAGACAAACATATTTAGCGTGTTTTGACTTCCTGTGCCTCCTGGGAAGACTTGTGTCAAGAAGGAATTATACAAGCAATACACATTTTTATAAAAGCAAATTTGTATAAAATTAATTTGCTGCTGTAAGAAAAAAAATGGAATTCGGTTTAACCTTTTTTCCTTATTTGCCCCATGTTTCAGGATAAAAAGCTGATTAAGGCTCTGTTTGACGTCCTGGCTCACCCTCATAACTATTTCAAGTACACAGTTCAGGAGTCCAAAGAGATGTTCCCACGCTCCTTCATCAAGCTGCTACGCTCCAAAGTCACCAGGTTTCTACGGCCTTACAAATAGAAACCTTTAGCGCTGCTGTTTTCGTCCCCAAGTCCTCCTCTTCTTGTCTTCTTCTACATGCCTCTGCTCCCCATTCACTCGGCTACTTCTTTATATCTGCGTCCTCTGGAGTGGTTCCACTCACTAGCTAAATATCAAAACGCCTCACTGTGACACAAAGTGGAGGTCTGGTCTTCTTCCTACCTCTTCTCTGGAGTCTAATTTTTTTCCGGTTCCTTTATAAGCTTTTTTTGTTCCAGTGTTTATATGTTGCTTTGGGAATTTTTTTAATGCTTTTGAATATTTATATGTGCTACAACATGCAGAGACCCGATTTTCCCGGATGTTTAATATCTATATATTTGTATATGTATGTACGTATGCATGTATATATACGTATGAGTGGTATGCCTACAATCGTGGCATACCTTCATACACAAATAGATATATATTGTTAGTATGAAAAGAAAATTAGTTCATGCCCCAGACATGCACATGATTGCGTTTAGAAATGACTGGTGTGCACTTAATTCTTTTTTTTTTTTTTTCTTCAAAAAAACAAAGTAATGTCAGTATGGAAAGTGAAATTAGTTTATGAACATGGACTAAAGGTGAACAGCAGTGTTTGAAAGGGAAAACCATCATTAAATACAATACATAACAAGATAAAGACTACCTGCTGGTAACATTGGGTTACTATAGAGTTACACTTTTGTTTCGTAACTAATATTTGGAACTTTAATTGCACTTGAATTTTATATTGTAAACTTTAGAGAAAAAAAATGTTACTTTTTTTATGTTTGTGTTGTATAGAAATGTTTTATATTTGGTTGTCCTTATTGCTCCTCTGTTCTGGCTAAAATGAGGTTAACAAAACAAGTCTCACCTCTTCTGAATACCAAAAAAAAGACAAGAAAAGCAGTTGAGCTTATATTGACCCCTTAAAGTCCCAGTTTATTATTTGGTTATTACTCTTACAGTGCATTATTTGGCTAGTTCATATCTAACACTTAAACACATTGAACAGCATGATAAATAAATATAAAGTACAGTTTATAGTTTTTAAACTAAACATAGTGTTGAGCTGGTATAATAGAAGTACAACACTTCAGAACATGCTGTTTTTGGAAAATAATCAACGGAATGAGGAACGGAATTCTGGGACTTTAAGAGGTTTAACATACAAACAGAATTAGATTTTCCTTTGAAACCTGTCGATTATATATAGTAAATGCTTATGAGTAACATTTGCGTGCTGTGCACATGGTAGAAAGCACAAAACAGCTCTCATCTTAGACATAACATTCACAGCGCTTGACGTCATAACACATCAATTTCAGTGGCATATGAAGTGTTCAATTTAAGGAATGTTAGCTTTAACTTTATGAATGTATTGTTAAGGGAGGTTGTGTGGGATTTTGGTTGAATAAGAGAAGATTATTTTCTGCCAACTGGTGAATATTTTGTATAAAATGGCTCTATATGTGTGTCAAGATGTATCAGTAAGGTCATTGGGATTCTTACATCGTGTTCATCGTTAAAATTGGGCAGATTATAAATGTGTTAAAAGATGTAGACTCTGAGTTGTAACACTGTTCTCTACATGCAATACATGGATTTTTACCCTAATTTCTCTCAGTTTCTTCTATATCACAGTTTCTTTCTGCTACGTTACACTTATAGGATCTGGGAAATTTGGTCCTTATCTAGGGACAAGAATGTTATCAAGGACGGTAGCAAGATTAAAATCGAGCCAATCTTAGTTTTGTTTTTAAAGCAGCCGGTGCCGAGAGGAATCACAAGTGATGATTGAGTGAGGTTTCGTGTCTATTTATATCATATTTTACTTCATTTAAAAAAAATTATGTTTTGAATGTTTTAATATGTAAAAAAAATACAATTTTATTTGGGGGAGTGGAGACGGATTGAGATTATTTCCTTTGGGAAAATGCGTTTCAGAATATGAATTTTCACAGTAAGATCTCGCTTCTGGAGTGGATTAAATTCATATGCAGTACAACCGAGTTGTTTTGGGTTAAGTGCCCTAATACTGACATGTGAACATACAACCTTCCAGTCACAAGTCCAACATCTTAACCAAAGAGCTTGAATGCTACTAACCTGAAGTCACCACATCTTGTTGAAATGCTACTTACTGTATGCTGCATTATGCTCCGATCAATACTTCTCAGTACTGGTCCTGGAGTAGCCCTATGCTGGATACAGTATTCTGGTGTTTTCCCTCCTCTATTTAACCTAATGTAGTATAGGCTTCCCAGATAGCAGAAGACTCCAATCCAGATGTAATTTAGAGCCAATCCAGATGCGGATGTGATGCAGATCTGCCAAAGGCAATGCAGATCCGAGTCAGATCCGGAGTCATCTGCTATCTGGGTTGTTATTTAGCTAATTAGGACATTAAAATGTGCAGTGTTGTGGTACCTCATTGGAAGAGTTAAACATGCTTGGAGGAGTGCAACGATGCTCTAAGGTATTTAATTCACAATTTAATGTCAAATGTAGGCCATGTTGATTTTGCTATCTAATATTTTATGACAGCTCTAAAGTAAACTGGATGGAGAACACTAAGGTGAGCTAACAGATGCATGTGATTGGCTAGTGGTGTTCTGATGTACACATCTCCCACACAGAGGCAATGATACTTATCAATTTACCAGATTTACAAGGTAGTGTTCAAATAGATGTCAGTCAACGCTTTTTTTTCTTCAGTCGACATCTTTTCTAGTACCTGATTTTGATATCACATATTATTGTCCACAAAGAGCCAGAATGTGTGCAGATGCTTAATAGAAGGCATACTTAAATAAAACCAAACTTTAAACAGGTGCCATTCAATGTAGTTCCAATTTAGTCGGAATGTAAGCTCTGAAACCACACCAGCACCTTTCAGATAAGATAAAAAAAATTAAATCATAAAATAAGATCTAAACACAAAATTTATATTTTATTATCTTTCAAAATCCTTAATAGTTTAGCTATCTTAGATAAACCAACAGGCAACTTGGGCATGGTGCTTAATCCATACAAAGGAGGGAGAGTGATTGACTATATCCAATTAATTAGCGTTTTATACCATGGTGTGGTAATAAAAAAATAAATAAAATCTCTGTCTCCAGAAACCAGGAAATAAGAATCATTATTCTAGACACATCTGATTTATATATACAAATGAATCTAATGTTGTTCACATTATGCACACACACACCAAAAGTATTATGCCAAAAAATGGCATGTATTATAGTTCCCCCTTGGTACAAAACAGGTGATGTTCACTGATTAGGTTACTAATTAGAATCATCTGGTTAAGTTAATGAATAGAACAAACATGTGGAAGGACTTTTACTTTCTGAAGCCGGATTGTCTACCTCTGCAGAAAAATGGCCACCACTACTGTAGGGAATTCTTAAATGAGTTGCGACATTCTTTAGCAAATACCTGTTTTAAAAAAAATAAAGTACTCCATAAAATAACAGTTTATACTTATTACCTTGATTAACATTGTTTTTTAAAAAAATTTGCAAGTGTCATTAAAAACATTTAATTTTACTTTTGTCTGAATACTTTTGGCCCCCACTATACAAACACTGTGTTACTACAAAGTTGTGCTTTGCATAAATTAGAGATACTGTAGAGCTACTGTATATTTTTTAGAACTAATGACTTTTTGGTTCCTTGGTAAGACGACAAGCTGCATATGTCTTTGTTTCACAGATTAAAACACAACGTGGCGCATTTCGACTCTGCTGACCTGCAACATAAGGGTTCACTCACTCACTTTAACCATTTAGCAGGGCATCCCCAACTAGCTCTACCTCTGCCTCTGGCCGGGTATTTAGAGCATACCCACAGCAGCTGGCTGAGGTCTTCACTGACATGTTTAACCTGTCCTTGGCTCAGGCAGCTGTCCCCCACCTGCTTTAGGTCTGCTAGAATTCTGCCTGTGCCACAACACTCTGCTGCAACAGCGCTCTGTGACCTTCATTCTGTTGCTCTCACCTGGTCATCGCGAAGTGCTTGAAAAAATTGTCCTTCACCCATCGTAAGGTCTGTCTGCCAACCACTTTGGGTCCATACCAATTGGCCTATCCCCCCAACAAGCCAATCGAAGATGCCACTTCCACTGTGCTCCATGCTGCCCTGACTCACCTAGACAGCCCGACACTTATGCCAGGATGTTGTATTTAGATTTTAGCCTAGCTTCCAATACCGTCCAAGCTAGTCTCGAAACTGAAACAGCTTGCTAAGTGCATTTTACTGGCTTTGTACATGTACTTTGCACAATGACAATAAAGTTAAATCTAATGTTATACACCATTGGGTTGATAACAGTAAATCTATTTAATGTGATGCAGCATCAAGCCACCTCTTTGGTGACTAAATCAGCACACCCTGTCTTGTTTTATTCCCTACACAATGCATAGTGTGTCACTATAATCAAATAAATAAACATTACTAAGGCACATTATGATTAGTTTTTCTATCAGTAATGCTTAGGTGCAGTTCCAGTCAACCCATTCACCTTTTCCATAATTTTGTGTCATATTTATGTGTTTTTGCTGTTTCGATATACATGACACTTTTTATTTAGCATTGAATAATTTCAGGATTATTTTAATCAGGTGACTAGATGTATGTAAAACAAATCTGCAGTTCATGAAGCCATAGAGTTTCTTATTTTACATTATTTTCTGAAAAGTCAGCAGAAAGAACTCATACAAGACTTTCTTCCTGCTGACTTTTCAGAAATTCACGAGATTTGCATAACAGTAACTGATGGGAAACATATAATATGCAAATCTGCTGAAGAAGTAGCAACAACTTTATATAATCAAAAGTGTGCCAAGCGTGGAGAAAAAAATCAGTTTCTGACAAGCAATGGCAAATCTGTACAGGTAAGTGCAAACAAAAGAAAAAGAGAAAAAAGTGTATGTAGTGTGAAATGTGTATGTATAAATGATCTTGAAGAAATTGAATATATTTTTTTTAATAAAGAATGAAGTATCTGTGTACTACAATAAGAAATCAATCTAAACCATAATGCCAAAAGCTACAAAAACAAATCTATTTTATAAAACACATTTTGATTGATATGTGATCATTTATGCAGACTAAAAGTCTTGTTGGTATACGTGAAAGTATAATAGTGCCAAAATCCCTCAAAGCAAAATTGCATGTTGAATTACATAAAAGAATACCTACATTTTAGGAGCCTGAATTTGTGAGGTTGAAAAGTAAAGAAGATGGTATTTTTCACACTTTAAAATATTTTTGAACAGGAATTTAGTAAGGTCAGTATTTTGCATTGACTGCTTAAATGCATGATTTTTTTTTTTTATTTACCAACCACAATGAATTGCAGTGCCAAAAATCCAAAGCATTATTATTTTTTTATCTTCTATTGCAACAAAGCTATAATGCAACATACTACTTTGCTTTGAGGGATTTTGACATTGTTATATTTCCATAGGTTTATTTCTTTTATTTCCATAGGTTTATTTCCACAGAAATCTGAATGATATTAAAAATATATTAAGATAAATTGGCATACATATATATATATATATATATATATATATATATATATATATATATATTAGTATGCATCAGCTTTTTGTTACTTTGTCTCCACCGTGTGGCTATAGTTAAAAAAAACAACTAATGATACTTATAGTCTGTCCACAAGATGGCGCTGCGCCATAACACAAACGCGAACGTCTGACTGCTTTGCATGGTCAAGCTCTCAGCACTGCAAACTTTGACTGGCAGCGCTGAGGGGCACAATGAATCACTTTACTGATTCGATGTTTTGGAAATATTAATCCAAAAGGAATTTCAAGTATGTTAATTTATTTGATTTACAGGTATTGTTAAAGTTTAAATGTCATTATTTAAAAAACATATGGGTTTAATATAATACAATGTATAATAACATGTATAATACTATTCTGTGTATTGTCCCCTATACAGTATACGTCCTCTGTATATTTTGACAGCAAGCTAAACTCCACCCTTATTAAAATAACAGACATAGTATGTTTTAATAAGGATAGGTTAAAACTATAAAATAAAGAAAGAAAACAATAAATAAGTATACATATTCAATATTTTCACAAATAAACACCTTTTACAAATGCTACTGTATATTCCCCAATATCAATTAAACAGGTATGTAATAATAAGCAAAGACATCACAATTCTCTTTCCCATGTGAAAATGCATAAAATATAGATGAATAAGAAAAATAAACTTACCAATGAAGCTACCAAAGGTCAAGGATGAACACAGATGGCTGCTGATTTACTACAGCACATGTTCAGAACTGTGCATCATGGAAATCACTAAATTGGTGATTAGAGACAACCATTAAGAAATTATTAGTTCTTAATTATTAATTAACAATAATTGTAACAGAACATTCTGAATAATGATATTTTACACTGAATTTACGAAAAAAATATATTGCATATTTGACAGAAATGTTCAATCACTGATGTTACAGATGAATAACTGTAGTTTGATACTGTAACTATATATATATATATATATATATATATATATATATATATATATATATATATATATATATATATATATATATATATATTGAATTGAATGTGACATTGACATTCTCATCAACCTAGATACATCCTACAAAGCCACCATGAAGCTTAGCTTGGAAAATTCGTGTGTATTATGACATAAATTATATTAACACATGCACATTTTTGTCCATTTTAATATAAACACATGGACAGCTGTTCATTTATGCATTTACCCGGTCATTAAATCAGGTTGCAGCAGTGCAATGTATAAAATCATGCAGATCCAGGTCAAGAGCTTCAGTTAATTTTTACATCAAATATCAGAATGAAAAACATGTGTTCTTTGTGACACTGTGGCATGGATGGTCTGTACCAGATGGGCTGGTTTGCGTATATTAGAAACTGCTGATCTCCTGGGATTTACACACAGAACTGTCTCTAGAATTTATACAAGTGGAGTGAAGAAAAAAAGCAGTAAGCGGAGGCTCTACAGCCTAAAGCACCTTACTGATGAGGGAGATCAGAGAAGAATGACAAGACTGCAAGACTGGTTCTAACTTAAACAAGCACTCTTTAGAACTGTGGTGAACAGGAAAGCATGTCATAATGTGTGTAAGACCTTAAACCTTGAGGTGGCAGGAAAGACTACATCAGGTAGCAGATTACATCATCTCCTGTCAGCACAGGCACAAGACATCATGGACACAGACTTACTAAAATCTAGAAAAAGACCAGATGATTTTTTCCTCTAACTTTTAACTTATAAGTTTGAGCCCGTGATATGCTCATGTTCCAGGTGCTGGTTAGGACTTGATATGGTCTGTGTATCCACGCTCTGTTGTAGCTCATCTACCTCAAGGTTAGATGATTTGAAGGCTGAGATGCTTTTCTGCTCATCCTGATTGTACAGAATGATTATATACAGTATGTTACTATGAGTTGGTGTCCAGGTGTTTCTATTAAAATGAATAATGAGTTTATAATGAAATCACGCAAACTCCATGCACGCAGACCTTGAAGCGGGAATCGACAGTGCTAACCACTAAGCCACCAAGCCACTTTTATAGTAAAATACTTTGGATACTTTGCACTGCTGGATCGACCTCTCTAGGTAGAAGTGATGTAAAAGGTTAAATTCTGTCAGGATCAAACAGGCTAACTTGTCCATGAAATGATTGATTTTTTAGATTTAGTTTCATGTTTTTCAGCTTGGAGTATTCCACATTTGTGACCTTCATGCACAAAAAGTTAAGGGCAATCAGTAGCTTTTTCTCCTATTAGCATGCTTAGATAAACAGAAAGAGTAATTAAAGTAATGTAACATCCAGTTATCCCTAATGCAACTCCAATAAATGTCAGTCATTCATTAGAGACATCAAGGCATTGACCTTAAGTCACCCAGCAGCATGACGTCATTTCGTACACTTTATTTCTGTGATGTGATGAGATATGACTTGCAGCAGAGAGGACATGGATGGAAAGATCGAGTGGGGGGGGGGTATGTATGAGAGTGTGTGTGTGGGAGAGAGAGAGAGTACTATCGAGAGTGTGAGTGTGTGAGAGAGAGAGTGTCTGTGTGTGTGTGTGTGTGAGAGAGAGAGAGAGAATATCTGTGTGTGTGAGAGAAAGAGAATGTCTGTGTGTGTGTGAGAGAGAGAGATAGTGTGTGTGTGTGTGTGTGTGAGAGAGAGAGAGTCTGTGTGTGTGTGTGTGTGTGTGTGTGTGTGAGAGAGAGAGTGTCTGTGTGTGTGTGAGAGAGAGATAGAGATAGTGTGTGTGTGTGTGTGTGAGAGAGAGAGAGAGAGAGATCTGTGTGTGTGTGTGTGTGTGTGAGAGAGAGAGAGAGAGAGAGAGTGTCTGTGTGTGTGTGAGAGAGAGAGAAATATCATTGGACGAAGGGGGCGTGTCTCCGTACGTCCGCGCGAGACCACGGGCTCATAGCTGCCGCTCCACGCGCGCGCCTTCGCTTTACTTTTAACTTCAAACGCTCAAGCGCGCGCGCGCATCTTTATGACTATCCACGAGCGTTTTTTTAACTGTTTTTTTTTTTTTTAGTCGTTTATTTTTTTGGAAAGTCAGCTGTTTCAGCCGTCTTCATCCCTCCAGAATTCAGGTATGTCACCGGTACATCACCAGTATAGCGCGCGGGATGTTTGCACAAACTTTACACTCTTTTAAGAAGCGTGTCGGTGCACTGAGGAGGATTAAAGAGAAAATAAGGTTTAGGATTGAAAATATATATATATTTAAAAAATGCATGAACATATTATTTGTTTCGAGGTTCAGTCGGAAGCATTTCACAGGAGCGCAGCGTCCCGTTTTATCACCGGTGTGTGTGTGTGTGTGTGTGTGTTGAGCACGGACTTCAAATCGATATAACCGGTTTAACAATCTTATGCATGCACGATATCATCCATAAATTCCCATTTGTCCCATAAAGCTTTTCAAAATAGTATTTGGTTTATTAAAATAAAAATACAAATAGCATCATATTGTGTACATGATACAATGTAACTGTACATAACTTATACAAAAACTGAATGAAAACTTGAAACCCTCAATGATCATGCACTTACATTTATACAAAGTGTATAACATTACACATTGTCCCAAAAACATCTGATTTAGAAATCTGGTTTATTTCTATGAAATCATATTTAAAGATTCTTTTAATATTTGCCCAACAAGATTAATCTGTGTCCTGCTTAATACACAGTTCAGCTGTGACATACTAATAATAGATGATTCTTTTCTTCTTCTTCTTCTTCTTCTTTTTTTTTTTACATTTTCTTCCCACTTGAGTACCGTATGTACATTTGTGTTTAAGCGGTTATTATGTAATAAATACTGTTTACCTGGATACATGGGTAAAGTGTATCTTTAACAAAATAAAGATTAAAGGTATAATTTGGACTGTAATTACCTTTTAGAATAACACTTTGAATATACACATCTTTACACACCTTTTAAGTTAAAAGGTACAAAATTAGAGACTGCTGCCCCAACAATGATAAAGGGAATGGGACAATTTAATACACCCCCACTCTTATTTTTCCTTAGAGCGTACAGATATCATTATTACATTTTTGCCTGCAGGCTTTTCATTGCTTACAATTTAGCAAATTAGGATAAGAAATAAAATAAGGAAGACAACGTGATTTCGAATTCAGGTGTCATATATATATATATATTTTTTTGCTCAATACCTTTTTTTTTTAGCATAAACGTAAGGACAGGACTGGACAATGTGGTACAAATATTGTAATACGTTAACTGTAGGCACGCACACATTTTTATCGTTCCCAGAAAACATTTGTTTTTTTCTGCTATACCACAATTTTTAAGTTAGTGTATGTGAATATGTAAAAAGCTTTGGATGTAGTTTTGATTAAAAGATTAAAAGCATGTGTGTTTAAGAGTGTAAGATGTGTATTCAGTGTCCTCTACATCCTCATCTCATGTTCTGTCCTCTGATCACAGTTAAGCAGAATGCCACTGCTCTGTTCAATATTCCAGGTGTGTGTGTGTGTGTGTGTGTGTGTGTGTGTGTGTGTGTGTGTGTGTTTACCTCTCAGTTGATTTGGAACCCTGGGCATCATGAAGGTTCACGTTGCCAGCACGGAGACGACTGGACGCTGAGCCTCATCTGCTTCTCATCTCAGTTCAGCAGTGCAAGTGATCTGAGCTTCACTCACGCACAGCCAGCCAAAACGGAGTTCCTTTGAGTGTGTGTGTATGTGTGTGTGAGTGAGTGAGTGAGTGTGTGTGCTGTTGGCATGGCTTTCACATTGTCGGAGATCATGGCTGCACGACGGCAGCAGCAGTCTCAAAGAGGAGCGAGAGGAGCGGTGGAGGTGGACGAGTACAGTGCAAACCCTACTCAGGCCTTTACCTTTTACAACATTAACCAGGGACGCTTCCAGCCACCTCACGTCCATATGTAAGTCTCTTCTTCTTTTCTTCTGTCGTTCTCACACTCACATCTTTTTTTAATTTTTGTGAAGCTGCTTTGAGACAATGACCATTATTAAAAGCACTATATAAAGAAAATTGAATGAAAAAATAACACTTTAAATAATTAATAGCGCATCGTTTTTTGTAGGGCTTCAGGAGGCCAATATGAAAGGAATAAAGCACTTGGAGGCATGTTGTTGTAGAAAAATAATCAATGATGGAGTAATGCTGTGTTTTATGTTTCTCTCATTTTTCCACAATTGCAATATTTCATCTACAACAACATGACATAATTGTTATATTTGATGCATTTATAGTTAAGTTTAAGGTTGTTGAACTTTACCTCATACTGTTACCGAAATGCTGACTGAAGATTCCTTGAATAAATGATAAGTAAAGGTCGCTGTACATTAAACTTCACGGTGGAACCAATTACACACTTTTTAATCCAGTTTATGTGAAGTCAGCATTACAAGTCCCTCACCTATTAGAATAGGTGAATTCGTAGAAATTACTTCTTTACATACCATACCAACATACCATTCTAAGCATTTTTATACAAACTTCAAATTTTTCTTTATGCTCTTGGAATTTTATAAAATTTACAATTTACATTTTATGTAATGACATCTCATTTTATTACCACATCTGAACAATATATAAGGTACATACCAGTAAGTTGCTTCAAATTTATTGACCACAGTAGATTGCAGAGTCAAATGTTGTTTTAAGGACACAGGTCATTTGAGTGGTACTGTTTAAGGTGTGCCTCAAGGGTGCATTTCAAGTCCAGGGTACATCTCAAGTTCAGGATATGTCACAAGTCAGATGTACGTCTCAAATCAATGGTACATTTCAAGTCCAGGGTACGTCACAAGTTGGGGGTACGTCTCACCTCAAGGCTAAGGTTGTCTTAAGGCAAGGGTATGTCAAGGAAACAATATGTTTCAAGGCAAGGGTCAAGTGGCTCAAGTCAGCAGTACATTTCAAGGCTTTCCTGTCAAGAGTAAATCTCAGGAAAAAATTTTATCTGAAGTTAAACGTTATCTCAAGGGTACATTTTGAGGCAAGGGGATGTCTTGTGGCAAGTTTGCATCCCAAGTCATGGGTACATCTCAACTAGGGGTACATCTCACGACAGGGGTCGGGTTCAAGGGTCTGCTCAAGTCAGGAAAACATCTCAGGGGTACGTTTCAAATCATTAGTTTGTCTCAAGGCAAGGGTGCATGTCAAATCAAGGTCAAGGTTATGTCTCAAGTTATGGGTACTGTACATCTCAAGTCATTGGTACTGTAGGTCTCAGGGCAAAGGGTATGTTTCAAAGTCCAAGTCTGTCCATCTTCTGTCCATCTTAATGGTAAGTCTCCAAGCATTGTTGGGGACACGTCATTGAATTTTATGGACTGTCATTGTACCTTTAGTAGGGACAAAAATGGTGACCATATTGCAACTTGTTTTTGTAGTTAAATGCAGTAAATGTTTACTGCATCTGATAATCCAGTGATGTGTAGTTACATCAGGGGAAAAAGCAAATCATCTCTCTGACTCTGCACAGCATGTAGTGTACACAGTCTCTAACAGTGTGTGTGGTGTAGGTACTGTAGGTAAGCAGGTAGGTAGGTAGGCTGACCCAGCAGTAGTTACCTTTAAGTGGGCCACTCTTATTCAAATGTATTTCCCACTCCTCTAGAGACATGCTGCTGCTGCTTCTGTAACCACAAGCCTCCTGAGAACTCCATAGAACTCCTGTTTCTTCATAAAATACTCCTTATTTTCCTTTCTTAATTTCTCTCTCTCACAACTGTTCTTTCTCTCAGGGTTGATCCATTACCCCATGACACCCCCAAGCCACCAGGTTACACTCGCTTTGTGTGTATCTCGGACACACACTCGCGCACGGACTCTATTCAGATGCCGTACGGCGACGTGTTGCTGCACGCAGGAGACTTTACTGAGCTTGGCCTGCCCAGTGAGGTCAAGAAATTCAACGACTGGCTCGGTGAGAATGTACTCATGTCAGCTATAACACACACACACGCACACACACACACGCGCACACACACACACACACAATCTCTCTGCATGCAGGGTTTGCACAATATTCTTATTCCTCATTCTACTTTTACTTTTCTTTTTGGATAAATGTTTTATTTATTTGATATAATAAAGTAAAAGCAGGAGGATGTATCATTTATTCAGCGCAAACTCTTACTGTACGTTCTGTCTCTTCTTTTTTCATTCTGTTACTGTACATTCTTATTTTTACCTTCTTTTTCATCTTTTTTCTTTTGTTATGTGTTGTGTATAATCACTTTAACAATGTCTTTCTTTCTTTCTTATTCCACTTTTGTTGATGCATCTTTCTTTCTTTGTTTTTAGTAATTGCCTTGACATCCTCTTTAACTTTCTTTCTTTATTTCTTTCTTACTTCTAATTAATGTAAACATACAGTATTTCTTTTTCCCTTTGTTTATCTTGTATTTGCTTTGTCACCCTCTATTCTTTTCTTCCCTCCTTCCTCCATTCCTTTTTCTCTTTCTTTTATCTTGTAATTACTTTGAAAAAATGTCTCTTTCTTTGCTTTTTTTCTAATTCCTGTCATCTTCTTTCTTTCTTTCTTTCTTTCTTTCTTTCTTCCTCTTTCTTTCTTTCATTTTTACATTACATTACATGTGTTCTGTCATGACCGTAATTGTTACAGTTGTCTCAGTTGGTTTTTAAATATTATTCGTAGGACTGATAGTGATAATGATAACGCGTCACTAGTGTACAGAGTTTTGGTTAAATGAGTAAATTAAGAGCAGTGATAGGATCTGCCTCCCCTCAGTCGGCTATCTCAGCACACAGAGCAAATTAAAGAGGGAAAAGGCTGCATGTGCGATGCATCAGAGACATGAAGAAAGGCAGAAACAGCATTTTTAGATGAGAAAGATGAAGACGAGAGGTGGATGGATGGATGGGAGCGCAGCCCTCCTGAGGTTATGCAGTAGGGTGCAGGAGGCACGGGCGGGCAGATAAGACGAGGCCAGAAAAGCCTGCAGGTTTCTCAGATAACTGATAACACTAAAGCGTCTCTCTCTCTCTCTCTCTCTCCCACTCTCACATACACACTTGCTCTCATCTTTCATTGTCACACTCTGTGTGATGCATCCTCCCCTGTCCCTGCCTTCTCCCTCTCTTTGATGGGTATTCCTGGAGTTTTGTTCTTCCGTTTGTTTTTAGATAAATATTTATTCCTCGTCTCCTGATCCTTTCCCTCATCTGCTTGTGTGTGTGTGTGTGTGTATGTGTGAGAGGCGAGAGACAGACCGTGCTGTACTCATGCTGCTTTCTTTATCCCACGTCAGCCCTCTGAAATGGGATTCACTTTTTTCCCTGATGTTACTAAGAAATAACACAAATCCTCACATCTCACCTCACACATATGGTAATACAATATGTATATACGTTCCTTATTTATCTTTAGACTTGTATTTTGAACTTCAGAAACTTTTTGAATGTTTGTCTGATGTGGAAAAATGCAAATCATACAGTATCACTTATCATAAATCTACCATGTAAACAGTTGAGGTTTTTTAAAAGGCTGGTAGTGTAATAATTAAAGTTGGAAGTCAGATGTGGAGGAATGTACAGTAAGCCTAACATGTTGATTTGACATCTGTTGATCAGAGAATACGAATAAAAAAAAAATCGAATTATAAAAACCTCAGGGAGTAGTGAATATCTTCGCTTTTTGTGTTTAAAGTATAAAATCCCATTCTGAGTAGAAGGATTAGTTTTGGGGAGATATTTCCCAAGATACATGAAATCTATTTCACACTTTACTGGGAGACGTTATCAGCCGGGTGACACTGGAGGAGACGATCTTTAGGAATGTGTGAAGTCAGGATGTGCGGATGCTCGTTCACTATTGATTTCGGACAGTATGTACATTAATCGTAGTCAAGGTCCACAGCATGGGCCAAAGTGCGGGCAGGTCGCAACAAGCTAGGGTCATTTATAACCATAAGCAAGGAATAGATGTTCTTAGTTAAAGTGCTATACAGATAAATTGAGTTGAATGGAATGGATGAAACTGGAAACCATGGAAGTAAAGATCTGAGATGCCGTTTAAGCACATGGACTTACGGAAGCGCAGGAATTTATGGTAAGACTTAGCAAGGAAACACAGGAACAGCAGGGAACACATAGACACATAACTTATCATGAGTAACAGACCAATGACAGGACAGGGGGCCAAAAACAAACACACATGTCACGCCCACTCTGAGCTCATTTCTGTAAAGCTGCTTTGTGACAATGGCAACAATAAAATAAAATCTAAGCAGTTTAGGGAGTTTGTGACACACAGCAGGTAGTTGTGTCGCTTCACAACTGCAGGAACCCTGGCTCAGTCCCAAGGTTACTGTCTTTCTGATGTTTCACATGTTCTCCCTGTGTTTATGAGGGTTCCTCTGGGTTCTCCAGTTTCCTAGCTGCCTATGCAGAATCGCCTCTAGGTGCGAACATGTCTGTGCATCATCGTCATTTAGTTAATATTCCTTTATTTGTATATTAAATAAGGTTAGAATACAACATGGTTTATTCAGTAACTGGTAAATAACTTATAAAAGGATTTTAGGAATTTAAAGGTGAATTCCTGATATTTTTAAGGTCTTATAGTATGTTTGTTAATGCTTCAGGTCAAATTACACTCAGATAATGTTTTTTTATTTTTTATTCTTTAGACAAGTCCTAGGCAATTTATCAAAAATCAAATTATAACCAGGTAGCATGGTAGCGTAGTGGTTAGCACTGCAGACTCGCACCTCCAGGGGCTGGGTTCGATTCCTGCCTCAAGGTCTGTGTGCATGAGTTTTCATGTTCTCCCCGTGCTGGGTGGGTTTCCTCCGGGTATTCCGGTTTTCTTACACAGTCCGAAGATATGCAGATTAGGGTAATTTAAATTGTTTTTTAATTGTTAATTAATCATAATCGAGGTAAAATGTTAAATTAATCATGATATTGATTTGAGGTCAAATCGCCCAGTACTACCTCAGACTCTTTTTATTCCCCACTTTCCGAACACAACATTTTTATGTCTGAGAAACAAGCAGGGGAGAGAGGGGCTTTTCCTATATACTGTAAGGTCACGTTAAGGTAAATATCAAGTTGGCTCAATAGGAGTGTGTTTTTCCACACAAGTGAATTTTGCATAGTATGTGCTGTTTAAGAGTTAAAGAATATTTCCCAAACACTAATCAGTTCTAATTAAGAGTCTCAGAAAATGTTGGTAATAGGTTGGCATTCGGAAGCTTTAGTGAATAATTTAATTTTTTACTTTTTGTCAACTGTGATGCGGCTTTGTTAATTATTTAACACTGGAGTCAAAGAGAGAGCATTTTCCGTCCAAAAAATATGTTTAATAGCACAGATCTTAGTTTTAGTCTAATTAGCATTAGATTATTTATATATCTCTATATAAGTTCCATTTTCGGTCTAATTCCAGCTGTATTCAGGTTGCACAGCTAATATAGTATAGTTTATGAGCTTCTGGTTTTCAGAGAACAAAGTTCAAAGAACTTCTTTATACCTTGGGAATAAATGTTCTTTGAAGTTTTGAGGATAAGAGAGGATGAAAGCACTTGGTGTGTGCTGTTGTAGAAAGAAATATAAATATCAGGGTGGGATGATGATTATTGATGAATATTATTAACATCTAACTGCACACCCTGAACTCCTTTAGTCCTTTTACACCACAGTGATTTATCAACAATTATAATGCTTTAAAAAAAAAAAAAAATCATATTGTCTTGTATTTTTCTTAATTCCCTAAGTATTCAGTGGCTGTCATTGCATGCATTATTTAAATCAGCTATAAAGCCGCATATCATTTTTCTTGCTATACAGTTATCTGTTTTTATAAAAACTATATAAAATACTAGAATAATTGCAATAATATGAGGCTGTTATGAAAAATGAATCAACAGTTTTTGACCAATCAGATTTGGGAATTCAGCTCATTAGTAATAACAGCGGCAACTTTGATGGTTGCCGGACGTGATAAGCGTGATAAAAAAATCCTTGCCAGACGCAGTGACTGATCACACTACCTTAGCTTAGCGTTGATTATTTAAGCCTGTCTTTCTTCTCTTGAAGCTGTGCATGTGTGTGTATGTGTGTGTGTGTGAGAGAGAGAGAGAGAGAGAGAGAGTCAGAAAGGGAAAGAGAAATGAGAGAAATGAGAGATGAGTGCGCGCTTGTCAGCTCTTGTCAGTTTTTCTCGGTCAGGCATATTGAGTAGCGAAATGTAAGGAGCGTTCTAGATGTGCTGTGCCGAAGCGTTCTAGTTAAATATGGATCTCATCGCAGAGAGAGACACGGTGAGGACGTCGAGGCAGAAATGTTAAAGTTATTACTGAAGATGGACGGGCACTCACTGTTTAGGGGTCAGGAAGTTTAGTAGTCTGTCTGTACGCTTCTCTTCTGTCGAGATGATTAATAATAGATTGCCTCCGTTTATGATGCAACAGCCATGTGGTCAGTGTAAGGTGTGTGTACATGTATATGTGTAAAAAAAAAAACAGCTAGGGTAAAAAGTTTCTTTCTCACTTTTTCCCCCAATCCTTGGTTTTTTTTCCCTCCCTCCGGTTTTGCAGACACCCTTTGCTCTTTCTCTGGTTTCTATACGGAGAAAAGCAACATGAAATTTTAATGCGTTCTCTCTCGCTCCTGTCTGCTTCAGACTCCAGAGCTGGGGTTTTATTCCTGCGCCTCCTCCGTGTGGGGTTTTTTGCTCTGCTGACGGATTTGCTGTGGGTTATTAACGAGGAAGCTTGACACCCCTTTTTACGGCTTTTAACGTTGCAAATAAAACAGAATCTTGTGCGGCAGTACCTTTAAGAGCCAAATCGTTTACCATCTGTCTGTTCGCGTGTGCTTGTAGTTTATGTTTGGTATCCTGTGCTGCGTACTTGTACATATGAAAAACCTGCTTTTCACAGTTTCCTTTTCACAGATGGGCCATATTCAGTATTTGTACTTCTTTTTTTTTTTTTTTTGTATTAAACGTCTCGGGCAAGTCATCTTGCCAATGTGCTTTTGTTTGTGTGTGTGGGTGTGTGCACATTTATGTTGATGAGGTTTGTTTTGCCTCAGATAGCACCTCCAATTAAGTACATCGTCTTTAAGGCCGCCTACAGATGATCAGTGCTCTGTGTTTCTCTCAACTCACCATACGAGTGATAAGTATTCCTACCGCGAGAACGTCACATCAAGACACATTTTAAACCTTTTTTTCTACGTCTCCAAATCTCAAACCTCAAAAAAATTCTTAAGCTTTTTTTAAACGCCACGTATGATGTCTCATCTGATTGGTTGTCGCTTGTCTTATAAAGTTGATTGTAAAATTCCTGCAGATGTTTTTGCACAACACACACTCCTGCTCCTCTGAGATGCGTGGGGGCTTTACAGGTTTGGTTTTGTTTACGTTCCCGAGGTAGGTCCTGTCACTAACAAAACTAAACGCACGTCTCCACCGCATCAAGCATCTGTTTCCTTCTCCATCCGTCTCGCTCCGACTTTCCTCCCTCCTTCGTATTATCAGCCTGTTCGTTTTTTAGTGTGTGAATAATGCAGAGCATCTGATGGGCTCGGGGTGAGGGCTTCCATTATGATAGGGTGTGTGTGTGTGTGTGTGTGTGAGAGAGAGAGATTAAGATTTCATGCATTATGATGGGGTAGGTGTTTACATGACACTTTGACAAAGAAAGACATGAAAGTGCAGGCGTAAGCTCTGTGTGTGTGTGTGTGTGTGTGTGTGTGTGTGTGTGTGTGTGTGTGCGTGCGCGCCAGGAGATCAAGTGCAGGATGTCTTTTAGTGATATGTATGCTCACGCTGTCGTGCCAATAAATTGCATCCTCCAAAATGCTAATATCAACCTTCTGTCCCGTATCCGATGGCTTAGAGAGAAGACTGCCGGTTCTGTCTGACCTAAAAAATAAAAAGAAATAAAAAAATTAATCAGTCAGCATTTCTATTTCTGGCTGTATTGGTAAGGCTTTGCTTTGTTAAACCACCTGAACACATTTTAGTACATCAAATGCAACGCCTTTGATCTTCACTCCTTCTTCTAAATGTTAAACGAGTGTGTATGAGCCATGCGGATCAAGAGGAAGCCTTTATCGAGAAGTCAAAGAAGAGCGGGAAAGGACATGAGGCGGAAGTGAGAAAACAGAAGGAGCAGGTGAAGGAAGGATTGAGGATAAAAGCTCAGTCGAGATTTGCACTGAGTGCTAAAATGATCCTTTATCCTACTGTAAGTTAAAAGAGCAGTGGTGTAGAAGTGCACAATGTAAAACACCAGCTTACTTCATATCATGGTGGCTAAAGAGCAAATTAAATCAATGGAAGGATTTCCATACAATTAAACAAGTTTGTTTGGGTTAAACTCATTAAATAAAAATTAGTACAGTTCTGTGCAAAAGTTTCATCATATTCTTCATCATTCTTCACAATTAAATTTAATGATGTAGATTCAATTAAACAAATGGGTAAAAAATGATTTAATGCGACAGTGATACAATGTAAAAACTGGTTGTGTACGTAACAACATTAGTAGCAACCTCATTTCCCCTCTCGTCTGTTCCTACCGGTATACTAATCACCGGCCTGATCATCTGTCTCCACCTGCACCTGTTTCTCCCTGGGTCATGCCCTAAAATAGATGGTTTTTATGCTTGAACAAACTGAAAAAAAAAAACTTTCCTCCAATAATTATTCGAGGATCTTCGTTGTACAATCAGTCATGGAGAAAGACAGGATCTTATTGGCGTCATGTCACACAGTGTGATAAGTAATAATCTTGAACGCTGACAGCTGTAACCACACAATGTACAACTGACGCAAAACTAACCTAACGTTTGCCTAAATTGCTTTACTGCGAACAAGAAAATGTCAGCAGGCAGAGTTTTAGCATAAAGACTGTAGCATATGTAGGTGGATGAGTCTGCTGATTTATTCTTCTTTTTCAGATGTAAGCCTAGCAACAATGAGAGAACAGTGAGACTGGTGGCAGTTTATTAATAATAAGTTTTATATAATAAACAATCCCCAAAGATCTCACTGTAAACTCACTGTTTATGTTAGCCGGCTTAACCTGTACAGGGTGGGAATCTTAGCCCTGAAGGTGCTAGGCCACAGTGCTAACCACTTTCATACCACTTCCAGTCTCGCTTATTTGTTTCATATTGGTTTACTAGGCCAAGGGCAGAAACTAACCATAAGTAGAACCGAACCAAATGGAGAGAATTGTTGCTTTATGAAGCAGGAAAGTTTTATTTTCCGGGCGTCGACAGAACAAGACCTCAAAGTTTGTAAATGCTACAGCTAAATGATAGACTGCTGAAGATGAATAAATGAGTGAATGAATCTCATTTTAGTGAAAATCCCACAAAAGCCAGTTGTTAGGCAACTACCTTTTAAAAAAATCATATTCTGATTTAGCATTTTTTTCTTTTAAGACTAAGCTTGGCCTCCTGCGTGGCATTACTGCACATAAAACACACACACAGACATATCACTAATCCCCTTGAACAATCCTAGAATTTGGAGATTTCGCCCATCAAAGGCTCCAGACCACCCACTACAACACACATTCAGGGAAAATAACACAGATCCAGCAGCTTCTGCCCCAGTATCTCTTATTGTAAAGCAAACACACATTACACACACACTTAGTTTTAAGAATTGAATTTGTGTTTATTAGCCCCGTACGAGAGAAAGAGATGTGCACACGTGTAAGGCGATTTGGGGGGGTGTACGCGTGCACCCGCATTTATTTAATTGCTTCCCTTTGAAGAGAAAGTACATGAAAAGAACAGACGCTTTTGTCGACGAGATTCATAGTGAAATTTAAACTGTTTGTTGCTTAAAAGCTGCTTTTGAAATACAAAAAGACAAAAAAAAAGAAGATGGAGGCTAATAACAACAGTCATTTGCGTGTCCGGCTTAGGCGTGTTGAGCGGGGAAAGCATCTCTTTTCCTTTTCTCTTCTCCTCTCCTTTTTCCCCCATCACAAAAGCAGCGGGCTCCTCACGTCCCCCTCCTCCCTCACGCTGGCGTTTTGTATTTGCGTGATTGATTGCTTCCAAAGACTATATTTTTTGCTTTGTGTTTCTAAGAGAATGACTCCATTGTAGAGCTCCGAGAGCTCGTCTGTAATTCGGCGATGGGCCTTAGGAGCACTTTGGGAAATTTGAAAGAAATATAAAGTAAGAAAATATGGATTGTTTTTTTTAAGGTGTCAAAAAAGTCAAACCAATGACAAACATGTACGAGTGTTGGATTTTGAGAAATAGTTTCATGCATGGGGGTACGGGTAGAGGTGGGTTGCATAGCAGAGGTGCCAACATTTATGGTTTAGGTGAAGCAAATGACTGTATAGTGGAGTATGTAAAACATGGTTGGTTATTGGAGTTTATTTTTACTCGGCATCAACTTCAAGTCTTTCTTGGAAGCGTGTCCGAGTTCGGAGATGAATTACGATGTGGTGTGTGTCCAAGTGGCTTGGGTAATAAAAAATAAATAAATAAGAAAAATAAGAAAAAATAGATGGAGTGAGAAACAAGGACAGCATGAGGCAATTTTTTAAATATATATTTTTGTATAATCAGTAACAGGATGTTTATTTTGCCTCACTGAAAGAACATGAAGAACTCGATAGTTAAGAGGCAAATTTATGGTTTAAAGTTGGTTTAAATCTTCCAAAAGCTCTAGACCTGCCAGTTGTTTTGATATTGTATGTTTTCGTTATACACACACCCCCAGTCAATACCTCATAAAAACACCAGTAATATATAATTATGTAAAATTATGATATTGTGATGGTGTTCAAAATGTGCCTGTTATGTTACATAAGAAATCGAAGGCAGCATTAATCAGCGTAATACTGAACAAGTGGGCGGGGCTTTGGTTGGCGTTGTTGGTCTGTAAACAAACTGAAGGAGCTGCTTATTATCAGCGTTAATGCATGTTTGAGTAAAAAAAAAAAAACATTAACTCACCCACCTACTCACTTATCATCTATACCGCTTTATCCTGTATACATGGTGTCCGGGGGCCTGGAGCCTATCCCAGGACACGAGGCGGCATACACCCTGGACATGGTGTCAGTCCATCCCGTAATGTGTCTGTTTGGCAATGCCAGCTAGTCTAACTTGCATGTTTTTGGGACTGTGGGAGGAAACCAACGTACCGGGAGGAAACCCACCAAGCACAGGGAGAACATGAAAACTCCATGCAGTCAGACCCGAGGCAAGAATCGAACCCTCGACCCTGGAGGTGCAAGGGCGATAGTGCTAAAATTAACTGTCTGGTTTAAATTGGTGGAATTTTTTTATTTTTTTGGTAAATAAACTTGCAAACCAAAAAATTGCTTTTTTCCATAAAGTATTTGGAAATGAATGTTTTAGGAAAGCTTTAAGAAAAGAGGATTGGTTATAAGAGTGAGGAATAGACACCTGAAACTGATGATGGTTTAAAAGATTGCATTTTAATACAGAAACCTGAAAGCACTCGAACAGAAAACGGAAGTGATAGATCGACATTGGGCTGCAGACCGGAAGGTCATGAGTTCAAATCCCGGCACTGCCACTGTGGATCCCTGAGCAAGACCCTTATCTCTTAGCTGCTCAGTTGTATATAAATGAGATAAATTTAAGTCACCGAATGCCGTAAATGTAAGTGAAACAACAGAAAGAAAAGAAAGAGGGGAAAAAAAGTTCAGTTCTAACCAGAATATGCAGAAATGTGTCATTAAATGCAATGAAGCTTTTGTAACGACGGCACTAAATCTCTCTGGCTCGTGAGCAAAGCTTAAAGAGCATCTCTCAGCCAAGCAGCACATCTCATACTCATTTCTTTGACTTTTTTTTTTTTTTTTACGATTTGCTCGCAGCGACAGCACAAATGTGCTTATCCCTGCAGATTTCTAGCGGCGCTGTAAAATATAATGTACGTGTGTGTTAACATCAGGTAAATTGCTTATATCTCACACCTTATGTGTTAAATTTCATAGTGGCTTCCTGGATGTGTGTGTGTGTATGCGTGTGTCTGACTGTGTGTGTATGTGTGCTGACATTTCAGTAGATCCCCCCCTCCCTTAGTCTTCCCCCTCCCTCAATTTAATTGCTGCTTTTCAGGGACGCGCTTGACTGCATAATTGTCAAAACTCTGCGTGATTGAACTCTCCTTCACATACCAAACCTGACACTTTCTGATGCGTCTCGTCTCTTTATGACACTTTTCAAATAAAGGAAGCGCTCCAGATGTTTGCTGTAATTTTTTTTTTCTTCCTCGCTCTTCCTCGCTGCAGATTTCGGGGGTGCTGCCGTGTGTGTGTGCAGGAGGATTAGAGATTTGTGGGGACAGGCTGTCTGTGTGTTTGGCAGGCGTGGACGGGTCCGCTCCATGCCGCGTATGAATATTTTAGCGAACGCTTACATGTTGCACAATGAGACGGAATGAAGCGTACTAAGGTTTGTTTATTAGTGGTGACGAAAATTTTGAAGCGTTGAATATTTTTAAAAATTAATTGCAGGACTTAATGAATGGTTCAAAGATGTCTCTCTTATCATTCCAAAATAATATCAGGCAAATCTTTACTCATCCGCCTGCTAGGTTTACAAACCTACACTGTCACCCCAATCCTATTCATCCGGTAAATTTCCGTACAACCCCAGCCACAAAATAAAACCTCCATGATCAGATGTCCTGCTTTACATCTAAAATACTGGCCCCCCAGGAACTCCTTTAATGACCCAAATTTATGGAAATTTCTTTGAAGCAAGGTCAGGACTGTATGGGTTTGTGGCAGTAAGTCCCAGTAGAGATCCTGCAATGTTTAGGTGGTGTTGGTGAATGATTGTGTGTACAGTTCACACAGACAGATGTGTCTCTTCCACAAGTTTGCAACAAGTTATTTTTCAAAGATCAGGCACTCCACTCGCTCGATGTTTGCTGGAAAGACTGCAGTGGTCTTCGAACCACCTCGCTCAGGATCGTCATTCCGTCGTCCAGATATTCAGGAATCTTTAAAACGTTTGCTCCATCAAAATGTTTTACTGCGACTCAGTCATGAATGTTTTTAAACTGATTTTTGCAGAAGACTTCAAGCACAGTACGATAATGAGACTCGGATACATTTCAGCAAATTTCCTGGATTGACTTGAACACCCTTTTTTTTGACAGTAGCTAAATTAAAACTACATTATATTATATAAATATATGCAGTTCACGCATAAATCCCATACATACATCTTTTATATAAGAATGTTTCTAATGTCCATATACCACAAAGCAATTTGCAAAAGATAATTTATTTTGCATGTATTCATTTTTGCATCATATTTAGTATTAAATAAATATGTTCTGTTCTTTTAAAGCTCTTGTAAAAAAAAACAAATAAATTTCGATCATCTCTTTAATTATAGCAGCCTCTGATGGTGGTGTGTATTAGGCAAGTACAATGTGCTATTATTTATTTACCAACAATGAAGCCAAAAGGAATAAAAAACATGTGGGCAATACTGAGTAACCCTACTACTTGTAGATTCAACAGCTTGTAGATCCACTTTTAGCAGCAAAAACTTGAAGTAATTGTTCCTGTTTTGGACCATTCTTCATTACAACATTGCTTCAGTTCTATGAGGTTTTCGGTCATTCGCTTATGCACAGCTCGCTTAAGGTCCCACCACAGCATTTTAGTTGGGTTGAGGTCCATTCCAAAAGCTAGAAATCCAAATTCCAAATCATGATCTCTCCACTGCTATGGTTGAGAGTGAGCTTCTGCTGAAATGCTTTTTGGTTTCACCAAACATGGCACTGGGCATTAAGGCCAACCAACTCAACTTTTGTCTAATGTGTCCATAGGACATTGTTCCAGAAGTCGTGGTTTCTTCTAATATCGTTTTCCGAACGAGAAGAGGCTTTTTCATTGCAACACTTCCGAAGAAACCATACTTGTTCAGTCTTCTTCTAATTGTGCTGTCATGGTCTTTAACATTTAACATGCTCATTGAGGTCTGTGGGGTCTGAGATCTAGCTCTTGTTTTTTTTTTTTTTTTGTATTTCTGTGAGCATTAGATGAATGTGTTTGAACATTGGGAAGATTGGTAAATGTCTGGAATAATTAACTCTTTGAATAATCTTTCTCACTGCAGAACGATTAAACACCAAATTGATTAGAAATGGTTTTAAAAAATGCTTTCCAGATTAATGTGCAGCAAAAGTTGCTTCTCTAAGACCATTGTTTACGCCTTCCCCTCTTGGCATTGTGTTATTACACACCTGAGTGTCCCAGACCATGAAACTGCCCAAACGTCTGCTTTTATAGAGGTCTGCACACCTGCGATGATGAGTTAATCAAGTTATGATGACTAACAACACCTGGCTGCAACTTACCTTCTTAAGTCCTGTGGAAGCAATAAGGGAGGACTTAGTATTGCCTTCTTTTTTTTTAATTCATTTTTGCAAAAAGAAAAAAAAAAAACAGGTTAGAATTTGTTGTTTGTCTAAGGTTGTATTTGCCTAATACTAAGACCCAGTATGATCAGATTATTTGTATTATATTGTTACATAAAACACATATAGTAGAATTACAAGGGGTTACTAACTTTTCACCATAACTGTATAAAGAGTAATTTCTGGACCAGTCTTTTTTTTTTTTTTACTTTCTTTCTTGAAGTTTATAGACATAAAATGTAGCTTGTCGCATTACAGAGAAGGCAGAAGAACAGTAGAGCCCCTGTCATGGGCCCAGTGGTGGCTGAAACAGTTACATTTCTGGGGTACTGATTGGGAGGTTGTGGGTCCAAGCTCCAGCACCGCCAGACTGCCACTGTTGTGCCCTTGAGCAAGGTAATAGATAACCCTGTGCTCTAACTTCCTAACAGGGATATGCAAAAAAATATTTTCACTGTGCTGTAAGGTACATGTGATAAATAATAATAATAATAATAATAAAATAAAGCCCTTACTATGGCAGAAAAACAACTTTTCTTTGCATTTAAAAATATATGAAATATATCTATTTGATTATTTTATAAATTATTTTATTTCAAATACAAATTTTATTATTTACGATTATAACATTTTTATTTATTATAAAATTTTACAATTATTTATTTACATTTCAGGGGTCATGCTTGGACATAAAATACCATCCAGATTCTTAAGTGTTCTACTTTAATCTGACTCTTTAACATACTTCTGTAATCTTTGCTAACTGAAAGGTACATATTAATTTAAAAACAAAGCTACTGTGCACCTGTTTTTTTTTTTTTTTAAGATCCAATGGCATACAATTCCAAATAAAGAAGATAAAAGACGTCAATGTGCAGGATTTGTATTCCTTTTTGCTGATCATTAAGTATTCGTTCTGATTATCTTTTCGATAAAAACGTTAACCAGCTTCACCGGCAGCTGTGCACACCCACGCCATCATGCTTCACAGATGTGCTGATGTGCGTTTGATCACGAGCAGTTCCTTTTCTTCTCTCTTTCTTTTGGTAAATCTTTAACACACCTGTCCATAAAACTACCTCCCAGCCCTACAGGCTTTAAAAGTATTTTTAGCAACGTGTAATCTGGCCATGCTGTTCATGAGGGTTTACTGATGATTTACATCCTTTTGTAAACCATCTGAGCTTGCACTCGTTCATTCCTCTTTTTCTCATGGCGCTCAAAACCCGATCGCTAAGAAGGCGTTGTTTAGTTTTCTGTAACAGCAGCTCTGACTGTAGTTAAGGTTACAGGGTTCGTTATATAATGAAGCATTGATTTCTTCCATATGGTTTTATTAAAATGGGTTTGAGATAAATTAATGTATACAAATTTTTGACTGGTCTAGTACGCTTTGTAGGTTCTAGTATCTTGAAATTATTTAGGGTTAACGTTGTATATTTAAAGATAAACCTAAAAAGGTGATTTAAGCAAGACCAGTTAAAATGAATCACGTTTTGGCCTCTAGCCGATAAGTTGGCAGAGTTTTGGTGATTAAACTAGTTTTTTTCATGGGGTTTAACCAGAGTTTAAGAGTAACTACAGTATTAGCAATGACTATAAAGAAATCACTTTCAAATGATGAGGTGTTTGCTATTTATTAGTATCTAACATTTGTTACTGCATTGGGGAAGATATTATTGCAGAAAGAGATAAATACGTTGCTGGTGTTGTACCAGTATTGTCAATAACGTGAGATTTTTTTTCCTTTGACAGCTGAAACCACAATTTTGCAACTTAACACAATATCTAAGGTGGCATGGTGGCTTAGTGTTTAGCGTCTGAGCTTGCACTTCCAGGGTCGAAGGTTCGATTCCCACCTTAGGGTCCGTTCTCCCCATGCTTGGTGGGTTGTTTCCGGGTACTCTGGTTCCTTCCATAGTCCAAAGAGATGCAGATTAGGTTAATCGCCATTCCCAAAGTGTCTGAGGTGTGAATAATAACTGGAGGTTTTACGATGGGTGTAAAAATGAGAATAAATACAATGATCATCATTGGCCTAAACAGATTCATAGATGGATGGGTGGAACTCAATATCTGGCTTTGTGTTTCTCCTATGCAGAGTAACTACTTACCTAGTTATGTGTTTCCCAACACTGTATTTTTTATTTTCTTTTTCTTTTTAAGGGCAGTGAAGGCTCAAAGAGTTAAGGCTCAAAGAGTTTAGGCTCTGTGTAACTCTCCAGAAGGTCAGGGATTCGATTCCCCAGGCAGAGGAACGGATTTCATTATGCTGTGAAGTATATTTGACAAATAAAGGCTTCTTCTTCTTCTTCTATTCCACTAGTCGAAATTATTTTAAAAAGCCTATTTTTATTTTGATTTCACTGTTCTGCAGATCTGGTGATCTGGGGCATATCTTTTAAAATTGGCCCATGTAAACACAATCAGGTTCAGGAGCCACACTTTCACACACATTATCTCAGCCACATAATACACTCTCATTAAGGCCACAGCCTAGTTTTTTTTATAATCATACACTACATAACTGTCAGGTTATTTATACAAGTAGAAAAATTAAAAGTTGACAGTTGATCTTATTAAATGTCACATAAAAATTTTTCACCAGAATGTTTCTCCTTCCATGTTCTCTCTCTGTAGGCACTCTACCTTATGAGATAAAGATCGTGATAGCAGGAAACCATGAGCTGACCTTCGATCAAGAGTTCATGGCTGATCTGATCAAGCAGGACTTCTACTACTTTCCGTCCGCCTCCAAGCTGAAGCCTGAAAACTACGAGAACGTTCAGTCGCTGCTCACCAACTGCATCTACCTGCAGGACTCAGACGTTACCGTTAGAGGTTTCCGCATCTACGGCTCACCGTGGTGAGTCTCCAGTTTTCTGTCTGTCTCACGTCTATGTCTTTTTGCCATATCTTGAGATGTTACCCTGGCAGACTGTGTCAGGTATCTGTGCCCACTTTATGCCAGCCATACAAGATCAATGCATTCACCATGTGATAAGAAACGTAATTTTCCTGTGATAGAGATGTATTTTGTAATCTATCAGAGTAAAACATGATGAGACGTGTGCAATGAAGCAAAGTTAAGGTACCACCCCAAAGATTATTATTTTACATATTATTTTATTTATTTATTCTTAAATGAAATTTCATGCCTTTTCCCCATTTATCATGACGTTTAATTACAGCGGAACATCAGTAAATGAACTGAATTCGTTCTGGAGGCGAGTTCTTAAAGTCAAACTTTGTGATATGAATTTTCCTATAAGAAATAATGTAAATGCAGATAATCCGATCCAGACGCTCGAAACTTTTACCAATATAACAAAAAAATATGAGAAAAATGATGTAGTCATGGTTGGTAGTTGGTAGATGAAGGCAATGGGTCGTGGGTTGACTCTTCTAAAGTTTTAAATGGATTCTGGATGTAGGTGGAAGTTAGATTCGTCATTTGTATGATGAAATTGCGAAATGTAAATTCTTAAGGTGAAAATTTGTTAGGGAGGGCACTCATACTGTATGCCAAGGTTCCACTGTATGTTGAACGTCTCCAAAACAAGTTCTTCAAGCAGAAAACGTCCTGACTTTTACACTGCAAACTCTTTCCACAAATATTAAATACATTTTTCAATTAAATTAAAATGGTTATTTAATTAAAAGATTTTTAGCCTGGTATTACCCAGACTTTTAATAGGTGCACAAAGCATTTTAAAACTTTTACGATGATGTGAAAGCGATATGCATTCAGTAGAAACCACACTTTGAATTTTAAATGTTGATCTTTACCAAGAAAGCGATACATCAGACACACCACTGTGGAGGTAAACAGTCAGTAATTTACAGTGTACAGTACTGTTTTCCTGGTTATTGCTGTTTGTGTTCTCGCATCTCGTCATGAGGCTATGGACCTGTTTCCTGTTGCTTTGCTGTTTGTGTTTTTTTCTTTTTTCTTTTAAGTGCGAAAAAAAGCGCGGCCTGAACATCTGAACTTCCTACTGCATCTCAAGTCTTCCTGCAGAGTCTCAGAGCCTGGGGTTTTACACAATACAATCATTCTCTTATTCATTTTTTTAGTATAGTGTACAATAATTCAATGAGATATTCCACACTTTATTATACAGTGAGTTAGTTATCTTTTTGTTAGATGATTTTGCGATACTTTCAGCACACGATACGTGACCCTATCCTACTGTACGTCAGCTGTATCATTAAGCTTCATTTATGACGAGCCTCTAAATGAGCTGTTTTTTTTTATACATATATAGAACTGATAACGTATCAGAATAAACACATTAATTAGTGTGATATAAACCAGTGATTTGAGATACAGCTGGGATTACTGTAATGGCAGGCCTGATATTGTGTAGAAATAGGAAAAGGCAAGACTTTGGCAGTACTGTGGTTTTAAAGCGATATACGTTGTTGTAGTAAAATAGTGAAAGCTCAACACTTCGCCAGCGTTACAGCACATTATGGCGGAATTGCAAATGAACAAAACAGCTAGAGGTCCATTAACTGCCGATAAATTATGTTTTCTGGATCATTAACAGATGTAGAACTTACAGGTGAAGAGTTTATTATATTATGTACATATTTAAAAAAAAAAAAAACAAGATGATAGAGGCAGCAATGTGTTTGTTTAAAACAGAGCATTACTCATGTCAGGGTTTTAAATGTATTATTTTGCTGTTGTGTGTGTGTGTATGTGTGTGTGTGTGTCATGACAATGCAGTCTTCTGGTCATCATTCCGCTGGATGGACTTGTGATATACCTGTATATGGCCTTGACTATTCCAAACTGCCCCTTGAGACTTGATACAGGAATGTAATAGTGTTCCTGCATTACATGTGCTCTTACAGCGGCCAAACTCCAAACAACACTGAGTCGGAAGGGGTGCGACTCCAGTGAGAAGTGGGACGTTTGCCTCTCTCTCTCTCTCTCTCTCTCTCTCTCTCTCTTCCCGTCTCCCCCTTGTCTGTTTGTCACCATATGTTGCTCTGTGTTCCCTTCCCCCTCAAGTCCGCCTCTATTTTTGCTCCATCTCTTCCCAGTTCCCCCATTGTCTGTCTCTCGTTAACACTTCTGCTGGCATCCCTCTGCGTCCAAGGCTGTATTTCCTCCTGATCAGACACACACTGTCTCATTGTGCTACTTTCCTCCCACTTAGGGAATGTAATTGCTTGTAAGAAGACTTAGGCATTACCACGTACAATGGCGAGACGAAAGGAGAAAGGAGAAAAGAAGCCAAACCTATGTGGGCATGGGTGTGTGCGTGTGTGCGGGTGGGGTGCGTTTCTTCTCCCTCAGGGCTGTGTATTGATGCCTGGCGTGGGACGTATCGGTCCCTTGTGTCGGATAATTGGTTTTCAGAGTTTGCTTGGTTGCTTGTTGTGTAGGTGAAGGAGTGTGTATGCAGACTTGTTTTATAAAAAAAACACGAATTTGATAAAAGTGTGTGCTTGGGTTTATTTCTTGGTCCTCAGAATGATAGGAAAATCTGACAGAAGTGAACTTGTGGAGAGGCTTCGGTACAAGAAGGCAGGTTTAAATAAAAATAATAATAAAATAATAATAATAATAATACTAATAATAGTAATGAAAAAGTTTTCTTAACTAAGGTTAAGGTAAGGGTTACGTTTAAGTCTAGCATAGCATTCATTTCAAGTGAAGAAGCGTGTGTGTGCGTGTGCATGTGCATGCCATTGTCTTTGTCACACAACTTGATTTGAACAACTTAAATGTGTCACAAAGTCACCAGCTCAGTGTGTGTGTGTGTGTGTGTGTGTGTGTGTTCAGTTTGCTTTACATCCTTTCATACCATCAGTATTATTATTTTTTTTCGTCACTCCATGCCGGACGTGTCTCTCCTCGGCGCGGGATGGAGCAGCACTGGTCTCCATGGTGATGTTGTTCCGCCAAAAAAAAAAAAGAGGGCTTTCTGGACCAAGCCCATGTTGCCGCGGGTGACGGCTGCCTCTGATCTGAGCATCAGCTCCATCTATGTTTTATCTCTTTATCCTCTCATCCATAATTCCAGATCTTTTCTCTTGCTTCATCCCTCCATCAAAGGTGCACATATCTGAATCTGATCCCTCGCTCTCTCTCTGTTCTCCATCCTGTTCCTCTCTCACGCCTCACTTTTGACAACTACGCCATCCATCACGTCTTTTCTTCCTTCTTCACTCCTGTCAATCTTCTGTCTTCTGTCAGACTACGAGGTCAGTGATCCCCATGTCTGTCTCGTGTTTGTCTTTGTTGTAGAAGATGCACACTGCACACACACACACACACACACATACATACACAGACACACACACTGAGTTGTTTAGTGGACTAAATGAGATCCTGGCACACTGCATTTTCCACTAAATCTCGACTATTTGTCATGCGGTGATTCTGGAATGAAAGGGACAGCATGGGGGAAACATGTGCCGCGTTTTTCTGTTCTGCTGACGCTAATGCAAGTTTACAAGTCATTTGTCATCCCACAGAAACGTGTGTGTGTGTGTGTCTGGGTGTCTATGCGTGTGTGTGTGTAAGGGGGTGAGACTAAAGACAATCTGATGTTGGTGTAAGTGGTGTATTAAAGATAGCCATGCCTTCTGGAATCTTCTGTAGAGACATCACAACCTTTTACACACACACGCACACACACACACACACACACACACACACACACACACACATACACACACACACACACCATTTGAGGTTGTTTCAGGTCTATATGTGTGTGTGTGTGTGAGTGTGTGTGTTTACCAAGGCTGTCAGAATCAATCCCACTTTTCATGTACTACATTGGATTTTCATATTATATCTTTTAAACCAAACCCGAATACATACATGTTCTCTAAACTTTCGGAAAACATTTTATGCAATTCTGTAATATATATGTAAAATTTACATTAAAAGGAACCTATTATACAAAATTCACTTTTTAGTCATGTTTAGACATTCAGACGGGTCTCCAGCATGTGTTTAAAAACAAAACAAAACATTTTTTTTTCAATAATTGTATAGGCTCGGGCTTAAACAAACCAATTAGATCCCCCCCCTCCCCCCATACACACACACACTCACTTGGAGTTACTCATCATAATTATGAGACTGTCATTTAACACAAATCTTATATGAAATGGAACGTCTAGCTTTCAGACAGTAAGTAAACGTAAATATAAAAAATGTGAGCACAATACTTATAATACAATACAAAAAAATAATGTTCTGGTTTAGACTCCTGTCATAATCGTATGATGCTCGGGCTGCACCATTTGATCAAATTTTTTAAAAATTACATTGCGAGTGATTAAAACTGTTCCGTGTTCTCCAGCCTCTGTGTTCTCTCTCTTGACATTATCATGTTAGTGAGTAACCATAAAAAGTAAACTCCTGAAAGCGTTGATGTTCGCTGGCTGCTACAGAGAGCTGACACTGGAGACTCCTTCCATACATGTTAAATAAACGCTTGCTAACAAAAAACATTATCATAGCATTTTACAGATTGTATGAGAGGGAAATTGATTCAGTAACATAGTGCCATTCTTTTGTGTAGTAATTCATGTATCGTAAAATTTTCTCAAAAATATATATTTTTCTAATTTACATTTGTTTGTATTTAAAGTGGTAAAACACTGCAGTTCCTCTATTATCCTACAGGTGGAGCACCTTGTGGAGCACAGTGTCTGTTTTGAAATAGTTATGACATCATAATACTAACAATCGCAACACAATACAAATCGAATCGGCAGCTCCTCCCTCTACCTATTTTTTTGTTGTGTCGTCTGTACAAAACGAGTTACTATAGCAACAATAGCGCATTATAAGTCCTATATAAAGCTGTGATTTGAGTAAAATCCAGCACTAGAGAATCAGGGCTGCTGTTAGAAGATATTATCAGCACATTCTGACCAATCAGGAGGAAGAATTCAGCAGCGCGGTGTTGTGTTGTAAAGCTAACAGATTTCATGCCTGTGGTTCAGTACGAGCTGACCCTGCGTGGCGCGGTGAGATAGTTTTGGACGGATTGATTTAACAGGATGTCGAGCGGAGAAATTAGTAGTCCAAGTTTGTCACTGATCAGTTGCCTCGTCTCATCCCCCCCACACCCTCCCTCCCTCTGTCCCCCTCTTTTCCCTCTCCATTTGTCTCTAGGCACTGAGCTGGTTTGAACATGGCAGGGGGCTCAGCGATTTCTGCTGAGCACAACACGTGCCGAATTTGGACAAAGACTGATGAAGCGTGCACTGTAGCTCTCCGCGCTCCCTGAATCCGCTCGGTGGCTGTTGTGCTGTTATGCTGTTGTGTGTGTATAACTGTTATTTGAAAATGTTCATCTAAATGATGTTGATGAAGGCTTTGAGGAGCCCGTCACGCAGTAAGCCGCGGATAGTGGAGGGAAAAAGGCAGAGTGGAGAGAGAAGCGCTGTTTTTTCCACATGAAAATAAAAAATCGAAGACGTGTCAGCTACGCAGTGACTCCACGAGAAATAATTAACGGCAGACATGCAAAAGACTCCGTAATTAGATTTTTTAATTATTGAGAATTTGCTTCCCCTCTGTAGCGTCCCAATTATAGAGATGCCTCTTTTTAAAAAATTGCAAAAGAGAGGCAGCATGAAAGAATGAAGAAACAAAAGAGTCCCCTTTCTTCTTAAATCTTGTGTGTTTGATGAGTCACGGCTCCTCGTTGCTGAAGGCCACATGCTCTACACTGCTAATGAACACCCTTGATTGGAGGGATTGATGAGGAGGGAGGAGAGGAATGATGAAGATGGTCAGATGAGATGAGCGACGTGTAACGATCAGGCTGTTTGTTGTAGTTGTTGTGGGTTTTTGGTTAGATTTTGTTTTTTGGGAGGTGTGAGAGGTGTGCGTTTCATTGCTTGACCTTGCCTGTGTGCCTTGGTGAATTAATTAAGGTGCGCTTTAATGCGGAGTGCGAATTGGGACGAGGCGAGAGATTAGCACGGCGGAGACCGGGTTTCTCCTCGGGGAGCGAACTTGCTGCTTCGACTATGTAGGGCCGGCCACAGGGGGCCGCACTCAATTAACAGCTGTCACAGTGTGGAGAGTGCACATGTGGAGCGCCCCCTAGCCATGCCAAAATACACACATCCCTCAAACACAAGCAGGAGAATATTACTGAGGAGAGGATTATCCAGGGCTTTATTCAAATGTGTCATTAACTTTAAAATGCTTCTTCTGTTTATTTTATTTTTTTTGTATTTACAATTGAATTTATATTTTTAAATTTATTTTATATGATTTTAGGCTTTTAATTGTTTTATTTCTTGTGTGCGGACTGGATATTCCGCTGTGGTGACCTCTTGCCGGGAGCAGCCGAAAGACCAACAACAATTGTTTTATTTTGTTAATGGCAAAATTTATTATAAAAAATAAAATGATTTTAAAGTCAAAATATCTTAAAATATTATTAATATTGTCAAATTGATCTAGTGATTAATATAATTCATATTTATCATTTAAAAATATGTTTTTTACTAATATTTAAAAATATATACATATTTACTAATATCAAGTTATAAAATTTCTAAAATAGTTTCATTTTGTTGGCTGATCATTTTATTATTTTCTAATATTTATTTATCAAAAAAGCTGATTATTAGCTAGTTAAATAAGAAAATCCAAAGCTTGAAATGACTTAAAAGAGAAGATTTCTATTAGAAAATATTTGGTTTATAATAAAAAAAGTAGATACACTTCCTCATATTAAAGGTAGTTTAAATTATCTAAAACATCATATGTTAATTTATCCTGTGCACAATTTTAATTACCTAATTGTACGTCCTTTTAAGCCTTTACATGTACATATGAAAATTGCTCTTTAAACCTTAAAGTGTATTATTCTTATTTTTATTATTTCTCCCTTATTTATGATGTAATGTTAGTTATTTTCTGCTTATTATGGCCTGCCCTGCATCGAGCTGGTGTAGAGATTCCCTTCATCGCCAAGTGAGAACTATTATAATTACCTGAGCTGAATTTGGTTCTTAACCAAGAGTGCAAAACAAGGATATGTGGGTGGCACCAGAAATATCTCCGCCCACAACTGTTTAAACACAATCGTTATATAAATCATCCTGATTTTCTTTTTAGAAAAATCCCTCTTATGATTTTCTGCCTCCGGAGATAAAGCCTAGGCAAGAACCCTCCTCAATGCCAGATTGATGCCATGCATTATTTCTTCTGCATGAATGATAAAAAAAAATCAGATTGCAAGCTAAGCCATGTTAGCAGATATTAGCTACGACTGGAAGGAGTGTTGTTATGGTTATAGTTTGCACATTATAAGAGCATTTTTTTTTCCCATATCAGGATATAGAACAGCATGTTTTCTGTTTTAAAACGTCACCATGTGTAAAAGCACCCTCATCCAAGTACAAGGAATCAGGTCCAGTGGGCGGTGCTTGAAATAGTGGAGATTACTGATTGGTCACTCATAATGATAACAGAATTGTACTGTTAAAACACTACAGCTTGGACGGGCTTAATATCACACTTAATATATACATATATATAATATATTATTGTATCACATGCTTTTACCTGTGCACTAAGTTACTAATGCACTTTTCCCTCATTTTCTCCTCAGTTTAATCGCCTGACAATTTCCACCTAGTAGTGCTGTAAAGTTTAATCGATTATGCAATTTAATCAGCCTTTTGTTGATCTATTCAATTAATTGTTGGGTCAGTTCTTAATTCAGAATCAATTGAAGCTTTTTTGTCGGAGTAAACTTTTAAATGTTACATTCTTTCATTTCGTTAATGAATTCCTTATATATATATATCACAGTCTCTACACAAAATGCAAACTGCTTACATCTTTTGTGTCTTGCACGTGTATCACTTCTTATTCCTCATTACTACTGTAGGTTAGCACAATTTCGGCATGAACTGGACTGGAGAGTGGTCCAGAAGATTACAGAAAAAAAAGATAATTGCTTTTTGTAGGATAAGAATAAAAAAAAAGTAATTTAAATCTTGAAATTGAAATTTTTATAATTTTTTTGTATTAAATTTACTATTCGTTCCTAAAACTTTAAAATCTTTAAGTAATATACAGTAGTTGCTTGGGAAGCAGAAAAATAAAGTAAAAAAATAAACATGTCATATCATATTGAATTTAAATTTGCAGTGTCCCAAAATGTACTTAAATGAACTTGCTAGTCTAAACATACTGTAATTCACAGCTCTGCCTCCTGGCCAGATGGTTTAAGTGACTTTAAACGTGGCATGATTGGTGGTGGCTGGTCTGAGTATTTCCCAAACTTCTGCTCTACTGGGATTTTCACGCACAACCATCTCCAGAGAATGGTCTGTGAAAGTGGAAATATCCAGCAAACGGGAGTTCTCTGGGCGGAAATACCTTGTTGATGCTAGAGGTCAGAGGAGACGCAAAGAGAATTTCTGAACGCACAACACGTCAAACCTTGAAGCAGATGGACTGCAGCAGCGGAAGTCCACGTTGATTGCCAATCCCAAAGAACAGGGAACTGAGGCTGCAGTTCGCATGGATTCCCCTAAATTGGACAACAGAAGATTGGAAAAACGTTGCCTGGTCTGATGAGTCTCAAAATTGGGGTGGTAGGATTAGAATTTGGCCTAACAACATGAAAGCTTGGACCAACGGGTCAGGCTGATGGAGGTGGTGGGATGGCTGTACTAAAATGGCCTTCAGAGTCACCAGATCCTAATCCAGTAGAGAAGCTTTGGGATGTGGTGGAACGGGAGATCCACTGGTCCACTAGCAAGTGGCCAGTGAGTTTATCTAAAATTTTGTGGACATCATTGGCTTTTATAGAATATGCCACATTGCTGTCTTTAACCTCTACAAAACTGATGCTTTGCCTTGGCATTAGATGGTGTGAGCACTGTCCCACATCAAGGTCTAATAAACACACTTTCACAACTAGGAGGAGGCAACTTGCGATTCTTCCCCTCCTCTTATACTCCCTTATCGTTCTCCCTCCCACCGCTATGCCTTCTCTCTCTCTCTTCCCTTTCTTTTTTCCTCACTTCCTTTCTCCCCCAACAAAGAACTTTGAAATAATTTGAGTCTCCTGGGTTTTTACACATTCTAATTTCGAACTAAATGGGACATCTGTTTGAGAAAGGGAAGATTTGCTACAGTTGCTACGGCAACAATCACTCCGTGGGAAAGAAATAAAGAAGAGAAGGGGAAAAGGGTCCAGCAGTTTTACAGATTGACTTCATGGTACACTTTACTAACACTAAGTCCATCTGTGAATTTTTTATCATTCCATCACAAATGTGTTTTTTTTTTTTTTTACATTTATTTATCCCTCTTTCTTTTTGTTGTTTCTTTGCTTTCTCTCCTTATGTACAGTTTCTTTATAAACCAAAAAAGGAAATTATGGCATGGAAGACAATTACTATTGTGCATTTAGAGTTCTGCCAATGAAAAATTATAAAAAAAAATGTCATGTTTAATCCCCCCCCCCCCCCACACACACACACATGCACAGAAACTGCATTACAATGCAGAGCTTTCATCTGTCCTGAAAGCTGCTCATTAGTTTTGATGATTAATCATTATTTAAGAATCTGTTATCGCAGCAATCATAAATGTTTAAACTGCATCTTGCGGTGTTGGTGTTAGCAGACAGAACTCTGACCTTTCATACTGTATGCTGCGCTATAAAGTTGTGCATAGACAACATGTTTACCCTCTGTACAAGACGCACTCGGCCACCCAGCATAGCCTTGATGTAGCCTAGATACATCTTCTGTACCTGGTCACGGGGCCTAGAGCCTATCACTGGAGACTTACGGCACAATGCGGGTACACCCTGGACAGAGTGCCAATCCATTGCACACTACGGGGCAATTTGGGAACGCCACTTAACCGAATCTGCACGTCTTTGGACTGTGGGAAGAAAACCAGAGTACCTGGAGGAAGCCCTCCTGAAGAGACTGAGAGGTGCTCTGTCTGCCTTCTTCCACATACCTGTGATAGTTTTGTTTGCCTGTGATTGACAGTATGACTGTCCCATTCACTCAGCGCAGCCAAATTTGCTTCTGTTGTGATTGTATAGACCAGGAGTAGGCAATTCAGTCCTAGAGAGATGCAGTTCTGCAGATTTCAGCTCTAAACCTAAAAAATAATGAAAACCCCTCACCTACAGTACAGTACAGTTCAGCCTTAGTATTCCTGAAGAGCTTGATTAGCTTGTTCAGGTGTGTTTAATTAGAGGTGGAGCTGAACAGGTTTGTGACCGAACTTGCCTACCCCTGGTCTAGACGATACGGCTTAAATGTTTCTGTTGCACAACTTGGAAGCTGCATGAACAGTTTTTGATCCCTTGAAAATGTTTTTTTTTTTTACTCTGCATTGTCCTTTGGTCAGATCAAATGTGGTTGAATTTCACCTGAACTTAAAGCCAATTCACATATAAGCAGAGGTGTAAATGCATAAATGGGGCGCGGGGGGGCCTACGGATGATTCCAAATGTTGGCTTTGTAAAGTGTGGCTCACAAAAAAAAAAAAAATCCATCTCAGTCATTGATGTATCCTGCGGTTCTTGTGGTTCTTGTGTCTAAATGTTTATAGATGCGTAATGTATCTTAACACCCCAAGATTTAACTCTCAAGCCTGATTATGTAATGTTTCAGGACCAGTTGTTAATTTCTCACCATGAACAAGAACCAGTTTCCGGACAAACTCCTTATGTGTGGAATAGCCGTGTGTGTGTTTGTGTGAGTGTGTGTGTGTGTGTGTGTTAGTGCGAACCTCCACACCCAGTTTTATCTTTTTTCGGAGAAGCCCCCAGGGCTCGCACCCTCCCTTCCATCTTATCATCCAGAAGGCAATAGTTTTGTATCGCTCCAAGCATCACCATATGACACTTTTTCTTGCTGGCTAACAAACACACACACACACCCACACACACACATCCGGAAGCAGCCACTCATGATGGTGTTATTCTGCACCTGCTCCTCACAGTTCAGACTTGAGGGGCCTGGCAGTGGCATAAACAACGCACACACACACACACACACACACACACACACACACATAATCACACATACTCTTCCCACATTAGTTCTATCCGAGGCTGTTAGCGAATTGGAGTGACATCTGGTTCTTCATTTGTGCTTTTGCTCTCTCTGTCCTTCCTTCGCCATCCTTCCACATCACATCTATTCCCCGATCACATTTTTCCCCTCTCCCTCGTTCCCATTGCTCTTCTCCCGAGTTGTTTCTGGCAGCAGATGCATCGTACCTCTCTGCCACAACATGTACTGTACCACTGTACCTGCCTTAACGTATTGGCAACATAATTATAAAGCATGCGTGTGTTTGAGGCCTTCCAGTGGGAGCTCATTAGTAGTGCGCAATGTGTCGCTTGGAGTCCCACTCGTCTCCCTGTGCTCTTATAGTCCCTCTGAAAGACACAGAATGAAGATAGAGACATAGAACCAGACAAGGAAGCCTTTGTTAAGTAAAATGTCTGGAGAATTTTCAGTCTTGTACAGTTCGGTTTCGCTCTAATGGTAGAGGCATTTCTTCTATAAAATAGATTTCCTCCAAAAAATCTACTTGGCACTTCAGTGGAATGGAAGAAATACTGGACAGTACGATAAAATGAAAGATACACTTGAGCACACACAGACAGCTGCAGCTCTGACAGCTTTAGTCCTGTCTCCAGCTCCGTCCCGTCACTGGTCACCCTTAATGCGTTCACCTGCTCCGTGTTAGAGCGGGAGGTTCAGACCTTGATTTATCCCGTTATCACAGTTTTTTCACCATCACCTCTCTGTAACTTTGTTCTTGTGGCTGTTCCAGTTTTCAGACTCTTTTGGGATGGCCCAAAAAAAAGTTTACACACTAGTGTCTTGTGTCGGTTGCCGCATGTTACACAAGTCCCCTGATCCATCTATTATCCATACTTTATAGCTTATCCTATCACAGTGGGCCTGGAGCCTATCCCAAAGTACTGCTTGTCAACCCATCACAGGGCCCAAACACACAGACACACACACACACACACGCCAGTTATATGTACACTGCAGGCAGTTTGTGGGAGAAAACCAGATTGCCCAGAGGAAACCCAAAAGCACCGGGAGAACATGCCACCTCCACTGTCATGAGACTGGTGGTGAGATCCAAACCCCTAACCGTGAGTGTGTAAACTGTGAGTGTTAAGTACTGAGACACCATGTGATCACCCTGATTGTCATTTTAAAACAGAGAAGGCTTTGATCCCACACCATCAGGGCGCTGTTGGGCCGATGCAAGTAAAATGTGATGAATAGTATATCTAAAAAAAAAAGTTGAAGTATCATGCATTTTAATAAATATTTTCTGTATAACGTGTTTAAAATGTTGTCAGTGCCCCATAGCCTAGGATGTGTACACCATTGCTCTTATTAACCCTAACCCCTAATGGTTATAATCACATAATTATAACCGTGGCGATCAGTTATAAGGTGATAAATTAGCAACAAAAAGCAAATCTGAAATGAAATTACTTTATAATTATTATGAAAATATCGCTGGTTGTAAAACATTTTACACGAAATACACGTACATTTCTGTGGCCTTGTTACAAAAAAGAAGAATTTCGAAGTTGCTTTCCGTGAACTTTTGCACACGTTGTATGAGGTGTTATCAAGTGCAATTTGTATGGCTCTAACTTGGTGAATGTTTTTTCGTATTTATTTATTTATTTTTTTTCATAAGGTGTGTGTGAGCATATGTGTGAGATTGCATGTTGAAGGCAAACAGTCTTTTATATTTGACAAACTCCAACTGTCTGCAATCTGCATCTTAGTCTCAGATAAACCTTTCAGTCAATCACTGGTGCACACACACACACACACACACACACACTCGGAGACACACAGAGACACATGTCGGCGTCTACCACTTTCACACTCTCCAGAATCTGAAATTACAGCTTCGGCCTCATCCAAAATTGATGGGGGGGGGGGGTTGGGGGCGGGGGAGGGGTTTGGGGGGCAACTGGAGGAGGAAGAGTGAAGGCGGCGATTAGGTTGTCTCTTTTTGACATCAAACTTTATTACAGTGCATCAGCAGACACAGAGTGGGCATGAGCGACTGAGCGAGCGAGTGGGTGAGAGAAAGGAAATACGGGAAGAGACGAAGACAGATTAACAAAAGGACTATTTTTGTGGCACGTCGCTTGCGTTTCCATCTCACTGTAGTCTCTCTCCTCTTTCTCTTTCTCCCACTCTGCACGTGTGGAGTCTAGCATGGTGCTTGTTTTTAATAAAATCAAATGCGGAGGATTAAATTTAGAGGGCTTTTTAATGCGAGGGGCGTGCAATTCAAACCTCATGATGAAATTTCTCGTGAATGAAGGCGTAAAAGCGATTGACATTTACAGGAGACTTAAAGCACGGTACGGTGACGAGACTCTTAGCCGCAGTAGAACGTTTGAACGGTGCAAACGGTTTAAAGAAGGACGTACGTCTGTGAATGACGATCACGGCTGAGGAGCCCACTGCGATCGTTTCTGTGAACATTCAGTGGGTGGAACGCCTGATCCTTGTAAACTGACAGATATCTTGTCGCCGGCTTGCAGAAGAGGAACATGCAATCACTTATCAACACCACTTGCACGTTACAGGAACTCCACTGGGAGATATTGCCATGCAGTTCTGACCTCGCTCCAAACCCATTGCATATGTTTGGGCCATTCCAGGAATTCCTGGGAGGCCAGCGTTTCAGACTTGAACATTCTTAAACATTAATGACTCTGAAACCAGCCACTTGATTGCATCACAGGGCAGTGGAACACACTTGAAGGAAAATGCTACCCACCCTCGCTCAGAAACACCTGTGATTCGCTACTGTTGATGTGATTGAGAGAGATTACACACACCCACAAACAGAGTGTAAACAGTTTACACTTACTTTGATCTAGCATTATCAGGGTTCAAAGTAACGACGGTGAATAATCAACACCTTAACCAATCAGAAAGGAGCGTTCTACAGCGCTGCGGTTTCGTTCGATCTTTTCCTCCTCCATCAATCAAAATAAGGCTCTGATATTTTTCCGTTCTCCTCTCCTCGCTAAGTTTCTGTCTGTATCGTTTACACTCCAAGCCAAACGTCTGAGCACGTCTTCGCGGGTGACGCGAGGGTGCGTTTATCGGCCCCCGCTAAGGACTAATCACCGTGATTAACTCAGTAAAAGACTGAAGTCAGAAGGGGTAGCGATGGTAGTTGTAAGTGTGTCGGTGTATCATACACACAGATGGACGCTTTGAGAGTGCAGATGTCCATCGAGGGCCTTTTGTTGGCGTGTATGAAGGCTTGATTTTCAAAAGGAATGGAAAATCTCGCAGCAGCTATTATTCATGAGGCCGCTGACATTTTTATTGACTGAATAACAGAATGTTCTCTTTAAATATCTGTTTAAGAAAACACAGCGGGATAGTAAAGCAAACACTGAAACGAGCCGCAGAACACCTATGTAGGATTCAGGCTTGTATATAAGACCTTGTGCGTGCGTGTGTGTGTGCGTGTGTGTGTGTGTGTGTGTGTGTGTGTGAGAGAGAGAGAGAGTACTCTTGGCTCATGATATTAATCAGTGCTGTGAATGTTCCTGTTGATGAGTGAGAGTCCACACAGCTGTTGTGGAGTCTGCTGTATGCCCAGCCGTGTGTATGTATGTGTGTGTGTGTGAGAGTGTGTGTGTGTGTGTGAGGTGTCAGGCTGTGTGGGCAGATGTCTCATTGCACACATGGGTTTGTCACTGCTGGTTTCGGCCTGTCCAGCTCTGGTGTAATGAAGCAGTATCGGAAAACACTGAGTGCTGTCCAAACTCCGCACACACACACACACACACACACATACACACTATGTGAGTCTGAGCTAGCACACTGCTCTTAGTCCAGGACACATTCCTGGTTTTGCTGAGTATTAACATGGGAGGAATTGGTCTGGTCAGGAGGGTTAAGATCGACTCCAGCCAATCACGTGTGTCTGTGAGCTCATGCATGCGGAAGAGGCGGATAGCAGCAGCATAAGCAGCAGTTCAAAGAGACACTGATATCCAGCTTCACTTTTCTCAGGTCAGGTAGGGTTCATCCTCACTGATGCATGTTGTATGAGAACCCTCACTGTAAATCACCCGAATTAATAATGAGTATTCATTATTATAATAATAGAACGATGGTACGCATGATAGATTAACCACGACTGTAGGTGAGAGTTCCCTCTGGTTCTCCCGCTCCTGTACCTGTTTACGAGAGGCAGTAAGAAGCCTGAAGCTGTGAAAAGAATAAGAAGTGCGTACTGACGGTCATGCATGCTCTGCAGAGACACACAGTTCCACATGGTAAATGCAGTCTGCTTTAAAAAAAACAAAACAAGAAGATTAACCCTTAAAACTAGAGTGGCACAGGACCGTCATTTTCTGGTCAATGACCGGAAAAATAAACGCTTATACGGAAGTCCCGTCAGTGTGTGTCGACGGGGGAGGCTTCAGACAGGTTTTCATGTTTGTATAGTCGGCTAAAAAGAAATAAAATTAATTTCATACCCCGGTCCATTCTGTAGGTGCTGTGATATAAGATGAATAAAACACTTCAGGACGGAGATACGGAAACCGTTCAGATTGGAATGACCTAAAGTAATCACATACATTTTAATCATGATATGGACCTGTGCGATTATTTACTCACAAAGGGCTGCATCTTATTACAGGTATTACACTGTACACACACAGTCTGGAATCTATGTGGAGTTTGTCAGCAGTTTGAGTATTTCTTCAGTTCTTTTCAATATTTTTGAGGTGACAGATAAATATTGGCTAACGTCCTCATAATGAGACCAGTTATTTGCTGTTAGCGTCCATAAAATGTTTGAATACAAAATGGTACAAATAATAGTTATATATTGCAGTTTAAATCACCATCGCAGGAGGTGTTATGTACATTTCTTATGAGATTGTACAAACCTGATTAAAATATTTATGCGTCTAAATGAATACAGATTTTAAATGCATTATGTGGAAAAAAGTGTACCATTACTGTGTGCTGAAAATATTGGCGTAAAGTTTGAGTAAGTGATCAGATTTTTCTTTTTGAAAGGAAACAGCCGTGATTATCATTTACAGACATTTTAATGCTAAATCCATTTTTTATTTCTTTTTTCCTGATTTTCAGTTCGAGGTTATGGATGAGACATAATAGTTACAATGACTTAAATCTAAAAGCGATCCAATCTTGTGAAAGCACGTCAGTTTTGTTGATTCGTGGTAATCCGTTTCCACCCGCAGGTCTGAACTTAATTACCGGACTTCATTTAGATTCGTATGCAAACAGGAAAAGCGTCAATATCCCACTAATATCTCCCACAAATATTTAAATTTAATTAAACAGACCTCGGAATTTTTTGTATGGAATGGAAATGAATTTTGTGTGTGTGTGTGTGTGTGTGTGTGTGTGAAGCCTTTGTTTTTCCCCTTCTCTTTAGTGTGAGCTCACAGCACTACAAAAGAAACTACAGAAAGACAGACTTGCTTCAAATGAAATTAAAACCTATTTTTTGTCAGAAGCGGTGCACAGAGAACACGTAACAATGTTGTGTAATTATTGTGCGTCGTTGTGAGACTGTCCGCGTTAGTTTACTTGTGTGACAGCTTTAGTGACTTGTCGGAGAAGTGTGTTTAGTTGTGATGTTTGTAGGGAGTAATCAGATTAAAGCTGTTAGTAAGTGTCTTGATGCTGCTGCTTTGATTTTGCATTATTTCAGTCAGAGTGAAGTTTGTATACACACACACACACACACACACACACACACAGAGGGAGTGAGAGAGAGTTTAATTTCCTTTAATGACACATTTGATGTGCTATTCAACCTACACATACAGTTACACCAAAAGCCTCCCTGCCTACTGTTGTGTTACTGTATTTCTTTCCCCTTTCAGGTTGTGTTGTGCTGATATTGTGTTGTTGAGTTAAATGGACGAATTCCAGTCGCATCGTTAACAGTTGCTGAGTTTTGTGTTTTGTAATTTTGCGTTTCTGTTCTGTATTAAAGTGGTGTTGTGTTATTTAAATGTTGTGTTGTTGACTTGTGTTATTATTTCTATTCTATACCAAGATGTTTAATTTCTTTGTGCTTCTGCTTTGTACATATTGTGTGTGAAATGTGTTGTGATGTTCAGTTGCGTTATTATATTTAATCGTGTTGTTTTTTTCTTTGCTGTATTAAGTTGTGTTGTATGATCTTGTGTTGCTGGTGTGTGTTGTTACTAGTGTGTTTTTTTCAGTAATGTGTTGTGTAAAGTTAGTTAAATATGTTGCTGAGTTTTGTTATTTCTCGGTGAGTTGTGTTGTGTTATTTCTCTGAGAGTTGTGTTGTGTTATTTCTCTGAGAGTTGTGTTGTGTTATTTTTCGGTGAGTTGTGTTGTTTTATTTCTCTGAGAGTTGTGTTGTGTTATTTTTCAGTGAGTTGTGTTGTGTTATTTTTCAGTGAGTTGTGTTGTGTTATTTCTCGGTGAGTTGTGTTGTGTTATTTGTCTGAGAGTTGTGTTGTGTTATTTCTCGGTGAGTTGTGTTATTTCTCGGTGAGTTGTGTTGTGTTATTTGTCTGAGAGTTGTGTTGTGTTATTTCTCGGTGAGTTGTGTTATTTCTCGGTGAGTTGTGTTGTGTTATTTCTCTGAGAGTTGTGTTGTGTTATTTTATGGTGAGTTGAGTTGTGTTTTTTCTCAGAGAGTTGTGTTGTGTTATTTTATGGTGAGTTGTGTTGTGTTTTTTCTCTGAGAGTTGTGTTGTGTTATTTTATGGTGAGTTGTGTTGTGTTACTGCTTGGTGGGGTGTGTTATTTCTCTGAGAGTCTTGTTGTAATATTTCTTGGTGAGTTGTGTTGTGCTATTTCTCAGAGAGTTGTGTTGTGTTATTTTATGGTGAGTTGTTTTGTGTTACTGCTTGGTGTGAGTTGAGTTTGATATTTTAATATTATAATAATGAGTTGTGTTTTGTTGCGTTATTGTGTTGCCAAGATGTGAGTTCTTTTGTTTTGACATTGTGTTGTGTTATTGAATTGTGGACCTGTGTGTGAGCTCTGCTATGTTGCGTTGTGTTGTTTTGATATTGTGTTGTGTTATTTCTTTCCTGTGCTGTGTGCGACAGTAATTAGTTTAGTTATTGTGTAGTTAAGTTGTGTTTTTTTTTGTGCTGAAAGCTGTTATTTCAATGTTGTGTTTCAGAGTTGTGTTGTTTCTTTTGTGTGTTGAGTTTGCTATGTGGTATTGTGTTAATAATGTGTGTGTTTTTTTGTTGCATTATAGTTTTGCTGGACTGTGATGTTTTTCTTTGTTATATTGAGTTGTGTTAATATTTCGTGGACTTGTTCTTCGCTTTATTGAGTTGTGTTACTTTGTTGTGTTCTGGTGTTGCTGAATTGTGATGTGTTCATCCTTTGTTATATTGCATTGTGTAATATCGCTATAGTGTTGTTGTGTTATTTCTTTGGTGTGTGAAGTTGTGTTACTGGGGGAAAAGTCAGAGTTAGAGTTCGATGTAACAGCATTAATCAGCTGCAGTAATAATAACGTTCATGTTTTTAACAATAAGAGTAAGACAAGCGTGTGTGTGTGTGTGTGTGTGTGTATGTGTGTGCGCACGCACGCATGCCTCATGCAGTACACCACTGCCAGTAGTCTTGAACCTGCTGAGTGTTGTGTAAGTCACGCTGTGGACCAAATGTCCCAAATCTGCCACGCTTTAACCCAGAGAGAGGAGCGGGATGGGGAGGGGGGTAAAAACACACAGCCACTGAGACATGGAACACTTACACCAACTTCTCTTTCTGTATTTTACACCCCCCCAAGACACACACACACACACACACACAGTATCATATATGCATGTGTTGGCAGTGGCATGGTTTAATCCTCCGAGTGTGTGAGACTGATATGTTGTGCAGTCCAGGGGTTCTGTCCCTCTGTCAGAGGTTGTGTGTCGCTCAGTGTGTGTGTGCGTGTGCATGTCTGTGCACCTCAGTGTGGGTTTAATGCACTGTGTGTGTAGCATGGCTGCGTTGGCTGAGGAGCGTAGATGAGCCGGGCTCTCCTGCTGTGCTGGGATCAGACTGAGAGCGGTGTGTGAGCGGACCGCTGCCTTCTCTCTCATTAACAGCAACCTGCACACACTCGGCATCCGGATGTAACGCAACTCAGCTTCAGGGTAACACAAAGCAATAACATGATACAGTCTACAGTACATCTCGCGTTTATCGCGTTTAACAACAAATGCAAACCCAAGCCTCAAACCCAGTCAGTCCGTCGGCGGCGGCAACAAGGAACATATGTCACACACGCGTTCCAGTACTTTTGATCACCCCAACAAGGGTGGGTCCGAACAAAAGCTGGAATTCTGATCTATTATTGATAGACATCTTTTGATCTCAAACCTAAATGCCTTCAGTTTATCGCGAAAAGAAAAGGATTGGCCTTGATTCCACAATACGTTTGGAGAGAATTGTAACTGTACAGCGTCGATACCGAGTTAGCAAAGGATTAATACATTTTTATTGTATAGTCTCATAATACAGGGGGCGTTCAAGCCAAACCGGGACTTTTGTTTGCGCAGAATAACTAAACATGGTTATGAGTGGATTAAAATGTACTATTAAAAGCACCAGGTTTTCTTATAATGCCAAGCTTTAAGTTTTTATATGTACAGTATAATTTTTATTATTTTTGGGAAGCATTCCAGTTCCAAATAGTTATTCGTGCTCCGCTTTGCATGTTTTACAGCTGTGGAGGTAACAACACAAACTTAACTCGCAACGTATCTGTGTGTGCGTGTTTGGAGGTCGCCGGTCTCGTGCAATTCCCTAGCTGATCATGTGACCTGTAAACTGTTAATTGAATCAGACAGGCTTAATGAGCTGCTGTGTGTGTGTGTGTGTGTGTGTGCGAAACACTTCAATAAAGTAGTTGTTCAAAGTCTTGTGAAAAATGACAGCTTTGCCTTGCAGACTCTCACAACCTCTCCCATCCCGCTTCAGAGTGTCAGAGGCTAAACATTTCTCTAATAACTCCCTCACATGTGTGCAGTTTCTAAGCATGGACACACACCTACACAGATCTCCACATTGTAATTAGGGTCATGGTCCCACTGGCATCTTTAATTGATTCACCAAGAGGTGATGGTGATAAATAGTTACATACTTCGCCTGTAGTTACGTACTTTGTGCTTTCTCTATGTCTTTTTTTTTTTCCTTCTCATTCTCATTCAGCCTTGGCTTTTTCTCATCTGTCTTCCTTAGTCCTCATCTTATCTCCCTCCAATTCTGTACTGAAGTCAAACTGAATACACTCACTTATGGTCTGCGATTACAGTACATTCAAAATTCCTTCAAAACATATTTTTTAAATCAAGATTTTCTCATAATGTGTTTTCCCCCCCTCCTTGTGTGAACAAGCTTAAAGCTGAAGAACCAGAAGCTAGTGTTTTTCTTCCATTAGTATCTTTTAATATTTAAGTTAAACAATCTGGTATGATAAGTAATAAGAATGCATCAGCCTTAACAATGTCTTACAGAAGTATTCTTTTTTTTTGCGTAAAGTCGTGTTTGATCGCTTGCCATTAGAAGTCATGTAATTAATGGATTTCCCCTTTGTATGATTATTCTCACCTGATCTTAAATAAAATTAAGACAAATAAAATAAATCATTGTTAGAGAACATATTCTACCTAACGAAACTACATCGTGAAGTAGGAGGAGCTTGAAAAAGTACTAAAAAGTATCAATTAGTTTTATAAATAATATCCTGTAATGAAATCCATTAGGAAAAAATGAAGAAAAAAAATACATCCACTGTAAATTCAAATTCAAATTTTATTAGTCACATACACAGTCATACACAGTACGATATGCATACGATATGCTTTTAAATATCACCCTACCGTGAAGCATGCTGCTGGTAGCATAATAATGTTTTTATGTTGGGTTTTATTAAATAAATGCATTTAATAAACCCCACATCCTACTCCGTTTATTGTAAACAGTTTTTTTTTTCTTTCTGTTGTATATTTTGTCTTTTCAGGAAGCTCTGTCACCAAAACAAATTCCCTTGTACAGTACGTACAAACGTGAAAATTTGATTTGTATTGCGCTTTTAACAATGGCCATTTTCACCATGCAGTTCCACAGAATAAAAAAATTATTATATATAAAAAAATAATTTATAATTATCCTGATGAGTAAGCCGGGACAGAGCTGGCAAGGAAAACCCCCCTGAGAAAGGAAGAAACCTTGAGAGGAACCAGACTCATAAGAGAACCTATCTTCATTTGGATGATAGCAGATACTGTATGTGTGGCTTGGCTTATTATCAAATTAGTCAGGGTTAAGCACACATATCTAATACATGCCGATGTTAAGAGAAAACCCATTCAAGTCTGCAGGAGATAGGGCAGGAGTTTCACCTTTCAACAGGATTTAACAAGCCAAAGAAATATCCTGCCAAAGCTCCACTGAAGTGGTCCAAGGAATTTAGGGTTAGAACATCCCAATCAGTCAAGTCCAGACCTCAATCTGATTAAGACTCAGAGGAAAGACTTTAAAATTGCTGTTCTCTGGGTTGTCTGACAGAGCTTGGGCAATTCTGTCACAAAGACCAGGCAGAGATGTCAGGATCCAGATGTGCAAAGCTGAGAGAGACATATCCCAGAAGCTGTAATTGCAACCAAATGTGTTTCCTTCGAGTACTAGAGCTAAATGAATATGCGAAACCAAATTCTGTTGTTTTTTCATTAACTGATTTGTTACAGCATAAAAATGGGTTCGTAATATTGCAAAATATGAAAAGCTTTAAGTGCAACGTAAACGCTCACATTAGCGATTAAAGAATACAGTATTTGTGGGCGGCGCACCTGTTACTGTATGTGTAACCTTAAGTTGTAACCTAAAACTTAAATGTTAAATCTTAAACATCACCTCTGGTTCACTTGTTTATCAGTTTATAAACTTTAAAATAGTACAAATTAGGACAGTTTTTAATATTTATTTTTATTTTTCTGCATTTCCTCCTCACGCTACAGCTTGTGGGATTACCATCAGAGACAGGACGGCAAAAGCAAACAGCTGTTGCGAGCTCTTTTTTTCCCACCTCAACAAATAAAAAACTAATTATAAAAACACTAGATTTTTTTTTTTTGAAACTTTGTGCTTGTTGACAGCTCCGTGTGTTGTTTAAGTGATTTATATGTGTTGGGGTGACCCTTTGGCCTGGAAGAAATCACATTAACTCAAAAAGCCCTCCCAGTCTGTTGCTTATAAATTAGTCGGTGAAATCTTTTCCTGGATTGTGTAAGCAACATATTGGAAAGGTTTCTCTTTTCCTTTCTCGCTCACTCAATCACTCACTCCGTTTTTGCTGATGTCTGTTTTTCCGATCAACGTTTGTTTTTTTCATGTGCTTACGAATATTACTTTCGCTATTCATCTGCGGAGGAATGTCGGATGAATCCGGTATGGATTCAGAAAGTCTCTCTGTTTTTCACTTTCAGAAATACAGACAGTCATACTGTATTTAAATATATGTGTACTTAGTATGCCATGTCATTTTGAATGCTTAAAGATGTCAGGTGTAAATTATTGTAATGGAATTCATAGCGCTTCAGATGTTTGGGCACACTTTATTTGAAAGACACCCACATTGGTGTTTTATAATGCATTAATAAACATAAATCATTTTGATTAGTCAAAAGAGCTTAGTCTTTTTTATAACAGCAGTTTTAATTGTAGTTCCAGCTGTTTTTGATGAATGTGTTTTAATGTTTTAATACGTTACCCCTTCTCTAATAACAATTTATATGGTGGAACCACTACATGTGGTTAATATGGAGAAGATTTCATGAGTCTCCAGTATCAGCACTTTTATCAAACTTATTAAGGATATTAACCTGTACATTTTCATGTAGCGGAGACAGAACCTTCTTAGGAACACTGTTTGTGCTTTATGTACTTTATACCAGTCGCTTTCTTATTCAATATGTTATCTTTATTTTTTATTGTTTTCAACATTGTATGTTAATACATAAGGCATTAAAATGATGACAAAACAAATATGAAATCATGCAGTCAACAAAACTGTATTAAATAACCCAGAATATGTTTTAGATTTTCAATCTAAAAAAGTCGCCACCTTTTGCTTTAATAACAGCTTTGCACTCTTCTAGCCTTCTCTTAGTCAGCCTCATGAGGAAGGTGTTTCCAGAGGTGGTTGAGTTCTTGTTGGCTGCTTTTTCTTTACTCTCCGCTCATTCCAAACCATCTCAATTGTATTTAGATCAGGTGATTGTGGAGGCCAGGTCATCTGATTCAGCACTCCATCACTTTTATTCTTGGACAAATTGCTCCTACAGTACATAACCTAGAGGTGTCTCAGGGGGCATTGTCCTGTTGCAAAACAAATGATGGTCCCAAACTATGATGGTGCAAACCAGATGGGATGGCATGTTGTTGCAAAATGATGCAGTACCCATGCTGGGTATGTGTACCCTAAATTTTGACCAAGTCACCAACTGCAGCAGAGCGCCCCATGCTATTACACCTCCTTATCCATTCTTTATAGTGGAAGCCACACATTCAGGAACCGTCTGTTCACCCTCTCTACATTTAACCAAGACCCAGGGGGTAAGAAAAAAAATCTAAAATTTTGACTCATTAGACCAAAGGACAGTTTTCCACTGATCTAATGTCCATTCCTTGTGTTATTTGGCCCTTCTGTGTTAATGTTTCTTCTGCTTGTTGTGCTTTTTGCTGTTCACGAAGTTGTTAAAATATGTCTGTCGATTGTACTATGAGAAGCATTTATGTGGGGTCTGATCAGAGTTGCTGTAAATCGGTTTCTGAGGTGGTCATTCTGATAAACTTATCCTCTGCAGCAGAGGTAGCTCTTGGTCATTCTTTCCTGGGACGGATGATGATGGATGATTTAGGCGACCGCAGTTGGGGACACATTCAAATGTTTTTGAAGATTTTTCCGGCTAACTGACCTTCATTTAATGATGGACTGTCTTTTCTCTGTTCTTCTTAACTGAGTGTTTCATGCCATAATATGTATTAGTACAGTAGTTTTAGCAGCAACAATGGGGTTATTGCCTCTGTATCCACCCTTCATCTGCACAAGACAACTGATGGTCTAAAGTGCATTAATAAGGCAAGAAATGTCACAAATTAACACTTGAAAAGACACAGCTGTAAACAGAAAACTATTCCAGGTGACATCCTCATAAATCTGATGAGAGAATGCCATGAGTGTGCCAAGCTTTCATCAAAGCTTATTGGACAATCAAAAATATAAAAGGTATTCTTGGTTGTTTAACACACTTCTGTTTAATAAATAATTCCATAAATGTACATGTATAAACTAGTGTATATAACCTAAAGGTGCAAGTGGTATAGGATTAAAGCTTTACAGGTGTGATGATGTATAAAGGTGTAACTCCACAACATCGAGCAGCACAGATTAGTAGCATTTTTTTCTGAGTTAAATTTATAACTATAAAACACCTCAACTTTTTAACAATGGAAAATTTACAGTTTAGAGAGTTTTTCAGTTTTTTTTCTCTATTAAATGACAATCTGATTTTTTTTTATCTTGTTAACATCAGAAGAAATAGTCTTGTTTTTTTCAATTCCACGACATTAAAAATAACTCCCGTCAGATAGAAGGTATGGTGTAGAGAACCATATGCATTTGAAGCACATTTGGATGTAACATCACACCATACTGTAACCGCAAACCCCCAAGAGTTTACCGGCAGTTGTTTTAAATCAGCATCGCATTATTATTATAATTAATATTATCATTACTTAAATGAAACTTTAAGGCATTATTTATAAAGCCACTGGCATTTACTAGTTAAAACATTTTAATGTTTCATTTTTCTGGTTACTTTGAAAATTAATGTTGGTTAATTGTTTGTATAAGAAATGATAATTTACACATTTTACATATCCGAATGCGTAAATTATCATTAGAATGTGTAAATTATCATTTTTTGAAAAGATGATTATTTAAATAATTAACTATGTTCTATAGTTTTGTATTATTATTATTATTATTTTTATTTTATTTTTTTTTACTTATGGAGACCTATCATGAAAAATGTACTGTACTTTTTAGTCATTTTTAGACATTAAGGTCTCCACTGTGCATGTACAACCCACACATTCCCCCTGCTCTCTGTCCTTTCCCATTTTTTAACCGTCAGTGTTAGATTTTTCCCCTATTGTGACCTCATATAAGAAAATCCCCTCACTGGCATGTTGCTCAGAGGTGGCTCATGTACATACATATTATTATCATACATGTAGACACTGAAACGCACATTTGAAGGAGGAGTTTAAGGGATAAAAAATTTAAAAAGCATTATCCGGCAGGAATTACATTTACAGCATTTGGCAGACGCCCTCATCCAGTACATCTATCTCAATACGTTGAGGGTTCAGAGCCTTGCTCAGGTGCCCTGTAGTGGCAACTCGGTGGTGTTGGGATGTGAACCTTCTGAACACCAGTCCAGTCCTTAACCACTAAGGTACCCCTGGCTAAAGATTGCAGCTCTAGAGTTAATACACACTTTTGGTGGCTCTGAGCCCTGACCTGTGCTAAAGAAATGGTTTAAACTCAACTGAAATCTAAATGCCATAAATCGCAAGAGAGCGTGAGCCACCGGACACATGATGCCGCAAACACCACTCTCCAAAAGTAAACGTTTCAATTGACTGCTTTCTGTAAATTACCAAATCTGAACAACTTTTATGAGCAGACTGTGACTATGTGACACTCTCTCTCTCTCTCACACACACACACGTACATACACGCATACGGCGAAACAGAAGAAGAAGATGGATCTCAGGACAGATTGTTAGTGACATGTTAATTTCTACTTCGTCACTCAAGCTTGGTGCATCCGCAATCAAAGTGATGGCACACAGGCAGAGCTATCAAACCTTCATATAGCTCCAGCTCCGCCTTCTCAAAGTGCGTCTCTCTCTCTCTCTCTCTCTCTCTCTCTCTCACGTGCAGCCTCGTAAGTCTTCCTATAACTGTCCTCACCATTTCACTTCTGCTCTCTTTCTTTGTATGTGACCCCTTTTAGTCTCATTTTATTGACCATTTGTTTCATATTGTAAGTTTAACGAGCTGCTTATGGAATAACTGCTCCTTATTGTTTGCGCGCTTGAAGTAAGTTAGAAATCAAAAAGACATTATGCAAACTATACAGCGATCCACTTTGTCACGACGATCGATCATCAGCGTCATGTGACCTGGGCGTGGAGATTATTAATACCGAGGAAGATGATGGTATAATTTTCCCTTGTCTGAGAATGTTTTGCATGGACACACTGTATGTTAACCATATTTGTTCCCCTGTGTGTTCCCCCGAGACAGGCAGCCGTGGTACTACGGCTGGGGTTTTAATCTTCCACGAGGACAAGCACTGCTGGACAAGTGGAACCAGATCCCTGACTCCACTGACATTCTGCTCACACACTGCCCTCCTCTGGGTGAGTCACTAATCACACACACACACACACATGCAGGTACACACTACTTCATGACTTTCTCCTGCGAGTTAGTTTCCACCGAAACACACACATTGACGCACACACATTTGCTTTGAGGGCTTTGGCAGATGGAGTGGCTACAGCAGGCTGCTAAAGCATGCAGCATCGAAATGCTGTTCGCAGTGCGGCAAATCCCCCTGCACACAATAAAACACACGTATACACACACATACACACACATATAATGTATACGGGAGGGGGGAAAGTTTCTCTATAAAGACAGCTGCATTTTAAGACACCTAGCCTTTGGGCCTTTGGAGTGTTTGACAAAGGCTTAATTCTCATGAGATGCGTGTGTGTGTGTGTGTGTGTGTGTGTTTGTGCTCTGAGGCGTGCGTGTATGCATACATTCGCCTGAGACTGGAAATCAAAACTTCTGCATTTGCATCACCTGAGATTTGTGTTAAATATGAACTGAAATTACTTGTGCAGGTAAAAACAGGTTTAATACAATAACATTAAACATAAAAAAGGTGAAAATCATAAACATGTATTTGCTGATGTATTTTAGACTGTCTACTTGTATATTTGTATGTTTGCTTTTAGATTTTTAAAAAAATTATTATTATTTGATTTTTTTTATTCAAGTATCACCCCTTAAACCTTTTTACGTCATTTTATATTATTTTAGTTTTTAATATTTTTTAATAATAATTACACTATGCATACGAGGCAGGATCATTAAATCCAACACAAATCCTTATAGCATATGACAGAAATTATATTCTTTCATAACACACTGCGTGACTTTCCTGTAAAATTTGATACAATTTATTTAATTATTGATTAAATATGTTTTAAATAATTAAAAGATTTGTCAGTGTCTGATCGAACATGACATGTGTGTGTGTGTTTTTTTTTTTGTAATCCAAGACTGAAAACAATCCCAAAATTCACAAAAATGTAGAAAAAGTTATTTTGAGATAAAAATGTTGATGCAAGAATGTCATCATGCAGAATTCCAGGAAACTATAAATCCTCAGAACTAATTATTACATAACCTTGGACAAAAGCAAATGGACTTTCTGGTAATCCCCAAACAAGCAACCAAATAAATAAATAAATAAACAAACAACATATTTAATAAAAATATATTTTTTTTAAAGAAAAAAAATAATTGAATAAAAAATAAAAAATGTATGCTGTGTAGGTAAAACAAAAAAAAAAAGAGTATATATCCATAATTTGTCACCTGTTTTAACAATTTGAAAAAGCAAAAATGATCTTTTGTGATTTGTGTTAACGCAGGATTTCTAGACTGGGTGCCGAGGAAAATGCAGCGTGTTGGCTGCATGGAGCTGCTGAACACAGTGCAGAGACGAGTTCAACCCAAATTACACGTCTTCGGACACATCCATGAAGGTAAAGTTCACCAGGTTAATTTCACAGTCACATTAGAAAACTGAGGGTAAAAATGAGCTTACCTACGTATAGAGAAGAGGGCAGAGGAAGTACGCGTTGACTTTCGCAGGGTGGTAGTGCTCATATACTGGGCGAGCTGGCTGGTGGCTGGAAATTACTGAGGGTGGGTTGGTAAAAAAAATAATAAATTGGGTTACTGTAACCCTTAAATCTCGAACGTCCTGGATCTGTGCCAGAACCTCAACATCGGCCAATGATAATTCAGCGGGGAAAAACAACTCCATATACAGTATACAGTAGAAATTCTGGTGTGTGTCGCAGGGGGAATCCCTCGAATGTCAAAATAGGTGTTCGGATATACAGTATCAGACAGAACCAAAGTGAGCCTTACTTTTAAAACGCATAAACCTTACCACTAATTTGGGAATGACGTCACAAAAAATGGAGAACTTCCAAATTGCTTATCTGATTTTTTGACCACAGAAACAATCATGTCATGTTTATATAGTTGATTAAAATGAAATAAAATAAGTTTTATTATATTATATGTTGTGCTGAAAGCAAAAACAGATATAATGCAGTCTATATTACACAATCAGGACCCCAATATATATTTATTAAAATATAGCAATGCAAAAAGTGTCTAAAATTGCTCTGGGTTTTGTGGGTTAAACACCAACAATTCACAGTGTGTACTGTAGGTTACTAATGGGGTAAAGCATATGATGTAAACTTGCAGTGGGATTTTCAGCTAAAATTTGGCATAAATAAATTACATACAGTAAAATTCTGGATAAGTGAACCTGACTGAATGGCTAGTGGTTAGTACTGTTGCCTTATAACTCCACGGTCCGGGTTGATCCCCACTCTGGGTCTGTGTGCATAGAGTTACATGTTCTCCCTGTGCTTGGTGGGTTTCCTCCATAGTGTGTTAGTGTGTGCCTTGCGATTGATTTGCACCCTGTACAGGGTGTACCAGTCTCGTCCATAAGTCTCCTGGCATAGGCTCCAGACTCGCGACCCTGTATACGGAATAAAGCGGTATAGACAATGAGTGAGACGACTTTTACCCCGGTGGTGACACTTTATAGAGTTTAGCTGTGGTATAGTTGATTATCATAAACAGAATTGCTTCGTACAGGTGTAAAGTTTGGTATTATAATAATGTATGTGTAGCTGCTTATTACCTTGCTGTTTTATTACAGCTGTCTGGAAAAAAAAGAAAATTAAAAAAAAAAGACATTAAAACCATCTCTATGTCTACCACCATATGGTAAAAAAATTTAAATAGTACATTTTTGGTTTTACTTACTGATTTCTTTTTTTCCGCGATATTTCAGGATAAATAATAAAAATACTCTTCGAATTTTTGTATTTTTAGTGGTGAGGCGGCATTTTATATTTTCATTTTTAACTCGTGCCACTAACACATGAGACGGATGAGACACTCGATTTAAACTCTTTCCAATTACTTTAGACATAATGGTCATCTTTTATTGTTATCGATGTTATCTCTCCAATAATCCCATAGACGGGAAATGAAACATGCATGTGATCGGATAAAACGCTGCAGCGTTCCTTATCTAGAAAACAAGAGGCGCTGAACATCAGCCAGGTTTTATATCCTGATTAGTTCTACTACGGTATTTTTCAAACACTCAGCTCAATTTTCTGTGAAAACACACTCTATCAAGCTTGGTTTCTTTCACCAAATTTCCATGTTTTAAACGGAATTAAATTAGCTCCGAGCTTCCAAATGCCCTTCAATAAAGCTGGCAGAAATGTGCAAGGTCATATTTGTCAGTTTGAGTTTTAGTTTAGTAAAAAAAAAAAAGGTTTCATATTTTTTGCTGCCGTTATTATGTTACGATGTTGTGATCTGAAGGTGTGTTATGGCAAATGAATTCACTTTCATTTGTAATCATGTTACAAAGAATCGTAAAAAGACCTCAATTATGCCTAAAGGCAAGGTATAAATTATTTATGTGTGTGACTGCGCAGTGAGCAAGTGTCTCTGCTGTTCCCTGTGCTGCAGTAATATTTATAGGGTTCGAGTAAAACTGAATTGTGAATGAGTTTGTGAGAGCGAGCTCTGGCTGTCTTTTATTTCACCTTTTTACTATCTCAATTTTTTTTCCCTTAATCTTTAATACGACATCAATCAATATGAGTAACCGAGGGACCGTCCACAACATGACACGTGTTCACTGCGCAAAATCCATCAGCGCATCAGATGGGAAAAGTTTTCAAATCTAACCTAATACCAGTCTGGCTTCCTGAGCCAATATATCACTAATGCGTTTTTATTTTTAGCATTGATTTTGTAATATTCAGAATATTGGTGCTGACTAAGATTTTTCTCATTCTCAATACCCTTCAGATATTAAATCTTTGAGTATTTGTTTATACATTTCCAATCCTCCTACATTCTCAAAGTAAGCCTGATGCCAGCCTGGTTTACACGATATATTTGCGTACAGGATTTGTTTTGTCAGCTAATATTACACAAATGTACACTATAACATGATATATTAGTATCAAAGTACTGGATTTACAAGAAGGTCAAATTTGTTTTTTCAGTGTTCAGACTCGGGATCAAGTCTATAGTTCTCCAGCCGTCCTCCAATGTTTTCTTTAGTCAGCTGTACAAACCGTCTGTCACTTATACACCAGCCATGAATATCTGTTATTATAAGTCATACAAATGCAGTAGGTTTATTTGTAAAAAGCTATTTTGGATTTTTTTTTTTACTTGCTTGTCAAGGTATCATAATTTTGGCACAGATGATACATTATTCACTATGCAAAGTCTAAAGTAATATTTCAGACAACTGGATAAAAATTCCACTTTTATTACTGTATATAGCAATGACCATATAGACAAGACCATTGTTAAAAGTGCTATATAAATAAAATAGAATTGAAAAATTGAATTGATTATGCTTCAACACAGCACTTGTGTACAGTCAGCCCTTACCCTGCGATGACAAACGTTTTTCTTTCCTTACATCAAAGTCCTCAATGCTGTTATATCTTTACTAAACAAACTGACAAATATTTATGGCTTTTAGACCACTAATATTAATTCCCTTGAATTTATTCAGTGGTTTAAATCAAATTTTGATAGATCTGTCTGAAAGGTGGGGTCAGTGCTAACTCAGAACACTGTATTTTCGGTAATATCTAGTTAATAAAATATTAAAATATTAGTTAATGGAGCTACTGTAGTCTCTGTAGCACTCCAGGTGAAAAGAAAAGAAATGATGTGAATGACCAACAACAAACCAATCACAACGAAGAGGTGTGTGTATTTTCCAGTCAGTTATGATGTCTTTCTATTCAGGAAACCCTGTCTGTTATATTACAGCTTCTTTTTTTTTTTTTTTTTTGACAAAAACTTGACATGACAATAAATCCACATGGCTGCTTCTAACATCAACAGTACACCAATGAGTTCTGCTGTAACCCCGGCAAAAAAAGGAAAAAATAAGTAAATAATATCCAGAATGTATCAAAGGGTGTCTTTCAGTGTCCACTGTAAGTCATTGTTTAGGTTTCACTTAATGCTGCCAAAGATTGTCGACGATATACAGTAGGGGGACATTGTCCATTGTCTGGACATCTGTGGGACCTTTAGAGGACTGAAAAGTGTTCAGAGAAAGTTTATTTTAGAGCCAACAATATATAGTGAGAGTTCCCTCATTATGGTTCCTTAACCATATATTAATATTTCTCGTCTATCCACCTTTTTTTCTGCGGATGGCTCAGCATCCTCCGGGATGTGAATGTTTCGCCGTTGAACCACTTGGGAACAAATGGTCAATCATTGCAGTGTCTTAAGTAACAATGTATGCATCTGATACAGACATTAAAGCCCAATCCCAATTCTATTTTCTTCCCCATAAAAATCCTTATTAATGGCATAAATTACTTAGATTTATGGGTCTGCTTGCTCAAGTGAGCGGCCATCTTGAAAATTTCGTTAGCCCTTCGTTTGAAGTGAGGTCCCGAAAAATCTTCGTTTGGAGGGCTATCTGGCCCTTCCCCTTACCCCTACCCCTCCAACCAAAAGAGAAATGAGACACCCCTACCCCTTCACGTGAACGCGCCAAACTGAGGGGTAGGGCTAAGTGTAGGGGTAAGGGGTAGACGGGGGGACGCCCCAGATACATTCAGTGATAACCCATACTATGACATTCCCGGGACATTCCCAAGACGTTACAGAATTAACTTTAAAATGTATTTTATAGGACTGAAAGGGAACATTTCCTGAAGGTTATATGTACATCTGATTTGGAACGTTACACTGGAACCAAACCAGGACCTTCAGTGAATGTTATTAAGGTCCTAAAAACATAACACAGAATGTTCAAATCAAATTAAAATTAAAATTTTATTTGTCACATACACAGTCATACACAGTATGAAATGTAGTGAAATGCTTACACGACCGCCAGTGACCTTAAAAAAAGAATTAAAGCTTTGTTCAATGGGGAACAAATGTGAACATTGCAAAAGTCCTCTGAATGGCCGGGGGACATCCCCCGTTTGCTGGGTCATACAGTATATACTAGTTTTTCCTTTACATCTGTCAAGATCTAGACATATCTGTTTTTGTTTGTGTATGTTTGTTAGGTTATGGCATGATGACGGACGGGACCACTACATATATTAACGCCTCCGCCTGCACAGTCAACTTCCAGCCCATGAACCCACCCATCGTCTTTGACCTGCCCAATCCCAGGAGCTCATGATCGAACTCGGCTCCACCCCCAATATCAGGGTTCATTTTTAAATGTATTCGGGTGCTGTTTTGTGTATATAGAAAAAGAGACACCACTTTGAAAGATTTAAGTCTGTTGTCGTGCCATATTCTGTTCTTAAATCCTGACTTTGCTACTGCCTCATTTTTCAAATGATTCTCACGCTTTCGTTGCACTTGAAATCTCGTGACAATCCCTCTTGTCTGATAATGGTGGAGACCAGGACAGCCATCATATAGACTGCGTGAGACACAAACTTCTGGAAACCCATAGGAACATCTGAACTTTGAACTACTTTACATGGCAGAAGGTTTAAAAGGCCTGTGTGCTGACTGGATCTAATCTGATCTGATCTGATCTGATGGACGTGTCTATTTCCAGCCTCCGCTCCAGTTCTTCAGCGCTGTACAGACAGGACCTCTCGTCAGGGTTTGGACACCGAATCAGACACTGGAAAACAGAATGTACAGTTGCTGTTGTACAAATAAATTCTCCATTTTTATGCTTCCGTCATTTGTTTTGTTGTAAAACGTGTAATGTGAGTGAGTTTGTAGCACACTGTGCTTAATGAAATCGTTTTTAAAGCATCTTTAACCATCAAATGTCTTTTAAAGTGCTTATTAGATGTTATAAGCTAATTTAATTAACATTTATTTTAAAGTATTTCTCATCTACAGTAAAAATGCTCAAAGTGCACTTTTTGCCTAACGAGTATGTGTTTCTCTACGTGTTCGCACCTGCCTTTTTCTTAGCACCTCCTAGCGATTGTTTCTTTTTGTGTCGGATTATGGTCATTGTTATATTTATACTTAAATAAGGTGGGCTTTGGTTTCTCCTTTTTTTTTTTTTTTTTTTTTTACATGGACAAATAATTGTATGGAGCAACAAAGTCAAAAAAAGCTCTTCTAACAGCCAGGAAAGGAAACTGTAGGACTCTAGATCGAATAAAGGAAATGAAGAACAGCATTTGGATGATTACGTAAAGGCTTGGAATAGGTGTGTCATAATGTTTGTTTGTTTTTTCCACAGCAGTGGTGAGTTCTTGAATCTGATTGGTTGTTTCTATAGTAACAACTTCCAGTACAAAGGTTCTTACAGTATATGATGGACGCTCTACATAAACGAATGTATAATTATTCATATGGTTAAGTTTCCTTTTTTTTTTACAGGAGATGGTTATTTAGCATTTAAGAAAGGAGTCTCCAGTGTCAATCTGCATCTGTTAATTAGTCTTATTAATGTTAAAAAAGAAAAGGAAAAAAAAGAGAGAGGCTGGTGAGGGAACAACTGTTTATAGCTGCTATAACATAAGTGCTAAGAGAAAATAACATTTTTGTTTGCCAAAATTTAACATAACTTTAAAAAAAAACGAACAGCACATCATGTTTTTTTAATTAGTAAAAGATTGTCAAATTGCTGTAGTGCATATAAGAGAAATAAAACACTTCAGGATGCCACAACTGATTTTCCTACAATACTGTATACTGTAACATCACACCTCGTTGGAATTGATCTTTTTTTTAAAGCTCGTTTTGTTTCCATGCTGTCCGTTTCGTTCAGTTTTTGTTTGTTTTTTCATATTGTTCTGATCTTTCGAAGACAATCTGTTGTGGTGTGCATTATTTGTGCTGATGGTCTTTTTTTCCTGTTTTTCTTGTTAGCATTCAAAAGTCTTGATACGGAGAAAGCATTGTAAAACCTCTCTTATTTTGTTCTGTGCAAAACCATTTACGCAAAAGTAAAATCTTATCCGTGCCAACGGCTCATGTCTCTCCTTTTGGGTGTTTTTTTTTTTCTTATGGAAACATTTGTCTGCTTTTTTTGTTGCAATCAAAAAAGGATCTGAATTTCATATCAATTATTTGAGAAAACCTAATTTACACAGGCACAAACCATATTCTCTCCTTCGTTCGGTCACCTCACTCTTCCACACTTCTGCACATCCTAATGAAATCCTTCGTTCAAATAATTACTTCAGTAATCCTGCGGGATGGAGTGTAATTTATTCGTAGCTGGCTTTTACTATGCTATTAAAGACTTCTCTTTCCTCTCCTGTCCTTTCCGCTCCTGTCCTTTCTATCTCTTGCTTATTGTTTTCCTTTTCCTTTTTTCCCCCTACCTTTTTTAATGCAACCCATTTTATACACTTTCCATCTCTGTAAAAGGCACCTGTTTCTTTCTTTATAGCCCCTTTTCTGCTGCTGAGATGTCGTGCGCTGTCAGCCTCCACCCCACACACTCACGCGCACACACACACACGCACAAATAAACATCATGCATCTTCGCGTCAAGCATTTCATAGCTTTAGATGGGAACAAAAGGCCGGTTTATGCTGCGTGTGAGTGGTGTTAAATGTCCCAGTATACGCTGCCAGACTTACTTCCATGCTATAGGATGCCAGAACTATTGAGTAATGCTGTGGAACAAACATACAGGCAGCCAGCACTGATGAAGAAAACCAGTAAGCATTAAGACATACGCAAAATTTACTCGTGTGTTTTTATTGCATGTCTGAAAATGCCATTCTTGTGACAGACATTTTTTTAAAATGGTAAGATAAAGAATGTTATACGTTACTTTCTCTAATTTCTTAGCAATAATAGCATACAGTATAGTGTTTTTTTTAGCAGAAGCTTAAGATTCCAGATACACCATGACCCTGAACATGAATGAACGAAATAATTCTTTTCTAGTTTCTTGAAGTGTTTGTGCAAAACACCACAACAAGCTATATATATATATATATATATATATATATATATATATATATATAATTCTTTAGTGCAGTGTATGTGTTGTCTGCAAAAAGCTTACACAGATGTTACACACACATCAGGGTTTGAAGACATTTTGTTTCATGCCATCACATTTAGATGTTTTTTTATTACACTGGATTAACTTGTATTCATTTATTTATTTTTTAACAAAATTCTTTTTTGTCAATTGATTTTTATGTGATTTACATATACATTTATTTTCATATGGTTTTTAAACTTGGTTATTTTCTCAGTAACCAGGGGGACGTCCCAGAATTGCATGTGATTTTTATGCAATTCAATTCTTTCCATAAGATTTTCATGTACATCATTTACTTTAATATAATTTTCACACACGTTTTTCAGTTGAAAAAAAAAACTCATTTATTTTTACATGCAATTTTTACACATGATCATTGATTTTGTGTATTTACCTTCTTTACAGTTATTTTTTAACATTTATTATTTACACATAATTATACATTTTGTCTAATTAGGTGTAATATATGTGAATTTCTTTACAATTGATTTTATTTTTACGTGTAATTCTTTACACGATTTGTTTGTTTTCTTGTCATGCAATTTTTTTTTACACGACATTTCTTTTCAGGAGGTTTTCATATTACTTTTTTAAGCCACATATTGTCCATATTATTACTATTATTATCATTATTATTATGTATTATTATGTTATTGTGCATGTGACTTTTACACAATTCATGTTTATATATAGAATTTGTATTATTTTTGTTTATTAATTTTTTTCACTTGTTAATTTATTTCCAAGTGTGATTTTATTCACAAAGCTCAAACACTCTTTTAGCAACCCCCCCAGTGTGTGTCACACACACACACACAATTTATTTCCAAAGTAATTTTTCATAAAATTATCATAGGAGTTTTTGGACATTTTTTCTCACTGTTTTTCTTACATAAATTCACATTAAATTTTAATTTTCACATATAATACTTCCACTTAATTTTTGCAAAACCATATGCCATATTTCATAATTTTTTTGGGCTCTTGTTTCTTGCAAAAATGTTTTTCATTAATGTAATAGCACTTTTTTTTATAAGATCACAATACTAAACACATGATGTCCCTTTAGTGCAGTTTGAGAGCACATCCAGTGTTTCTCACATATATAATTGTGTTAATTACATGTGATTAGTTTTTCATGTAAAGAGAGATAGCGTTCTGCCTTGATCTACTGATGTACTGGATCTTTTTTTCCTGAAGTATTACATCCTCAGCTTCCAATTGAAACTTGCTGTTTTTTTTATTAGTTGTGATGACTGTCCTATTATAGCCAGATTAAATACTGGCCCTCATTATGAGTAAGGACAAATAAAGTTGTTTGCAGAGAACTCAACTGTCCACGTCCTTTTTAATCTACAGGAATGTAGAGGCGTACCTATTTATAATAACCTCTGGCAAGTATTATGGCTTTTTTTCTGAAAAGAATTGTTCAGCAAGGCACAATCACAATCCATATAGCTTTCTCATTATCATGTAAGATATTATCACCATGACAACGCCTCGGGGCACAGGGAAAGATGACAAGAAAAAAAAGTTCATACTGTCTTATATCCTGAACAAAAGACAAAGACATTTTCTGGTGCAAAACGACATGTTATTAGTCATGAGATATTAATTGTGGTGGCAGGTTTTGTTTGTCTTTTACAGTCTTTGTTTGGGATTTTGGACATTGCTGGTTAGTACAGATTGTGTCTTGGAGTGATTTTTTTGGTAGGTGGCAGATTTCATGCGGGTTGCCAGGTTTAGCTTCACCCACCCACTTTTAACATGGCTCAGGGCACTACGGAGTTGCTCCATGGGGAGTCATGCTAAACCAGCCCCCGCTCTTTGTTCGCCGATGGCTCTCCTGCGATGCCAAAAAAGACGAAATCTCCCAATTCTGTCATCAGAAGAGTGTCAGAACAGAGCCTCAGGGTGGGAGGTCCCTGCTGAGTTTTTACCCGCTCTCCACTTCCTTTCCTGATTTACTCAGGCACATTGCTTCTTTCAGTCATCTGTGATTCAGAGAGAAAAAAAAAGCCCTTTTTATATCGGCCCTCTATGGACGTACGCATGCTGCTTTCGCTTGCAAGGTTTCCAAAATGTGTTTTATCCAAAATTGCCCTATGCCTCAAAGTGAACTGGGATTACGCTTAACTTCTTTTTTAAATCTGTTCTTTTTTGTCATATTTAAAACATTATCTTGCAACTTTTTCCCTGTTATGCTCTACAGTGCTGCTCTAGGGAAGAAAAAAGCACAGATGTTTCTTTTATGTCACATGTTCAGCTTAGTTTGAACAACTGTTTACTGAAAATAATGTTGAAACGCAGATTCAATTTGCAGTTTGCAAGAACCAAGTCTGCATTTAATTATTACTTGGTTAATTAACCTTTTTTTAAAAATCTAAACGGGACCTATTATGTAAAATTCCCTTTTTAGTCATGTTTAGATATTGAACTAATCTTCAGTGTACAAACAACATAACATTTAAATAAGCCAGTACGATTTTCCCCTATTGTGACTTCATATAAGAATAGCCCCTCCCCCACACTTTTCTCTGGAGAGGCGTGGCTCAATTACATAGACACTGAAACAGTGCTTTTGGATAAGGAGTGAAATAAGGGAGTCTGCGGTATAAAGTAATGCATTATCTGAGGTTAATTTTAACTGCAGTATAAACACACACTGTATTAGCTTGTTAAAGAAATAGTAAAATGTGGGGCCTCTAAGGTCAGTTTAGGAATTATTTTTTGTTTGTTTGGTATTACATTTACAAATACGTATATATAATAAAATCCTTACAGCACTTATAAAAAAGAACATGTTTGTCTCTCCAATCCACTATAAGCGCACTTCATCTTAAAATGTAATCATTTATATGCTTCAAATCGGATTATTTTTGCACTAATGTGTGAATTTATTTGTACATTTTAGGTTCACTTCATTCAACCCTGTTACTTACTTAACCTTGAATACATTCACCCTTCTAAAATGGTTTAAAGTATATTCCACAAATCACAATTTAACACCATTATTTAAAGAAAATGAAATTCTTCAGTTCCTTTTTTCATTCTTCTTTAATTTGCAATACTCGTGATATCTGCAGACAGGGTCACTTTGAAAGTTACAACCCTTTTAGACAAACTATAGCTTAAAATTAAATGATCAATTTGTAAAAATGAGTCTAAAGTAAATTGGTAATAATGTCCCTATTGTCCCTGTGACACAGTATTTGCTAATTCTTTGCTTAATTTTCAGTCTTGTTTCTTTTAACCTTGTACATACATTCTCAGAACAGACAATTTATAAATTTTGTTTTATTCTTATTTTTTTTTTTTTAGAATGAGTGCTTATTTATAAAAATATATTAATGCTTTAAAAACTAAATGAGACATTTATCATGGAGTCATTCATTAATCAGACAGTATGTCCTGCCAGGAGAATATTATCAAGATATTCTAACAGCCTATTCTGTTTAAAACGCAGAATAACGGAATAAAGTTATAAACCAATGGAGTATTTAAAATTATAAACAGTATACTAATCATTATACAGTATACACAAACTACTTAACAATACAACAAATTACAGACAATTTTTATTACCAGATTTTTGATTAGTTTTGTCAGTTAGTTCTTGTAGGCCTAGAAGGAAGTGTGTTTACTTCTTACTTAGTTTAAGATTTGGAGTTAGCATGAAGATAAAGTGACAACTACGATTAGCCAAGACTGCACAAAAGTTCTAAACATATAAAGTAATCCTACTCGCTGTAGCACCTCCAAAGCTCCCCAAGCTGATCTGTTCATCTTCTTTGGGGTCTGTTTTTCTGTAACCATGGCTGAACCCTTTCCAGCAGGAGCTGATGGAGCATCTGAGCCTCCTCTTGAGTGCTTCACAGTTGGGCGGTGGGGCTTATTGAGGACAGTCGTAATGCCAAAACTCACACTGAGAGTGAAGCAACAGAATGAAGAAATCCCTACCATCGGGCCTACGTTATGGCCTACAATATAACTCTAACCAACTATAACTATTTTTGCAACCATTTGTGATATCAAGCTCCTTAAACTCCAAGCCAGATTAGAGGGGTATCACACTTACACCCGGAGAAAATCTTTTTCTTCTCGCCAAGAATTCAAGTCGAGTGATAAGGGGTGACACCTGTTTTGAGTTGAAGTCTGGTTATTTAATCTACATAGGCTTCATGTGTCTTTGGTTTCTTTGGTCTGGACTGCTTAATGTTACTCTTTGACGTTTTGGAAAAAAAAACTGACTTTCTGATGTACTGTACAGTAGATGATGCGAGAGAATCGTCATTTGGATCCAATTTTACTGTTTAATCTCACTTCATTGTAGTAAATACTTTTTAGTAGTATAATGAGGGTGCTTTTTAACACTATCATGACGTTCACAAATCTGACTGGGCAGATGTTGATTAATTTCCAAGTACAGAAGTTCACAAAATTTCACACCCTCTTACCAATAAACCAATTGTGTATGCTGAACTATGCTACTTGGATAATGACTTGGTAGAACTCATTCTACCTACTTGCACATTTCCATAACATTCATTTCAGTGGAGATCTCCGCTGATTTCATGATTGTGACGTAGTGAAGTCTTGAATATTTTTTCAAAAACAAACAAAAAAATGCTTTTATATGGCCAAAACCAAGTCCAAAACAATGACATAGGAATGTCCTAACACATCAGAAAGTGTAGCTGTAGGTATCTTGCCTCCTGTCTGTGTATGTGGACTTTGCATGTTCTTTATGTGCTTACTTAGTGTAAGTGAATTGGCATTTCCAAATTGCTTGTAGTGTATGATTGGGTGTGTGAGTGTGTGTGCTTGTGCCCTGAGAAACAGGGTAGAACCCAGCTCATGGTGTATCCTGCCCAAGGGCCTAATGAGTCTGATTAGAGCAAAGGACAAAATAAAAAGAATTTTAAAAGGAGATTAATATGTATTAATAAATTATAGTCAAATGATATAGTAGGCTGAAATATAAAGACCATAACAGGCTGTAATGTTTAATGATTATAAGGATAACTGGTCTAGTAGTTCTCAAAGCCTGATTTTTTTTCCCTAACAATACTCCAAATCATAACCAATTATTATCAAGGTTAGTAGCTAAATTTGCTAATTATTTTAATTATTTGAATAAAAAAAAAATTGGAGTTACACAAAAACAAGTACAGTATAAAGGAATCTCTTGGACCTCTATGAAAATATGTAAAAAAAAAAAAAAAAAAAGAGTAAAAAAAAAAGATTAAAACCCCTATGTCTACAATAAATATCCAAAATATAATAATTTATATTTAAATAATGGAAGTGATATTTGCATTGCTGTATTATGTAGATTCTATGGATTATTATTGGATTATATCTGGTAAAACGTCCATGACATCTGAAAGGGTCTATGACTGCATATGTTGGCCAGGCAACACTCACAACTAAACACTGACAACATAATGCAAACATAATGCAAACTGATTGTATCTATCGCACAGGAGGACGGAGAACAACACCCCTGTGTCCTCAGTGCTAAAAACATTTGGTCATGACAGATGTATTTCTTGAACGCTTTGCGGTTGCATCCAAAATAAAACATATTTAGACTGTAGGTCTGGTGTTTGAACACCGGGATCATGGCATGTTCATGTCCGAATCATTTCGGAGTTTGTGTTTTAGGGAATAGAACACAGCATTTGGTTTGTCTCTACCACTGGCTCTTGCATCGCTGCAGTTGCGGGGGCTGTGCATTGAAAGTAATCTGGATGACTGGCTGCTTTGTGCCGAAACCAGAGATGATGCTCTCAGAGAGACATCTGTTATTTTAGAGCATTTTTACTACTTTGGGTTTTTGTTGCATTTTCCAACTGAGAAAAGTGCTCTCTGGTTCCCAAGTAGACTTTTTTTCACCCCCCTTTGGCCTTTATTTAGAGTCACAGGCCACGAGGGCGCACCTCTGAGCCAGAGCATCTCTCAGTATCGGAGACGATTATGCGTTTAATTCTAATCCAAAGAGTTCTGGCCCATATGGCTGCAGCTTCTGACTCCTCTATCGCATTCATGAGGCTTTCACGGGGTCAAGGGCAAAATACAAACTGTGGGTGTCATTTATCATGCTGGATGCGAAGAAATGTATTCGTAAATCATTCATCAGAGGATTTACACAAGAAATGTGGTATACACTTAGTTCGAAGAAAATAAAGTTTGTATCGTATGTGAGCTCCTGGAAAGTTAGATAAAAGGAGGCTTTTGAATTATGTATTTGCTGAGCACTTATTGTAATTCTATTAAGATTGATTATGCTACAGCTTATGAATCCCTTTTTATTTCATTTAACACAAGCAATAAAATAAATATTCTGTGAAACTCATAAGAATCATACTATGAACTAGACAGAGAAAAAAACGTAGACACACATCAACAAATAAAAGGAAGTGTGTATGCATGTGAAAATGAAATCAGTGTTATTAAACTTTTAAAGATTTACCGAGTATTTTTGGCTAGATTCAGCCTATGAATATCTCTACTGTACACACATTGCTACTTGACTGTTAAAGTCAACTCTGTGGATCTCTGTAGTTCTTTCAGACTTGAGCAGTGGTGGCTCAGGTGGGTGAGACTCCGGGGTGTTAATTGGAGGGTTTGGGCATCGAACCCAGGCACTGCCGTCTTTGGAATGGCTTTGGAAAGGCCTTCAACCGTATACCCACACACCTCCACTGAGATGCAGGCCATACTCAATTCTAGTCCTAAGCCTGGAGAAATGGGAGGGTTGTGTCAGAAAGCACATCCAGTGTAAAACTAACCTGTGTTGGAATAATCTGACGTGGCAGACCCAAGAAAGGGAAAAAAAAAACCCAAATAAAAAAATATAATAAGACGCGCTAGTTCTTCCAGGAATTTTTCCGGTCTATCCATTGACTTTATTCTTCACAGTGATGTGATGATCCTGCTTCAGGTTCTTGCTTGTGGCTGACTAAAAGGGAATGATGGGTTACTAATGTAAGCTTTCCCCTGAAGGAATGTCTCTCGGCCTTATTATTAGCTTAGTAACCACATTTGCTACTACAAAACCAGCTGCATATTGCAGCATTTATTTATGCAGATGGGAACACCAGTTCCCATGTGACGGCTCTGCATACTAATGGAAATGTTCAGCTGCTCAGAAACCAATGCTTTTGGTCCAGGACAGAAATTAATGGTGTTGTAGTGACATTCAAAATAAAATAAAGAAATAAATAAAAATCGGCGAGATATAAGACGGTGCATAAAATGAAAATAATATGCCAAGAAGGGAAAACTGGTGAAAAAATAAATAATAATAAAAAGTCCTTGAAGTCCTTGAATGAAAAAGTGAAGCACAATCACAAATAAATGAAAGCACAAATATGAAAAATGCAAACCAAATGCAAAACTGATGTTACAATACAGACAGCCTGTAAATTAGCTCGTGTTCACAGCTGTCTGGTAAAGAGTGCTAACCTCGAAAAAACATGTCATCCTAAAAGACTGTATACAAGGACTGAATGTAAGTTTTCTAATTGCCACTTTTGAAATCCACATATTAGTATTTTTAGAATATTAATAAATTCTCCTGTTTATACATGAAAACTCTACTGTAGGCCACCACACACAATCTGAAATAAAGACACCAAACTGTGGCGTTCCGTGTTGCTGGGTTGGTACCATCACTGTACATCTTTTATACCCTTAGTATGCGACTATATACTTTAAAAATGACTTAATTGGACCTTAAGGACCACTTTTAAAGCTTTTCTCCAAAATCTAATTAAAGGCAACCCGCACCACACACATTCCCAGATGGAAAATACACACTACCTCAATGTACATTTCTCTATTTTTAAGAAAACTATGTTGCTTTTAATTTGCTATCTTTGTTTCATCCTGCCAGATGTTTAGCATTTGGTGTAAATGAAATCTTTGATTGCATCTTTCCCACTTCTCATTAACATAACATGCTGGATTTCCTGTACTTCAAGAGAGACTGCTGAGAGTATGATTGTTTAAAACTGATATAATATAAGGGAAACAGAAACTAAATTGTTTTACGAATGTTTTGTAATATTAAATATTAAACCTTAAACCTTAAATGGATAAAAAAAAATATGTTCCTTTGTTAAAAATAAATAAGACGCTATAAAGACTGTAATCTATAGTAACACATTGCACAATGCAATTCTTCTGTAGTTTATACACTAATATTCATTCTCAATCAGTGTTATATGTTAATTCTCCTTATAGATTTATATAGATAGATATTCTTATATATTTCTATACTCTTTTCTTTACTTTTTCTTTATACAAAAGAATCCTCTATGTTTTTTTCTCTACATGATTGATGATTTGTAATTGCTACTATACATGTTTATTGTCTATTATGTCTTACTCTTACTTTATTGTTAATTAACTTAAGGAGCAATAATCCATCCGTCCGTCATCCATCCATCCATCCATCTATCTATCTATCTATCTATCTATCTATCTATCTATCTATCTATCCATCCATCCATCCATCCATCCATCCATCCATGATAGATTTCTTATCACAACATGCTATTTTATTCTTTACTTCTATATGAATAATTCAATTCTGTTCTTTTCAGAGTCAGACATGTTAAAGCAGGAACAGTTAACAGCCCAAACTTTTACCGTAACTCTTTGCACTTTCATCTCTTATCATTATCACATTTAACGCATAAGCACACTCGCACACAGACAAAAGCGCTCACATTCTCAGAATTTTTTGTCTTCTGCTGTTTTGATTCGGGTTTAATTGGTTAAATACTCAGGAGGACATGGTGTCATTTTCTCAGTAGCTACACGCAGCACCTGCAGCACATCAGCTCCAGCTCCTGAGGCTCTGTGTGCTGGCTGAACCACCGACAATAAACAACAGAATGGAAATTTCCTACATTTCATCCTCTCTGATTGCTTTTATATTGCACTGATTATAATGATGCAATAATGACTTATGATGACGACGATACTTCAGTCAAAGTGATCAGATCTTGTACATATTAGTTATAATGATTTATAATGTGGTGCTGATGAGGTTTTTAGTCTGATTGGTCAGAAACTCTATAACAGCCAAAAATAAATAAATAAATCAAATCAGAGTGGCCAACTAGGCTAAGAAAACTGAAAGTTACTGGAATTGGGTTGAGAATGGTCTGTTACATTATTTAAACCTGGAGGGATAGTGCTAAATTATCAGCTTGCCGAGGAATGGTATTTGGAATAAAACAAGAAGAATAATTAATGGAGATCACTTAAACGCTTGGTGAAGTTGCATAGAAATAGAGCTATGTTTAATAGAGAAAATAATAATATTTCCTCTCGCACAATGTGATGAGAGCTCACAGGATTGGGACTAAACAGCTGCGTGTCCACAAAAAAAATCACGTACTAGTGAGACTAATCAGAAAAAGGTTTCACTAAGCTAGAGAACATAAAGGTTGGAAATTGTAGTGATGAAAAAAAGGTGATGTCGTCTAATGAGTCCAGACCGATGTGCGTGTCAGGGTAAGAAGGGAAGCACATGAAGTGATGCACACATTATGCATAGTGTCCAATGTACAAGCCTCTGGAGACAGTGTTAACCCAGGATTCTGGGGTTGTTCTGGTCTAGGCTCAGCAACGTTACGTGGCAAAAAAATGAAGTAAGTTGAAGACGGAATGTACTGTCTCCAGATGTGCCACCACATCAAATTTAAGAAAAAATCTTTTTTGTCCTTGACAGTGAATTAATGCACTTTTCTATTAGACCATAGTCTTTGTAGTAACAACCTGTGCAGGAACTTGCTGTACGGTGGGCGCTCAACACAAATCGATTAAAACATTTTCCATAGTCAGGTTTTACACTGAGGAGATTATTTTTAGCATTTGTGGAAGGACTGCCTGGTGTTATAACAATTAGAAGTAAAGTTTCAAGCTTTAATAATCACCATCATATTATCCACCGGTTGTCATGCAACTAACCAGCTCACCTCATTTCACCTGTTTAGTCTGTTTTAATTCAGTGAACACTTTAAACCGGCACAGTGTCTCAACAGGGAAACAAATTGCTGAAAAAAACAGCTGCCGTCTCACCGACTGTAATATTTAGGCCATGATGCAATATCACTAAGTGAATATAGTACTGCCTGGTAGATAAACTCTACAACATTCTCTGTTTTTTTTATGATCAACCAAACAAAATTGGGGATCAAAATTACGACATCCAAACCCCAAATTTACAAGGAAAATCTCAGAAGTTGTCTCCATCGCAGTCCCTTTACGTAACTCAGAACCGAGACCCGTCTGTCCATGCTTTAAAGGACACTCAGATGGAAAATCAGTTATTAAAACCGTCTAGCTTTGAGACAGGCTCGTATCTCCAAATGTGTGCCTCTGAGAAAAGCTGTAACTGTGTGTGTGTGTGTGTGTAGGCCTCATCCCATTCATCTCTCAGATGTTGTCTTTATAGTCTGTGTTTGTGGCTTACAGCAGTGAGCAGTTGGGATTTGTGTGTGTGTGTGTGTGTGTGTGTGTGTGTGTTGTGTGTCTGAGCCCCGGACCGGTTTATTTTCTCTCAGACTGAGAGCCTGTTCTTGTTCATACACCAGACTCTCTGGACAAACAGGCACCACTAGCACAGATGAACATGAATATGAATATAAATATGTGTATGTGGGGGAAATGTGCACCTTTTGAGTGTGCTGATGCAATGTTATCTCCCTCTGTCTCTGGCTCTCTGTCTTTATGGGATATAACTGAATATGAATACATTACTTGAAACGAACCATATGAAAAGTGGCACGGGATCAGTTTTGTGGGGGGTTTTATATTAGAAAGCTTAGCAGAAAAGTTCACAGGGCATCTGGTTCAGACTAGAGAACCAGGGTCTTGTGGGACAAAAAAAAAAAATATTGCATGTGTAGGAGATTTTGACTTTCATGCACTTGGGAGTGAGCGGTCAGATACAATGTTTGCGTGACATAAAAACACATTTATTAACATGAACGTGGAAACAAGACGCAGGTGGATGTAAAGCGGCGATCCATTCTACTCTGACTTGGGACCTCTGAAATGGAAAGGGGTAATGGAACGTCTTTAGGCCTGGCGGATTTACAGTACATCCTCCTACCATGACACATGTCACAACATACAGTACCTATGATGCAAAGGCAATAAATTTACTGTTGCTTGTGAATCATTTTTATCTTAGATTTGTTACATAATTTTAGCTTAATTTTACTTTTAAAATCAATGTAACAGATGAACAGAACGACACTATTTGAAAAAAAAAAAAAAAAAGTTAATATCTTAAATACAGACACTAGACATACAAATATGATGGCTTTATGTTTTTCTCCAGGCCGAAGCACTGGAACGTGTTTAAGTTTGAAATGATGGACTTGGAGCTTCCTGAGCTCTCAATGCAATCAATTGCAAATGCAAGTCAGAACACAAACCCATAAACATGAACCAGGCAGAGGTCAATCAGATTTCTAGAATAATACAGTACAAACAGGAGCGTAATCCAGCCAATGAAGCACAAGGTTAAGAAAAAGAAAAAAAAATACGCTTTGAGTTTTTTTTTTTTCCTATGCAGTCATGAAAAAGGCAAAACCTTGCAGAAATTATTTTGCGGACAGCTACGAATACAAACAGTAACTGCAGAACAGTTTTTAATATTTTCTAGTAAGAAGAAAACTAATTTCCCACTTTAGGTTCATGTCTGAATACAGATACAGCCAGGAGAGATGTTCAAGTCAAACTGGGACTTTTGATTTTGCTGAATAACAGAACACAATTATGAGACTATAAACTCACTCTGCCATATAGTTCCCTGCTACACCTTTAAACCCATTGCAGTTAACGTCGGAAATTATGGCCTTCCAGGAACTCCTTTAAACATGTGGAAATGTTCCAGCCGAGTTCCTGAAGTGTGCACTTGATTTTTGTGTTCAAGTCCCATATACAGATCTCTTCTGTAAGTTTTGGCTACAAGTTAGTTAAGACTTCATTTGTCACATATACGGTATTGCACAGTGAAATTCTTTCTACGCATATCCAGTGTAACTTGAGTCCAGGGTCAGCCATGATACAGTGCACCTGGAGCAGGTACAGTAGGGTTAAGGGCTTTGCTCAACCTGGTGGAGCTGGAGCTCGAACTGCAGACGTTCTGATCAGTAACTCAGAGCCTTAGCCCTCTGATCCACCACTGCCCACTAAATAATGCGCTCGTCTAGTCTGATGTTATGCATCAATTTTAAAGGATCAGGCGTTCCACTTGCTGAATGTTCACAAAAACAACTGCAGTGGGCTCCATGCAACCTCTGCCGGGATCGTCATTCACGGACGTACAAACGTTTAGAATATACAAATGACTGAACGGCTAAGAGTCTCATCACCATACTGTGTCTTCTGTAAATACTGTATCAATCAGTTTTATGCCTTCTTTTATTCCTGCTTTGACTTGTATTGAAGTTGCTTTACACACATAATGCATACGGCATGTAGAATTAGTTGCCAGTATTATATACAGTATGACTTTTTCTGATTTCACAGAATTTCTAATCGAATGGCAATTAAAAAATAAAAAAGAGAATTAAAGTATGTGCTCAACAATATATTTGGAAATAAAAACACACCCAGATATTCATGTGAAGCTCATAGAAGGCTTTATCCCGGCTAATGTTCCTGTGAATACATTAAACTAAAATACACACTTTTGAGGAAACTCATATTTATGTTCACAAACAGAGAAAATAAATTATGATGCATTTCTTAATAGGGTCCCCATTTGCATGTTGCCTTTTGAATACATAAAAACTCATAATTTAATAATACAAATCTGACCCTTTTTTTTTTTTTTTTGCATTCAATTACCATACACAATTTCTTCCTGCTTTGCTGCTTTGGGGGGAAAAAATTAGCTGCTGTGGAAATACAGCTAACTCTTTTTTTTCTTTTCTTTTTTTTTGGCTGGCTTAATTTTAATGGAGTTTTTAGACGATACAAATTAAAATGATGTCCTGCTGCTAGCAGGCTGCCTCCAAACAACATAATTAGCTGGAACATCTAGAAATCAAAATTATTCAGTGTGTTTCTGTTCTTCTGGTGGGGACTAATGAGATACAGGGAAGATGTAAACTATATTTGTGCAGCGAATAATTTCTCAGATGATTCATAAAGCATGCAAAGTGTTTCTCCTAGTACAGTTTGTGTATGTATATATGCATAATGTGTGTGTGTGTGTCTATGTGTGCATGCGTGTGTGCGCACATTCCCTCAAGTATTGTACATGCTGTATTTTAAAAGCAGGACTGAGCAATGTGACTGTTGAACCTTAGTGTACATCTGCTTTACATTTAAGATAATGTTGCTGTCCTTCAGAAGATGGAAGGATGTTGAATAACATCACAGCAATGTTGAATTCCTTATTCCTGATTAAACAACTAACTATTCATTCATTTTCTACAGTAATCGTTTCTATGGTGACCGTTAATTCACAGGGATTTACAGTGGATACTCAGCATCATCTAAGGCTAAAAAAATTACCTCAAAACTAAAACAGCATAAAACATAATACCTGTATGGTGTAGGAGATTTAGATTACGGTATTAAGTTTTCTTTAGTGTTGAAAGTTTAATGTACAAAATAATAATAAGAAAATGTATTGATATAAATGGAATAAAACACTTGTAGACTTTCTGTCTCTCGACTCAAACATGCAACGTGTTTACCTTTAAGCACACGTGGAGTTCTCTTCTGTTACTGAGAGAAGGTCAGTACGAGTGTCAGCGCCTTTCTGAGATGCCTCAGGACGGATTCACCTCTACTTTGATCAAAATGCAGAAATCCTGTCAATCAACAGTACAGAGCAGCCTTTGCCCACTGGTACTTATTAAGAGTCAGAGCAATGACATTATTCTGACCTTGGGGTGATGATTTGTGCATAGACCAGCACTTCAGAGGAAAATGTTTTTTCTCTAAAATTGCATGCAAAATACACTATATAGCAGAAAAAATTCATCCCAAAGGTGTTCTATTGGGTTGAGCAAGGTCTATAAAAGACTCAGGGGGCCGTCCCTAAACTGTTCCCACAAAGTCAGTTTTGGTATGTTGAAGCATTAAGAGTTCCTTGCACTGGAAGCCAGGGGCTGAGCCCAACTTCTAAAAAAACAACCCCACCCAAGTCCCAACATGACTGTGCACCAGTGCACATTGCAAGGTCCATAAAGACATGGATGAGCGAGTTTGGTGTGGAAGAGTCCTGACCTCAACCCGATAGAAAACTTTTGAGACGAATTAGTGCGGAGACTGAGAGTCAGGCCTTCTCGTCCAACATCAGTGTCTGACCACACAAATGTGTTTCTGAAAGACTGGTCACAAATTCCCATAAACACACTCCTAAACCTTGTGGAAAGCCTTCACAGAAGAGTTGAAGCTCTTATACTGTAGCTGCAAAAGGGGCGGAGCCAACCTCATATTAAACCGTATGGATTAAGAATTGAATGTTACTCAAGTTAATTTACATGTGAAGGCAGGAGAGCGAATACTTTTGACAATATAGTGCATTGATCAATGTACTGTAGATTCAGTACTTATCGCTTATAGAATAATTAATAAAATTAGTAATTCCAACCATTTTTGTGTGCAGCTTATTGGTTGAATATAGCTTTGTGGGTGTAATCTAGTGGCAAAGTACAATGAGACTGCAGAAACCAATAGAGCCATTCTCAGCCATCTAAACCATGTCAAAGCTCTGCTTGGCCAGCAAGCGATTCCACTGACAATGCACATTACACAGGATTTACTGAAGTACTGGCAAAGTTTGGTGAAATTTTAGCTTTTGCCTTTGTCAGTTGTATTTTCTCACATTCATAACAAATAACTGTTTTGCAACCAAAGTACTCCAAAATTTTAGCACAGTTTGTGCATTATTTGTGCATTATTTGTGCATACAGATTGATTTGGGCTGTGTTTTTTATTGGAATTTTTTTTTGGCCCACAAATAACACAAATTTTGTCCCCAAGTAGTTCCCACTGCAGGCCACAAAAGCCAATCCACAAAGAAACCCTTAAAACTCCAGCGACAAAGATCTGTGCCAGCAATACAGCATGGGTTAATGAACGATTTCAAAACAATAACTGCTTATACAGAAGTCCTGTAGTGTGTGTCAACAGAGGAGGCTTCTGACATCTGGCTGTACATTTGAGTTGTGTCAGGTAGAACCAATGTTATCATTAGTTTTAATATGCAGAAAATGTTCCTGCTATTGGAATATGAAAATGATGCTGCATAAATGTTGAACTCAAAATAATCTAATTCTTTTTAATTTTGTTCGCAAAAAAATGAAAACAACCATTAAATCACCCGGTCATGGGTATCTGTGCTATTTCTTTGCCTGTGTGACCCAGTCATGTTGGTTTAGTAAATAAAATTGGAATATACTGTATATTTTCCCTTGAGAATGCTCAACCTGTTTATTGATTCCCAGGACCCTTGAGGAATCAGTTTTGTTTATTACATGCATAATGTGCGTATTACAAATGTAAACATATATAAATACATATGGATATTTTCTAAACAGATACAAATACACATACAGTATAAATAGGAGATGTGGGATTAATTTTGGTAGTTTTTTTCTTTGCCATTTTCTTTTTTTTTGGCACAGCTAAAATCTCCAACAAGAAATCTCCTTAGTTGTTGTCTTTGCTTAATTCAGCCTAATAATTTGACCCTTCTGAAAAGCATCCTAATTTTTGTCCAGGCATTGTGTGTATCTAATTTCAACATACTGTATATTATCATTAACAGCCATCACCCTGTATACCACGGTATAAGTTGAAACAGTTATTATTCAGGATATCTTCTACAATTATTAGTTGACCATCAAGAGTAACTCAACTTAAACCCGTACGGCTAAAACATAACAATAATTAATGTTTCGTATCTCCTGGTCCATGCTTCGTTTTGTAAATATAAATAATATGCATGTTGCATGAAAATAGCATCTTGATTACCATTAACGTGAGTCGCTGCCTGATGCAGGGATCCTTCTTTCATCCATAGTCCTTCTTCCTTCATTCAACTGCCTGGTCTGTGTTATGGTTTCTGAAATGAAGCAACTTGGTTGATGAAGCTTGTGGCATACTGTAGTATTACACTTACTTTTTTGTATGTTGTGCACATTTGGACAAATATTTTGAGAATCTGATAATTTTTTTTTTTTTTTTGGTAAAAGGATGTGATACAGGTCTTGATAATTCCCATTTCTTCCATGAACAGAATTTGTATTACAGAATTTGTATTTTAGGCTGCATCAGGAAGCTTTTTTGTAATTGATAGAAATAAACAAAGTATTAAATCAGTTACATAAAAGCTTCAATTACCTAAAATGACATTTTACACCCATAACACAGTAAGCCAAAACTGTATGAGCAGTCACTGCTCTGCTGGCCATCGAGAGGGAAAATGGCCAAATGATTTGAGAAGACTCTTTGCTTGTGTGACAGGGTAATAGACCACTTCCTCAGGGAAAAAAGAAATGCGGGAGTTCATATTCAAGTAACATGACAGCTTGAAGAATAAGTAGGTTCTTTGATAAATGTCTGTCCTTTATTAAACCTAATTGACTGGACTGGAAAGTGGTTGATAATGTAATGTAATAGCGTAATGACCAGCGAGTAGACTAGTGCATTACAACAGAAGTGAAATGAGCATGTAGATGAGTTCTCATGGAAGAAAGAACTCTGCGGAGCCACTAAGTCCTTCTTAGTAAAATAAAGGTCCTAATGAAGAAAATTATGTTTGCAAACTCAACAAAAAGTTTTGGTGAATATTTTGCAAGTAATCCTGGCGATTTAAGAGCCAATAATGGTAACAGGTGGGAATACACCCGTAATATGATGCCACGGAATACGGAAGCACTTTCAGCAAGAAAACATGATTATGTTTCATCATCTTAAACAACACTTCATCTCCTTAGTAACTGCTTTTATCAATTCTGTTGTGTTTTACACTTACACAAGCTACAAAGCTAACTAGCATCTAACACAAGGCTAAATCCCAACCCCTCTCTAACCCCTCACACAAATCTGTATTAGTTAACATTACCTGCACATTATTTTATAAGTCGAAAAACTAGCCCATTCGAAAGGATCGTCACATTTGCAACAGAAGCACCAAAAGAGCTAATGCTAACGCAAGTAAACGCCACCTAATCCTGGAGGAATTACATATTTGTACACAATCTGAGGTAATCAAGTTAATGATAAAAAATAATACTAAATTCTGCCAATTAATATCCTTATTACTTTCATCATCCATTTTCAGACACTTAGAACAGAAGCTATCAAATGCTAGGTTACTTTTCATCTGATAATCCGGTAGTTAATCAGATAATCTGTTATGTTTTTGGCTCTGGAATACTTTACACCTTAAACATAATTATTAATTAAAGTGTGATTAGTGTCAGATGATGCTTGTGTGTGTGTGTGTGTGTGCAGAGACAACTTTAATAAAAAATAGCATTGCATGTGTGGATATGTGTACTGCATGTAGCTAACTGTTTCTTACATCCTTTTCTTAGATCATGCTGCTAAGAAGTTATCTTCAGCGCAACTGATAGCTCACCCAGCCAATTACAGCTCTAAATATACACTAAATATTCATTCATATTATACATTATATGACTGCAACCATACCTAACTGTTATCTCTCCTCCCTCTCTCCCTTTCTCTCTCTCTCCTTCCCTCTCTCTGTCGAGCTACACATGTCGTTCCTGAGCTGCCAGTGATCCAGACTCCCTCTGCCCTTTGGACCTGTCTGACCCATCCTGGTGCCCTGCTTCTGGTCGCTTGGATGCCCCGTATGTCTCTTTGGGGTGTGTCTGGTGTTTAGGGACGGTTTCACTCTACCATGAAGACAGTCCTGGCCTCGACTGGTGTTGACAGCTGTTTCTCTGAGGACTTGACTTGGCTGCAGTTGCTCGATAGTTCAAGACTGAAATTTCTACCTGAAAAGTCTACCTGAGTCTCCAATCACTACCTGGACTTCATATTAACATCAACTAACATCAACTGTTATAGCTGAACTGGCTGCCAACTAACACACTGTATAAATGCAGATCAATTCCTGCTTTCTGTTTCACCCAGATGAGGATGGGTTCCCTGTTGAGTCTGGTTCCTCTCAAGGTTTCTTCCCATTACCATCTCAGGGAGTTTTTCCTTGCCACTTTCCTTGCTCACCAGGGACAATCTGATCATTCTGATTCATACACATTTACATTCCATACAAACTAAAGTAATTCTTTTGATTGTGTAAAGCTGCTTTGGGACAATGACAATTGTTAAAAGCGCTATACAAATAAAATTTAATTGAATTAAATTGAAAATTACAGCGCAGTGTGAGGCAGGAAAAAGTGACACTCCATGCCCAATCCAATACGGTGCGAATGAGGACAAGTTAGTTCCTCCTATCTGCTTCCTTGATAACTGCAACGGATAAAATTTCTGTTGTAAAATTGCACCTCTACATAACATAACATAACATAACATAACATCTATTTTGTTTATAACAATTTCCATGTAAGCTAGCACAAGCGCTGTGGTGGCTCAGTGGTACTGTAGGTTTCTCGCATACCATGCTCAAGGCCCTAGTTGGACTTCCACCCAATGCCCAAACCCCAGCTACTGGATGCCATGCTGGTCTCAAGCCCGGGAAAATTGTGAGGGTTGCATCAGGAAGGGCATCCAGTGTAAAATCTGTGCCAAGTTGTGTACAGATCCAACGGTCCACTGTGGCGACCCCTCGACAGGAGAGGCTGAAAGACTAAAAACAACATCATTTAAATTAGTGCAATTACGATTTTGCCCCCTTTTCTATTCATGTTTTGGCTTCCAGTGAGACACATCATAAAAGTCATGATTGCAAACAACCCATACATCCACACATAATGGCAAACAACCCACACTGTACATCCACACCTAGGGACAAACAACCCACACTGTACAGTCACACCTAGGTACAAACAACCCACACTGTACAGTCACACCTAGGTACAAACAACCCACACTGTACATCCACACATAATGGAAAACAACCCACACTGTACATCCACAACTAGGGACAAACACCACATTTTGTACATCCACACCTAGGGGCAAACAACCCACACTGTACATCCACATCTAGGGACAAACAACCCACACTGTACATCCACAACGAGGGACAAACAACCCACACTGTACATTCACACCTAGTTGCAAACAACACATTCTGTACATCCACACCTAGGGGCAAATAACTCACACATCCACACCTAGGGACAAATAACCCACATATCTACACCTTGAGGCAAACTAAAATAGTCAATCTAACTACTGGATGAGACTGAAGGACCCAGAGGACACTCGCACAAACAGTAACCTGAGTTTAGGAGCAAGGTCCACACCCATGCTACTTGACTTTGACATTTTTTCTTATCATTATTACTTTAAGATGTCACGAAGGGACGAGGCGAAATGACATGCATTGCTGACTTACATTAAGATTCCCCCATCATTCTTGAGTTGAAATATTTTTGTTTTGCAAGCAAATGCCCACTGGTAGCAGTGCACCAGCATTATTTCATCCCTAGAGTACTCCATAAATGCCCATACTAGGTAATTGCTATGTTCTCTCATACACAGCTCAATATCCTTATATACATCTTTCAAGCAGCAACCCCGTGCACACGTTGGCAACCAGAGCACGTTGTGCCCTCTGACGTTCTTCTCCCTTGCCTTAGCACAGAGCTCGGTTGGAGCCAAGGCTAATTACATCGCGCTGTTAAGTCAATCTCTTGTTTGATCTCTGGCTCATTGGATTGATTATGAAGATGAGACGAGGGAAGGTGAATTAAGCGTGTGACATTGAGGCCGCGTCACCTCGTAGCTTTCTTGGAAACTCAGAAAACATTAAACGTGAATAAATATTTGCTGTGCCAAAAAAAAAAAAATGGGGTGGAGGATGTGGAGGGTGGAATGGTTTGGAGGGAAGATGTAGTTGTTGAGCACCCGAGGCTGTTTACCAAAACAAACCCAGAGATGGAGACATCAAAGACTGACAGTGTATGAGGAGGGAGACACACACCCACACACACACACACACACACACACACACACACCATCCAACTTGCAGATTCACATTTGGCCTGGCCATAACATTTCTCCTTCTGACTATATCTCTTTGAAATCTATTAATCCCTCGCCTGCCGATGCACACACAGTGCGTGCGTGTGTGTGTCTTCTCACTTTGTTGGTTCTGCAGTGACTGTGATCACAGCTGGACTGTCGCATCAGGGTCTGAGAGTCAGCGCGCCTCAGCAAAGGCAATGACCCAATTAACAACAAAGTCAACTCATCGGGTGGCCAAACAAACCGCTTTAACGAGGAACAAAGGAGATGGGAAGCTGGTCCACTTCCGTTTAGGTGGGGAGATTAATAAAAAAAAAAAACTGTTCCCGTTTCCATGGCGAAGACACCCCCATTGCACAGCATGAGCCAGCGCCTTTGTGTGCTCTACCTTCACAGGAATTAGTCGTAATTAACAAGGCTACTCATGAGATTATTTTCTGGGCAAATATTTTAATTAAAACTGTTCCCTCTGTCACGTGAATGCCATATTTCCACTTAGTGCCAATTTCCTTAACTCTGTCCTCGAAAAAACAGACAGACAAGAAACCAGGACCCAGATGGTGCCAAGCAGCAAGACAAGGGTGGAATGGAAAGATGATATTTTGCTAATTAGATGTCTTCAGGCCTGCGTGATCAATCTTTCTGTTTTTATCAATCTCATTCCTTCCTGGCTCAGTAACACACTGCCTGGTCCAGTGGGCACTATGCATGATGGGTGCATCGCTTCATGCGCTTTCCCTCTTCCCTGATGCGCCCATCACTCTGAACTACGGTCAATCTAAACTCATCAGAACACATGCCATTTTCCGTTTCTTCAAAGTCCAATCTCTAAACTCCATTTCTTCCACAAAGTTGACGGTTCAGCACAGCCCTTACAGGTTTTAATAATGTGTTGGACACTTCTTAACCCAATTAGGGTAATTTTTAATTTACGGTAATTGATGCAGGCCAATAATTTGACCCTTCTAAAAGTGGCGACTTTTTTTTAGCCAGGCAGTGTAATTTAATTTGCAGTAGTTGGGAAGGGATTTCATTATATATATAACACAGAAACTGTGTGGCTTAAGAAGCTGCTTCTGAGTTGGATTTGAACAATCTTGCTTCCCTAAAAATGTCTTGCTTGGATGTGTTCTCGCTTTAAACAATAATAATTTAAAATGCAAATTATACATATTTCTTTATGAGTATTGATACTAAAATTAGGGTAAGCATCTAGAAGTACTGTATATGACCTGTAAATATTGTTGCTTAAATTAAAGCATTCTGTGCAAAATTAAGGATTTCTTCTCACAAAAAATCTGTAGTGTCTGTAACCATGTCAAATTCATTATGTAATACCTTCACAATTTTACATCTTACAATAATAAACCTTTTTTTCATATAAATGACAATTAAGATCATTAAAAGATTTAATTTCAAGTTACAGACACTACGTAAAATAGCATGAAATTGTATTTTGGCAATGTGTTTTTTTTCATCTGATAAAATATAAATTTGAGATAAAAAGCACTAAAAAAGGTTTTATATGAGCCTATCTAAAAATTAACTAGAGGTCAATCACAACCAATGATTGTAGAAGATATCCTAAATGATCATGTATACTGTGGTCCAAGAGTGATGGCTGTTCATGATATTATATGTAGAAATTATACACACACACATTGTCTGGCCCAAAAAAAAAAAAAAAAAAAAGGTCCCTTTTCAGAAGTATCAAATTGTTGTTCAAGCAAAGACAACAACTAAGGAGATTTGAAATTGCTGGAATTGGGTTAAGAATGTATTTCAAGAACACACATGATCGAAACCTGGAAGGATAGTGCTGAATCGGCAACTTTGTAGAAGAAATGTGGTTCGGAAAAAGACCACTTAAACACTTGGTGAAGTTGCATGGTAACAAAAATCACATATTGATATGATAAGCAGATTTTTCGGCTGTACATCCATGATGCAAATTTGCTGTTCCTGAGGTCCACATCCCAAAGGTGCTCTACTGGGTTAAGGTCTGGTGATTATGGAAACCATTTAAGTTCACTTTCATGTTCAAGAAACCAGTTTGTGATGATTTTAGTTTTGAGACATAGTGCATTATTCTGCAGTGACAAAGAGGTCAGCAACAATACTCAAGTAGGCTGGGGCATTCAAATGATACTTAAATTGGTACTAAGGGGCCCAAAGTGTGCCAAGAAAATCTCCCCCACACCCTTACACCTTACCACCACCACCACCACCACCACCATGAGCCTTAACCAATAATATGATGGATATGATGGTTTTTACACTAAATTCTGACCCTACTATCTGAATGTCACAGCAGAAATCAGGACTCTTCAAACCAGGCACCATATTTTTCCAATCTTCTGTTGCCCAATTTGGGTGAGCGCATGTGAATTATAACTTTAGCTTCCTGTTCTTACCTGACAGGAGCGGCGCCTGGTGTGGTCTTGTGCTGCTGTAGTCCATCTGCTTTAAGTTTCGATGTGTTGTGTGTTCAGAGATGCTCTTTGAGATACCTCGGTTGTAACGAGATGTTATTTAAGTTACTGTTGCCTTTTTATCAGCTTGAACGTGTCTGACCATACTCCCCCGACCTCCCGCACCAACAAGTCAATTTCGTCTAGAGAACTGCCACTCGTAGAGATCAGCAGCTTGGAAAATAATCAGACAACCAACAATCATGCAATATTCAAAGTCACTAAAATCACCAAATTCCCCATTCTGATGCTGAGTTTGAACCTCAGCAGATCGTCTTGACCGTGTCGACATACCAAAATGCACTGAGTATCTGCCATGCTGCCATGTGATTTGGCTGATTAGATATTTATATTGTATATAAAATACATATGCATATATCCTTCATACAGTATATGTATACTGTAACCTTCAGATTGTGCTGCATTAAGACTTTTTACAAACAGAACACATAAATGATAATGACTCTTAAAGCAGTTATTGATGCACAAAGCCCACTTGAATGGCAGCATGTCATCAGCTACAGAGCTGCTGAGAGTTTGGGGCCAGCTGTCGGAGTTTACAGTATTTGTGCTATAAATGTAGACTAATGAGAGACCTGGTTGAGAGCTGAAAGCAATTAGAGGCTGCGGAAATGAATCTGTCACTGCTTATACCCATGAGCCTCGTCAAAAACTCGTCGAGGAAAAATTTGACTGCCAGACACAAAGTTAGTAAAAGTCCTTGATGGAAACAAGGGGGTTTTGTTACTTTTAATGCATGTTAAGCACTCGGCGTGAGGAGGGATGCGAGGGGATGCTTGTTCTTCTATTTGAAAATAATGACAAATCGTGGCAATGTAAAGCTACTTTTTTTATTCTCTTGGGATTTATATTATTAAGATTATTGTGAATATCAAAGCAGTATGTTTCCCTTGCCCTTAAGCTATTACAAGTGTCTTAACGCATATTCAATAACTACAGTGAAACTAATCGAAAGCAGCATGTTGTCGTTAGTCTTTCAGCTGCTCCTGTAGAGGGGTTTCCACAGCGGGGCATCTGATCCACACACACAACTTGGACCAGGTTTTAACGCTTGATGCCCCTGGCACTGCATCCAGTGGCTGGGGTTTGGGCATTGGGTGGGAATTGAACCCGGGTTTTCCACGTGGCAGGCAAGAAACTTACCAGGCCTAAAACAGGCATGGAATCATCAACAGATGCTGAAGTTTAATTCATCTTCTAGTTCTGTCTTATCCTATTGTCTTATACAGGGTCATGGGGGTTCTGGATTCTATCCTTGGACTGTGGGAGGAATCCGGAGTACCCTGATGAAACCCACTGAGCACAAGGAGAACATGCACACACCTGAGGCTGGAAGTGCAAGGCCACAGAGCTAACCACTACACTAGCGTGTTGTCCCGAAGTTAACCACTGAGTCACATGCTGATAGTGGCGCAATGGTACATCCACAAATTCTGATCAACATTCATGTTAATACCACCTTCATCACCATTATATTCCTTATCTCAAAGATGACTAACTAATCTACTCATGACTCTGTAAAACAGCTGTAATACATCAGCGATGCATTCTGGAACAAAATTGTGACTACTTCTATATTGGATTTTTTTATTAATCCAATAATTTTTAATTATTGCTGGAAAAATGAATTAAAATATAGTCATGATCTTTTTTTGTTGTTGTTCTTATGAAACATTTATATCAGAACCACTGAAACGTCCTCCTGTGATACAGTCTGGTGCACAGACTCTTACTTGGGGAGTGTGTTTAATGCTGCTTTGTTAGCCTTCAGATGTAGATATACTGTACCTCCAAATCTGAATCCACCATCCCAGTATTATTGTTTCCTTCTTAGAACTTCCAAGCTTGGAACCTCCCACGTCATTTGTAATGAGTCTCAAGTCCCTTTCAGAGTCCATGCTGCTCGATCTCTGCGTCTGGATGCTAGCTGGGACAGATGGATGCCTCTGGTCATTGCCTACAGGTTGACTCTGATCTGTGTGAGCCTTGTGAAGATGAACATGAACATGTACACACACACACTCACACACACAGTCAGCCTCAGCTTGGGTTTCATTTCCCCATTGCTCCTACACCTGGTAGTGAAGTGAAGTGCATGGATAATTTCACAAACTAACAACTTTATCCCAACAGAGATGTATAAAGATGGAAAGAAGGAAAGAGGAGTAGAGATTTTGATCAACTGAGAGCTCTTAACACCCAGATCTAGCAGCAGACAGAAGCTTAATCAGTGGAGTATATGGAAGAATCAAGTGGCTTTAGCTGTGGGTGGGAAGTTGGCAGTAACGGCCAGTGTAAGTGTATCTTGTCCCCCAGGCCTAACCGCATAAGCCTCACAGAAAGAGGAACAGATACTAAATATACCCTGCTGGCTCCTGGGTAATCACGTCTCACCATCGCCCAAAAGAACTCCGGTTTTAATTGAACCCTTATTAGGTCCGCCGCCAAATCGGCGTGAAAATGAGTGTCTCCTCCCAGATGTGCTGTCAGTCGCCACCAACCGCTCGACTCAACCCCCCACCATCAAGTTAGTGCAAAATGAGACGCGGGCCCCTGTGACTGGGCGATCAAATGACTTGTATAATCGTGCGTTTTCACCTTGGCATCGGCATCGCCCAAGGAAAACGATCTCTTTATTTATTTATTTTTTTTGGACAGGGGAAGATGTATATGTGTGTGTGTGTGTGTATGTGTGTGTAGGGGGGTATTCTTGGCGCTTTGCGATAACGATTTCTATTGCATCCAACAAGCAGAACAATTACAGTTGCATTAAGTAGGCTTGGTGCCTCTGTATGGAAAAAGGAGAAGAAACTAGAGATCTGAGTGTTTAATTTCTTTCTTCATTTTTAGATCGAATAAAAAGGAACATATTAGGATAGAAATGAATATGATTTCCGACCCAAAACTTCCTGAATTAGGATGTAATTAGAAGTGTGTTAAATTCACCAAGGAGAAAGAGAAGGATATCTTGAACAATTAATGAGCTGAAAGATAAAGATCTCATCTAATCTCTCATTCACTATCATGTTTCGTCCCATCATCACATGTATTCCCTTTACTCTCTATTTCTCTCACTTGCTAGCTCTCGTGGATGCCAGATTTTCATTAAGTGGTTGTATCCTGGCAGGGTTCAGTCTCCGCCTGGCGTTGTGCCAAACACAGTGTATGCAATGTCTGTTTGCCTTTGTGTGTGCTTGTGTCTTTGTGTAACTGTGTGAATTTGATGGCCATCAGAACTCGAACGCTTTCATGACTGGAGCTGCTAGTGCCAAAGACGTCCATAATTAAACAAGAGATCAAGTCTTGGGGTCTGGACGCGTGAGAATTTGCGTAGAAGTTGTCATTGTGCAGTGTGTAGGTGTTTATGTAAGTGGCACGATCCTTCCTGTTCAAAACATCAAGGTTATTCTGCATTTATTATGGACTAGTCAAGACACACACATACACAGACACACACGCACAAAAAAAAAAAGGACGGATGTTCACTCTTCTGATGCTGAAAAGTGGCCCAGGATCTTGCCTTTCTGGTGGCTGGGACAGGATTTCTTAAGATTGGGGGCTTGCATTACAGAAAGCACTCCATGAATCTTTGTTTGATGCCAGCAGCACTTTCTCATGATAGTCTCTTGAGCCGATGTTTCGCTGATGTTCCGCAAAGTTCTGCACGGTCCGCAAGCTTCCGCGAGGACAGCCCAAAAAATTTAACACGGAAAGATGGGAACGTACTCACAGTGCCAAAAACTTGCGGTGACTCCGCACTTACGGCCACCTTGTGAAACCACGGTAGGTTAGATAGGGGTATACAAACGGTAAATGGCTGCTTTATATCTGGGGAACAGGGCACTGCTTTTATCCTACGGTCTACTTGAGCCTCCAATAATGAACTGAACTCCATATTAATTTAAATTTATACTGAACTTCCAGCCTCTTAACACCCAGTATGCACAATGATCCCTGCTATCCGTTAACACCTAAATGAGAATGGGTTCTCTGTTGAGTCTGGTTCCTCTCAAGGTTTCTTCCTATTGCCATCTTAAAATTTTCCTTGCTATCATTTCCGGTATCGCTCTGTGGTTAAACCATTGGGCTACAGTCCAGTAGGTCCCAGGTTCAAACCTCACCACCACCAATTTGCCCCTTTTGGGCCCTTGAGCAAGACCCTTAACTCTCAACTGCTCAGATGGATGATGAGTTAAAATATGTAAGTTGCTCTGGAAAAGAGCGTCTGACAAATGCTTAAATGTCTCCGTTGGCTTGATCATCAAGGACAATCTGATGGATTCTGTAAAGTTTCTTTGCGATAATGACCATTGTTAAAAGCGCTATACAAATAAAATTGAACTGAATTACTGCCTCTGACTTCCTGGTGTTGGGAGCCATCCCTCTACTGCTGCTGATGTGGATCAAAAACTTCACACTAAAGGAGACTCCACATCTTAGTGTTGGTGTTTTGTATTAAGGCAAATACTTGACTGGAATAGTACCGTAGATAGATGCTTGAGTGACACCAAATCACTTCAAATGGGGCATCAGGATGAATGTGGCAGGTCTGGAGGACAGGAGGGACCAGGTTCACTGCTCTCTGAAGAAGAAGAAAAAGAGAGAGACAGAAAGAGGGAGAGAGAGAGAGAGAGATGCTTCCTGTTACATAATGGATAAGGGCAATGCACATTTGACAATGTCCAGTGCAAGGACGACCTCTAAAATAGGGAGCCAGAAGGAAACACTTACTGTAAATGAGGACACTCTGGAAAGTAAACCAACCAGTCACTTTACCAGTCATCAAACCTGAGCGAATGTGTGTGAGTACAGTGGGGGTGAGAGCAACCAGTCATCCCAGTTCACTAAAATAACCGATGCCCCATAAGTCCATTAGATCAGCTCCTACAAACTCTTAATTAAAGAAGTACATTTTCAGCCTAGACTTACATACTGATGGGTATGAGTGAGCATTTGAACCATATTTTTGTAGCACATACTCCATTAGCCTCCTGAAGGTGGTCACTATTAAGAAACCAAGCCCAGAAAGCCTCTTGCTTAATCCTCCATGAAGCAGCCCACTGCTGGCTGGCTGTTCCTTGCCTGGGAGAGGTGCCACCCGTTCACTGCTGATTATGGAACGTCACACGTCAGCAGATGGCCCTTCTAAGGCTGGAGTTTATGGTTAGTACACTGGATTGCGACGAATACTTTTCCTTTTTGCTTGACCGCAAATACTATAATAATAATAGTCCTCGTCGACACCTCACAGGAGTGTGGGTCATCCAAGTACTCTATTCAGCAGTCCAGTGGCCATCACCCACTCTCTCCATTAGTCTCGCAAAGGTTGCTGGGGGGCATTACAGAGCCCAAATGACGTGACCCTAAAATGCTCCAGAGAGGGGCAGCACTCTCTTCTCTTTCACCTCTGTATCGCTAATAAGCACCACGTTGGTCCAGGGAATTGAATCACTTGCAATATGAAGCAGTGTGTAGGAGTCTTTTCGTTTGTAGATTACAGCACATGTACAGTAAGTACAAACAAAGATTTCTTGGTTTCTTATCTGGAGACACTTGGGTGGAGAATTGCAGTGACAAAACCATGATACAATATTGATACGTGATGCTTGTGTGAAGAGGAAGTGTCTGTGACGGAGTACTTTATCACTCATTCGTGTGTGTGTGTGTGTGTGTGTGTGTGTGTGTGTGTGTGTGTATTAGCTCATTAGTCATTACCCTAAGCAGCTGTTCAGAGCGATGCATGACTGCCCATCTGTAATAAAACTGCAAACATACTTGCACACGAAAAGGTCTATTAGTGATTCACGTGAAAGGAAAAGGAATAGAGCCCGTATGTGCAGAGTGAGAAAACGAATAAAAGACAAACATAAAGATTTACACGTGCCAACAGTATGAAAGAAAACCAAGGGAGGCGATTTGAAAGAGAGGAGGAAATCAAGAGAAAAGCAGATTGTCTCCGAGGGACTAATTTGCAATCTGATTTAATTCAATAAATTCCTTAATTATATTATGAGGGGGAAAAAAGTGACCTACTTAATTTCTGGAATAAATGCAAAAGAAGTACATGAGTATAAAGCGCCGGTGCTTTGTAGCTCAGACTAACTGACACAGATAAACAAAACTGGAATGCATCGAGGATTCAGGCACAGTTGCGTGTTGATTAGCACTGTGGCCTCGCACCTCTGGGATCTGGGTTCGATTTCCGCCTCGGTGTCTGTGTGCATAGAGTTCACATGTTCCCCCGTGCATGGTGGGTTTACTCCAGGTACTTTGGTTTCCTCCCACAGTCCAAAGACACACAGATTAGGCTAAATGGTGTTATCAAATTGCCTATAGTGTGCCTGACCAGGGTGTACCCACCTTGTGCCCTAAGTCTCCTGGGATAGGCTCCAGGTCCCCTATGACCCTGTACAAAGGGGTAAGTGAGTGAGTACGTGAGTAAATGAGTGAATGAGTGAAATCAGACAACTTTCAGCCGACTTTAGGACTCTTGTGAGGATGTACAGTAATTTCAGGAAATGGTTTTGCCTTCTGTGCAGTTGCAGCTCCTTCAGAGTGTTTGTACTGTGCAGTCGTTTTGTAGTGTGGTCGAGGTCATCGACAAAGATCCACCTTTAAGCATTAAAGGTGCCCAGGAGAGAATCTAAAGAAAAGCCCAGATGTGGCCAGAAGAAATCCATGAAACATTAAGCTTCAGTTGTGTGCTAAGCGAACACAGCTACACTGACACACACTGACACTGCACAAGTGCAGAGGAGGTAATAGAACAGGGATGCCTACAGTAAATCCTCACGTCTGATATCCATCGTTTCATGAATTCTTTCTTGCACACAGTGATGGCCCGGGGGTGGACGGTCAGTGCTGCTACGATCGCAAGGTCATACCCACTGTGGATGAACTGAAATGTAGTCGTATGCATGTTTTAGACTCCCACAAACCTTTACAAGTGCAATACACACTCCATTCCGGAATTCTGAGCATAAGCTGTATTTTACTTATAACACATATTGCTTATTTTTGTTCTTTTCTTTCACGAAAAGATGGCAAAAATTCTGAAGTTGTCAAAATATAACTGAGTTTTAACAAATAAAAAGGAAGCCGGAAATTCACAAGTTTAAAAACTGCTATGCTTCAGCAGGATTCTGTCATTTAGTAGAGCTGGATGATTAAGTTATGCTTTTTGTAAGTTGTTCTCAATAAGAGCATCTGCAAAAAAAAAAAAAAAAAAAGTTGTTCTAAATAGAAACATCATGCTGGTCTGAATAATTCATAGTATTGCCATGAAGTGAGTTAAACTGAGTTAACTCGTGTTATTTGTCAGCTGCAGTATGTTTAAGTGACCAGTAATTTCCCTTGCGTCAAACAAAAATTATGAAATTTAGCTATTTTTTTGCATATGAATAACCTGGACAAGTGATGTGACTAAATTGCCACAACACACTGAAAAATGTGGCTTCTAATGTAGTCAAATTTATCTGGCATTTCCTACAAACGCAATACAACCAAATAAGATTCCAATCTATTTCTGTTTTCACAAGTTTAAAAGTGTCTTGTTCTAAAATAGACATTTTTAAAGCATTTATATTCATAAAACCCTTAAAATTCAGGCAACACAGATATGAAACAGCAAACACAGCAATGATGGTTAAAAAATAAAATAATCCAGTAAAAAAAAATAATAATCCAGTGCTTATATTGAAGCATTGCTGGTGTGTGTTAATGGAATGGAAGCTTTAAACATTAAACTGTGTATTTAAATTTTTGATGATATGTCAGATAGAACAAAAGTTATTATTTTTATCGAGGGTAAATTGTACCATTACTGGAATATGGGAATTGTTACAAAAATGTAAAATATTCAAAAAACAAGCATTTCATTATTATTATTATTATTATTATTATTATTATTATTATTATTATTATTATTATTATTTGGGCATAGAAACAACCAAAAACAATATTATTATCATGTGATATTTCTTTGCCTATGTGACCTATTTTCTATTTTCTTACTTAGTCATGTTCGTATAGTTTTTTTATTCAGTTCATCATATTACCTTCAGGTTTGGGGAAAAACAGCATGTCACTCTAAACTGCACAATCCTGAGCCCTATATATGTTTATTAAAAAAAAAAGAAAACAGCAAAATAGATAATGGCTAAAGTGCTGTGATTTAAGGACTATGAAGAATAAATATTTGCCAACAAGTGATGCACAAAAAATTTTCTTATTGTGCTTAAACATTAATGATTAGTTTATTGCTGTAAATCAGACACACTGACCGATATGAAGTGTTTTGTTAAAGGATGAGTGATGTTTCAGAGTCTTGGGCGTGAGTCAAATGTGACAATGTGAAGCAACACTACTAAGTTATTTTAATAATCAAACAAGATGAGTTAAATGTATATAGCCTCTGAAGTGACATGGTGATTATTTTTAAATAATATTTATTATAAATGTTATTTATATTTTTAATTTTATAAAATATGAATTTATATATTGATGCTGAGGTTCATATTTTGTTGGAACAAGTGCGTCTTGTGATTAAACTTTTCCTAAATGAAACACTGGGATAAGTGCATTAATGTAGCAGGGGATTGTATATAAAGAATAAAGGGAGTTAATATGTTATATTTATTATACACTCATAACTGTGTTCTGTTATTCTGCACAATCAAAAGTTCCGGTTTGACTTGAACACTCCTCATTCCATGACTCTTCATACCCCAGTGATTAAATTGGTAAGAGTTCACTTAAACACTGCAGAGTAACGGTCTCTTCATGTCACATCAGTGATGACTGGATTATGTCTTTATGTCATCCTAAGAATAAAACAAAGTGTAAAAATATCAATCATCTCTTTACTTAAGTTTCTGTGGCCACAGTGGTCTAATTAAAATAATATTTTATGGCCTCAATATATTAATTTGTGGTCTCCTCAGCAGCTCTATATATTTTTTCTATAATTCTGTGACAGTCTGTCGGTTTGTTACAGAAGCCCTGATTGTTCATGTTACAGAAAATAAATCAGTTCTATATATATGATGCTGAATAGTTTTTCAACAGGACTGTATACTCCCAGTGGTGCAGTGGAAAGCTTCTCACCTACCTGTGTGTAAGGCAAAGATTAAATTTTAAGCTAATGTTCAGAACAGACACAGGATGCAGGATTGCCAGTCCCAAGACTAATAAAATAATGAGAGGGTTACATCAGGAAGGGCATCCTGTGCCAGGGTGCAGATCAGGAGGTCCGCTGTGGCAACCCCTTAAGGAGAGCAGCCGAAAGAACAACAACATTTTCAACAACAACAACAACCGAGTGCTCATTTCGATCCAGTGAAATACTTTGGAATTCCTACATATACAGTGAAATCCCTACATATTTTATACTTATGTTCCCTAATTTTCTTTTAGTTCTGTAAACCTGCTATGCGACCATGACCATTGATGAAGCGCTATATAAATAAAATTGAATTGATTTGTGATCTGTGGCCTAAAGGGTGAATGGTCTTATCCTGTGCACCAAAATAAAATCAAGCTTAACTGTGCTACAAAATGTAATCCTGAACATTTTGGATGATAATGTTAATTGTAAAACTCTGCATCTTTCTTACCATACAGTATATCTGTACCTTTTTCTGTCTTAGCTCTGGTGGTTACCAGCTGTGCTCCTTCAGGCGGTTGCTTTTTAATAAACTCCAGGTTTTTTTTACAGATCGGTAGAAAACTACATTTTCTTCCGGAATAACTTGAGGAAAGATCTAAAATTAGACATGTTTATATCCATCGAAGAATTTAAGAATATTATAAAGAATGTAGTGAAAAAGCATGCATCGTTTTTTTTTTTTCCTTGAGAGACCCCTGTGTGGATTAATGAAATTTTCCTATTTGTAAAAAGTCAGTTTTGATTGTTGTATATATTTCAGATTTTAATGCATCGTGACTTTGCATGGCTGTTACCTTGACCTTCAAAAGTTCATGCAGAAAGCATGCTTTCATTTCAGTCCTTTTAGGCTTGTGTTATGTCATATAGGTTAAGCATTAAGTTGTTTAAGGGTTAACTAATTCCACAGCAAGGTAAGATGGGAATTTGTGTTTAGAGATGGGTCACTCCAGGGATATGAAAACTCCTAACCTTAAGACACGGCATGCTGTAAGTATATTAAGCCCTTCACAGATGTATGCATGCACACACGTATATATACAGACACACACACACACACACACACACACCTATTTTACTCATGCATAATCAAAGCAAGGTCTCGTATGGAGTGGCCTACATCCTGAAATGCACTAATCCATTGTGGCTATTCCCCTAAGAGTCAGTCAAAGTGGGTCTTATAATAGAGCACATAGCTTTTCATTAACACGTAGCCTCTGTGTGTACGCTGCTAATGGCAGAGTCTGGGCTTTTAACACTGGTGCATTCACAGAGGACTCGGGCAGATGGCTGTTCTGGCACCGACTGACTCCTCTCTGCCATTCAGTAATGCGCCCGCTCTGACAAGACAATGCATTAACTCATATTTTACTGTACTACCTGCAGGCAAAGTGCCTTTACCTCAGAGGCTCACGTCCTCTCCTGCTTTTCACTCACACTCTTTGACAAACCGCCGCAATTTATTTTGCATCAATTCTTTGCGTTTTGAATAATTGATCAGTAAGACCTAAAGCACGGCTTTAAATATCCTGTGAGAGTGCAAGCCAGATGAGAAGGGGAAAAAAAAAAGAAAGAAAGTTAAAGAAAATGCCAATGGCAGCTCATCTCTACGAGCATAAAGAGACTTAAATTAACGGCATCAAAATGTCAGAAAAATAGCAGCTGTTCGTGTGAGAACACAGGCTTGCCTGCAAAGTAAACTTTCCCCAACTCCCCCACTCTGTGTCTGGGTGGAGGCAGGGATGAGATTGCGGAGGATATCGTTATGAAGAGACGGACTGAGGCGAGCAGTCAAACTGTCAGATGGAGGCAGCCAGACGGAACAAAGACAAAGACAATTACGAGCGAGTGGCAGAAAAATCATCCGCGTGTACATTTGGCACGAGGTACCACAGAGGTATACTGGATGTGAATATATACTCAATGGCCACTTTAATAGGGACACCCCATGCATTTATCCAATCAGCCAATCACGTGTCAGCGTATTACTGTATATAAAATCATAAAAAGCTCATAGGGTAGAGGCGGAGTAGTGTTTCAGAAACCTTTGGTGTGAAAAACAAAAAACATGCAAAGAGCAGCATTACAGTGCGTGGGTGAAAATGCCTTTAAGACAAAATAAATTGACCAGATTGGTTTAAGGTAACATTTTGGTCACAAAATGTTAAATCCTAAGGTGTGAATGAGCAACAAACTCAAAAGCGAAAGACGACTTCAGCTTTCAGATCTGTCAGCCAAGAGTAGGAATCTGATGCATCACTCGGCACATTCTTAATGAAACTGGACAGTTGATGATTGGAGAAAGCCCAGGAGATGGTGTTTATGGTGTGTACAGGAAGTGTACGTATATTTTGTAAATATACTGTATATAGGATCATGTTCAAATATTAAAAAAATAACAATAGTCTCAGTGAAAAATGCAGCATATGTTGTAGGTGTAGGTGTAACCGAGGTGCAACATGCAACACTCCATCAATGCTCTTTCCAAAAAGGCAAATCTGCTGACAGATTCACAAACACACAGTCAGGTTCCACTAGGAAAGAAATCCAGGAATGACTATTTTGCATCTCACACATCCACATCCTCAGTCTGTCTGCAGCACTCCGGAGGGAACGCCGAGATACTCGCGGTGAAATTACAAAGCAATCCGACTGCAGCATGGAAATTAAATGGAGCGAGAGGACAGGAAGGGAAAAGGGAAAAAAAATGATTTCGAAAAAAAAATATGTGCCTTTGTCATATATATGTTTACAACATAGTGAATCTTTGTCTTTTTGCATAGCCATGCTTGTTAGGAAGTTAGGGTCAGAGTGCATGACAGGAGCGGAGAGGGTTTGGGGCTTTACTCAGGTGCGCAGCAATGCCTGGTGCTTGAACCCCCAACCTTCTGACCAGTAACCCAGAGTGTTGACCCTTTGAGCTGCAACATGTTACATCTGATTGGGCTGATTGTCATGTCTGTGTGAGATAATGGGAATGTAATGGGAAACATTTATACACCAATATCCATGGATAAGAATTTCTCAGCCCGTCCAAGGTGTATCACGTCTCGTGCTCTAACCCTCCTGGGATAGGCTCCAGCCCCCCACCACCCAGTATATAGGATAAAGCGGTACAGACGATAAGTATCCATGAATCAGACGACTGATTCAATTTGATGACCGAGTCATATTGATTCAAACACCAAATTATTAATGGCCGGGTGTCTTCAGAACGAGGTCTTGAAATCACTTAGCAGTGTCCGGAAACACATTAGGAATAGATCATATTATCCTTTTTGCCCCATGCATCATGATTTATGACCTGACAAATGTGTTTAGAAGTGTCAAAAACTGCCTTCTATTGCCCTCTAGTGGCAGAAAAAGGTACTTTCCCACTGTATAGTTGTGATATTTATTGGATTGCTGTGCATCATGCAGGTTGTTGCATCATGTTATGAGTGTCTCTCTAGTGTTAATTCACTTAACCTTAGTGCTGCTGAATTCCCCATTCATTTTCTGTAACAGCATCTCTGACAGTACTTTATATTAATTTACTCATCCTAACATGCTTATTCTTTATACAGTAAGAATATAAGCTGTGACTTGTGTGGAAGATGCTCAGTGGATTAAACAGAATCTTTTTTTTCCTGTAAATTTATTTTTTTAAGGGAGTCTCCGGTGTCAGCTTCCATTTTTCAGAAAGTCTTTAGTTTCTCTGTAATATAAAGCTGTTTTGTTATAGAGGAAAACGAAAAGAAGGTCTGATGAGGAAATTCATACTGTATAGCTGCTATAACGTAAGCTACTGAACATTATAGCCTTTATTTCTTTGAATTAAATCAGTGTTCTTAATATCTATTTCTCTTTAGTATGGTGTGCAGCAGCACGGTAGCTTAGTGGTTAGCAGGGTCTGGGTTCGATTCCCGCCTTGGTCTCTGTGTGCATGGAGTTTGCTTGTTCTCCCCCATGCTTGGTGGGTTTCCTCCGGGTACTCTGGTTTCCTCCCACAGTCCAAAGACATGCAGATTAGACTAACCAGCGTTCCCAAAGTGCCTGTAGTGTGTAAATGTTAAAGTAACTTTATTAATAAACCAGTAAACAGGCATGAAAATAACAATGCACTGACCCTCCCCAAATTCAGCAGTTTAAAGATGCAGCACAGAGTCTGTTGGCCTTGGAGTACACACTAGTACACATCGGTTCTGTGAAACCCTTAGCAGAGTCTTATTGTTGATCTGGCAACACACCAGCTTCAAGAGCGAGTGCGGTTAGGTCTCAGTCTCTGCTTTAAAATAAAATATTTAGCTTCATGTTGGTCCAGAAGCAACAAGTGAAGGACAAAAATATGTTCCTATTCAAAGCAAGTATACGCTGGTGTCCAAAAGCCTAAGTGCACTAGTAAAAATGTCTAGAGCTTCTGTCTGATTGTGCGTTCCTCCCTAATTTCATGACTTATAACACTTTACAAACCCAAAACATACTCTGAAAGTGCTCAGGTACAGGGACTGGACAGCACATGAGAGCCAAAAAAGAAATCTTCACTAAGGCTGGGGAACTATTCCTCAAGACTGCGTTAAAAATACAGTATGAGAAATTCTAGCTCTTTGAAAGCAAAATATGAAAAAACAAAGGGCAGCACAAGACTTTTGCACAGTACTGTATTTCCAAATTAAACTTTGTTTATTTTCAATTTTAAACAGAAAAAAAAATCAATGAGGTCTCAGAGTTTTGGAGCCCAATGTAGTAGCTGAAATTATATATTTACACTTTTGGAGTTATTTATTTATTTAGTATTGCTCAATAGTGTGTGGAAGGTTAGGTTTAAGATTAGGGTTTGGGGGTGGGTTTGGTGCTCATACTTTACCTTTGATTATAATTTAATTCGCTTGAAATTGAATGAGATCCAGTCACACGAGATCTTGACATTCTGAAAACTTCTAATATTAACATTCATTCATTCATTCATCTTCTACAGGGTGGGTAACAAAGTCCATTTTTCTAATACAAATTTACTTATGTACTTTAATATGTAGGAAAATGAAAGCAAATCTTTAAATTTCAATGTACTGTAGGCTCTCTTTTCTCAAAGAGCCGGGGACAGGACAGCAGTCTTCTGAAGAATGTCGTTTGGGATATTGCTGAGAACCTCCTGAATCTGTGCTTCCAAGTTCCTCATGGAGTGAGATCTGGACTTCTTGGAGACCATTCATGAGGCCCGCTTCGTCCCAGCCAACATCGTGGAAAATGCTGGTCTATGGAGTCATGCTTCAGGGATACTACTAAGTTCTATAGCCATTAAATATTGCCTGGTTCATTTGCACGATGCTGAAAAGATGTTTGGATTCGAGTGGAAACATTTGAGCCGTCACTGTTGGACCCTTGAGCAAGGTCACCTTTACCCTTCACCCTCAAGTGCTTAGACACAAATAAATAACTGCAACAGAAACGATGGGTATACAGTATTTCCCGGGGTGGGAGTCTCTCTCGCCTGATGTACTGGATGGCACGCAGACGGACTCTATCATAGTGAATGTTTGCAGTCTTGTTGCTTTAAGTGTGTGTGTCTAAATTGACTTGAATTGTATTTCTGTGTTAGTTATTTATCTCCACCAAATATAATTTTTAGACCACTTGTGCTTCACAGGCACTAAATAGATCTGGAGTAATGAGTAATATATGAACTCGTGGACTCACCTTATTAAAATATAACGACATTGTTACCTCACCAGAGCAACTCCATAAAACTATCCAATAAAAAGGGTGAGGTGGAAAAAACAAGTATGTTAGGGATTTTAACAAAGGTGTACGGTGTTCAGGAGTGAAACTGACATCAGGAGTGAAACTGAAGTTTTTGTTAACAGTGTGTTCGCTCTAAATGGTGTGATATGAGCGCTGGCCTTTTGGGAATCCTATAGACAACAGGGAGTTTTACATAAAGCTGAAATCATAAACCTGGTGTAATAAACTTGCATTATATTAATGTACTCAGTGTTTAGAGCAAAAATAGCACGTCTATAAAGACTCTAGAGTAAAGAGTCGTGTATTTTTTTTTTTACATAAGCTGTCACACTCTCCACGGGGTGGACAAATCAGATTACTTATCTTGCAGATTAATTTTAGATGTTTTTTTATTTTTTTGGTATCCTTGTTTAACAACCAGAGAAATAAACAGAATTAAAGAAAGATCAGTTCACAGTGCAGAGTTTCACAAAAACATATTTATTTGTGGTGTATATTTAAAAGCAATGTGTTTTAAAGGTTTGAGACGAACCTGGGTGAGCATAGTGTGCACGACTCATTTATCACGTTCTCAGCTTTCACTATTGTGCATGGATGTTATGTGACGCAATACACTTGCATGTGAATAAAAATAAATAAATAAATAAAAATAATAATTAAACAGCAAGTTGTTGGGGTGGAAAAAACATAAAATTTACTCAATTTCGACCTAAGAACTGCTTATTTCAAGATATTTCGACTATTAACTTAACATGTTCTTTTTATAATTTAATTATTTAAATTTATTAAAAAAACATAATATCAATAATTTATCAATAATATCACTATTTCCAGATCCAGATCTCATTTAAAGACATACTGTAAGGTCATTGTTTTGACTTATCTTGATTTTTTTTGTTATATATATTAGTTGTTATATTGTTGTAAGACATTACATTATTTTTAAAAGTTGCAAGATATGCATCTATTTTGATTTATTAACTTTTATTATATAACTATTCTGAAGTCTCACAACAGAGAAATAAAGTGTAATGTAAAGCTCTCATGTCATTTTCCTATTTGTAGCCAAAGTGCTTAATTTTTCTATATATTGAATTGTTCTCTTTAAGTCATACCTTGCAAGCCCACTAATTAATTAATTATTTATTGAATCAGTTCATGATTTGTCCACTCCTGCGTTATCAGTTCTAATCTTTCAGCCACATAAAGGAAGTGAAGTGGGGATGCTTGGAAAGCTTGGAGCAGAAAGCGTTATCCTGACTTTATCAGCACGGAGCGTGCACAATATATAATAAAATATTGCTTAAAAGTTTCAATGCCTCTCATAGGTACACACACACACACACACATACACACACACACACATACACACACACAGAGTAAACTGTTAAGTATGCATGCACATGTGTAGAAACTTAATCTGTAATACTTCACTTCAGCAAACATAAATCAGAGTATAAGTGTTCTCGGGAGAAACAAACTGTGATCAACTTTACAAATCTGTAAATCCGTCAGACTTTAGAGTGCCAAGACACAGACCCGTAATTAACTGTATTCATACATCATCTTGCCAATTATTTTATGAAAAGCTAAGAAATCAAGCAAACTGAAACCGTTTCCGGATCTCTTTCAGACTTTGTAATGAGGTTGTAGTGTATAGAATATAAATGACATATTTTTCATATTTGATAAATATACATTTCATAAATGGGTACTATAAGAAGAGCTCTATACAATATGTAATGCACCAAGCATTTTACACACACTTGTCACCAGGCTAAAGCATTAAAGCATTGCTGATGCACTGGATTACACAAACACACTGCAAACACACTTCATATGAAGCTCCAGGCGGAAAATATCTTAACATATCGACTTTGGATCAAATTTACCTTTCGCTGTGTTACATGTGCTGATTCAAATCTTCTACCAAGGAGTAAATTTTTATTTAATTTTTTTTTCTTAAACACGTAAACTAAGTCAGGCCAGAGGTATAACAGGGAAGGAAGGAAATGCAGGGTGAAAAGGTGAAAGGTGTATGAGGGGCCGTTCTAGCGAGTGCAGAAAGTGTCAAGCAGAGCAGGTTCGTCTGATCGGTTGAGTCCTGTTGGCCGCGTGGTTCGCTCACGGACTGAAATCAAAGGTAAGGTCAGACTTCCCCATCTTCTGTCGGTACACAGCATCAAACTTGTCGTTCATTGACACAGTGAAGATGTCCTTCCACAGGCCGACACGACCTGAAGCAACATGCAGACTGTTAAGTAACATCTTCTACAGTCATTGAATTACACCAAACTTCCCATAATGAAAACATAAGGAGAGTCAGGAATACACAGTGCATATACAGTATATATACAATGTTCAATTCCCTTTCTGATTGGATCAGAAAGCAATATATTTATATATATTTCACAAAAATGCTATAATATATATACACTATACATACATATATATAAATACATAACATAGAAACATTTTTTTTTATCATTTATCATTTATGGAAGGAGTCTCCAGTCAGTGTGTTATACCAGTCAAGGGGATAGTTGAAGCAGGTTTCAATTTTTTTTTTCTTTTTTTACTTTAAAAGTCCTGTATTTTACCATATTATTAACAAGTCAACATAAATCTCAGAGCTCCCCCAGTGTGTGTGTGTGTGTGTGTGTCTCAGACAATGCATCTTTTTCATATCTCAAACCTCCTTTGTTTCACTTCTCTTCCAAATGAACAGAAGAGTTGAGTGTCAAGCCAGAGGAGGGTATCTTCTTATATGAGGTCACAATAGGGGAAAAATCTAATTGTCTTAATTAAGCAGGGATTTTCTTTTTTCTGGTTACTTCTTTTTTTTTATAAATGCACCCTGGACACCCATCTGATTTGCTAAAAAAAAAAATTGATAAAATGTGAATTTTAAATAGTACTGTATAACTCTGCTAAACCACACAAACTCAACAGTAGAGACATTCACACCCCTTGTTTATGAAGAAGAGTTAGTATTAGTTGGTGTTTCTGTTTCATCCACACTCACCTCGCTTCTCACTTCCCCTGTCTCTCTCTCGCTTTCTCTCTCTGTTTTTCCTTGCTCACTGTTTATCTAAGACCCTACAGCATGCGAATCACTTCTCACCACCAAGACAAGCAAAGAATCCATGCACTAAAGGAAAAACACATCAACAAAACATAAAATCTGCAACACAAAAACTGTAAATGATGAAAGAATAAATGCAAATCAGTAAAATGATAAAAAAACGAATACATTTATAAATTAAATTGCAAATTAAAAGAACAAAATTAAGTAAAATTAAAAATGTCTGAAAATTGTCTTAGGATATCTTCATTTACATTCAGCGTTACGTTTTTTCACCACATGATGGAGCTGAAGAGGAGAAAGAACAGAGCATAAGGTTCTTTTTTTTATATACGCCAGTTAGCTTTCCTTAACCTTAGAAGATTAGAGAAAATACTCTAGAAGCTTAGGGCTGTTCACTTTTTTCTATCGAGGAATGGTGTGACTGCAGTAGCAGCCATTGTAATGCTGAAAAATGAAGCCGTTTCCAGTCTGATGCTTTCCAGATGGTATTACATGGTGGATCAGAATCTGACTCGGCTTTTCAGCATTCATAACTCCATCAATTATGATGAGATCCCCAACACCACTAGCTGACATGCAGCCTCACACCACCAAGAGCCTCCAGCATGTTTAATTGCTGGCTGTTGTAGTTCTCTCCTGAACTCCTACATATACATTGTTGACAATTTGAACAGAAAATTTGGATTTAATGCTCCATAAGACTTGTGCCACTGATTTTCTATCCCATTATTGGGTAATCTGGCATATGTCAGGCTTTGTTCGCTGAAGCTTTGGTGAACACTAGATAGACAAACTGAAGGCCAGAGGCATCTCTCAATTCTCTTGAACTTGTTTTTTTTTTCTTATTTCTTAATTATGTGACTTTAAGATACTATCTTCTTTTGTCCTCTACTCATTCAGATTCCTCAAATCTTTCAAGGACACACTGTATTATGGTGAGATAAGTCATGTTCAAAAGTTAGTACACCCTTTTTTAAATTCTATTTGTTTTTTTTGTGTAAAAAGACCATATGTACAATTTATTTATTTTTCCCTTCATTTCTGTTAAATAAATAATGGCACACTAAATAACGTTATATGTTTTGTTTATTTGAGGTTGCATTTGCCTAATAATAAGTCCCGCAACGATCAGGTGATTTATATTATTTTTTCTTACAAAAAAGAGGACTAACTTTTGAACATTACATTTTTGGCTAATACATCTTTGTTAATCACCTTTATGGTGCAAATATACTATTTTATGCCTGTCACACTTTTACCTTTGGCATAGTGAGTAGATTAAACTAAAGTAATCTGAACAGATGTATTACTGCGACAGGCTGCAAAGTGCCTAAAGACACAATTTAAAAATTGTTTGTTTATGTAACAGCCTCAGCAGCGACCTCATTTCCCCTCTCGTCTGTTCCAACCACTCAGCATTCAGCATCAGCAGTATACTAATCAATGGCCTAAACATCTGTCATCATTGTACCTGTTTCTCACTGAAGTTATCCCAAACAGTATGTAAGGATAAGAGGCGATATGACTGAGAAGCAGAGGCTCTAAATATATGGCATTTACAGAAATTTAGCAAAAAAAAAAAACTGCGGTTGAATGTCCCTACAGAAACTCCTTAACTCTGGTGCCTTAGTCTCGGTCTGTATGTCTGTGTCTCACCCCTGCAGATGGACAAAGCCTCTGAGTTACAGCACTGCTCAATCAGCTGATTGCAGCTCTCCACCATGCTCTCCAACTGAGCCTTATCACAGGAGATACCCAAGAACCGTGCCAACTGTTCCACCAGTGTACCCAGGTCCTGTGGCGGGGATGGTGGGGGGGGGGGGGGGGGGGGGTAGGGGCGGCGGGTAGAGAAAGAGCAAGAGAAGCAGACGGTGAGAGACGTAGAGACAAACAGAGAAAATCTTGTTATAATTTAATCATTCTCGTAAAACCCAAGAACATACAGTATGCATATTATTTCATTATCTTTCCCTTGATATATTTATTTTTAATTATTATCCAAGAATAAACTGTATGTTCTATAAGATGCAACACAAGAAAAATTGCCAAAATTGTGCTAATTAATTCTCTGTCATATCATCTTGTACAGTTTTGAATGAAACTAAGATTTTATATAAGTGATATCTACATTACACATTCCCAGCACTAGTGTAGTGAGAGAAGACTGTTCTATTTTTATCTGACTGGCTTTTATAGCATTCAGCAGTGTTATCCAGTGTTACTTACACTTATCCCATTTATACTTCTGGAGGTTAACTGAGGGTTAACTGAGGGCCCAGCAGGGCTTTGCTAGAGTTGCTAGGGTTAAGGATGTGGCAATTAGGGGGATTTAAGCAAAGTAGGGAACTGTGCTAAAGGTTAACGCCTACTTGCTTAAACCCAGTTTAAGGCCACAGTGATTACGTTCAGGAAATGATTTATACTCGCCGTCCACTCCATTATGTACACCAGTTCAACCGCTGGTTACTGCAGTTATCTAATCAGCAGGAAGTCAATGCGTTTAGGCATGGCGACATGGTCAAGATGACCTGCTAAAGTTCAAACTGAGTATCACAATGGGGAAGAAGGTTATTTAGGCTGAACATGGTATGGTTGTTGCTGCCAGACGGGCTGGTCTGAGTATTTCTGAAACTGCTGATCTACTGGGATTTTCACACACAACTACAGTATCTCTAGGGTTTACAGAGAATGGTCTGTAAAAGGGAATATATCCAGTAAGTAGTACAGTAGTTTTCTAGGAACAAGTGCCTTGTTGGTGCTAGAGGTCAGATGAGAATGGCGAGACTGGTTCTAGACGTCTGCCACAATTGCATAATGCAATCATATTAATATGGACCAAAATCTCTAGGGAATGTTTCCAGTATCATGTTGAATTGATGCTGCTAAGAATTAAGGCAGTTTTGAAGGCAGTCCAACCTAGTGTTGACAAGGTCTATCTCTTGTGTACGCCAATCAGCCTTAAAGTTACGTAACACGAAACATTAAGCCCACTATTGTGCTGTATAGACTGCCGTTGTTTCATAGTATCAGCCCTTACCCCTCGGGCCAGACAACACAAAAACTGGCACATGGGCAGTGTATCTTTATGGTGCTGTGGGATGAGGGTTTGGGCCACCATGGATCAGACTTGTTTGTTTAGTGCATTGCATGGGATTGAGATTTTTAAAGGACAGATCAACACCTTTGAACTCTTTGCCTGCTGGGTCCCGTGTGCAGCAGGCTGTGATGCCCTGGGTGTTCTGGTGCCTTTCTTTTATAACCAGCATTGATTTTTCAGCTCTTTGTGCTACATTGGCTTTTCTGATCTGGCTTTTTGTCCCCAGGGCATGGTTAAGCCTTGGGTGCCCATGATCCTGGCACCAGTTGATCAATGTGATCAATGTTATTCACTTCACCTGGCAGTGGTCATAATGTTATGGCTGATCAGTGTATACACTATGTGTATATATATCAAGTTCACACAATGTGTAGTTGTCACTTTGACCTTCCTGCTGCATTGTGCTGGCTTGTTGGTACATTCAGAAACTTTGACCTTTTTCCCTTATGAGTAAATGTTTAGCAACAAAAACACTGCAAAAACACGACAGACAGACAGACAGACATACTCCAGTGCTACTAAGACGTTGTTTCATAGCCTATAATCAGAATTGAATTTTATATGTTTCACAAATTAATACCTAATACAGAACTGCATTTCTATGCGTACATCATGACGATCTTATTTTTAACTCTATAACTTAGAAATCAAAAAATAAATGTGTATCTCTTGTCCACTGTGTGGTTTCTGAATAGGTCTCGTGTTGTTTTTGAGAGCTAGTTGGGTTGAAAAGTTCACTGAAGCCTAGTGACCCTGGTTAATGATAGGGTTAGCTCTTCTGTATATGAAACAAACTAAGGGTGAACAAAGGTACGTCTTTTGTGTTTGTGTGCCGTCGCCACTGGACTTTGCTACTATAACCTGTACTGATTCCTCTCATTGATAAACTCAAGTAGATAATACAGTGTATTATAAACCACACCCATAGACATTTCATCTCATCATCAAATACCATCTCACCAGAAATGCCGAGGTACAGAATATTTCAGCTTTTTTTATTAAGTTGTATGAACCAGATATCAGATAAACTGACTACGTCATATAAAAATGCCTGAGTGTTTTCCTGCTTTTAGGTTTTGACCTTTGGGAAGACAAGTACCATCCCAGTAATAAACAACCCTGGTAATGTGTGTGTGAGTGTGTGTATACCTTATACATATCTTCATATTTTAGAAAGAGGACATTGGAGTCCATGCGATGTTCCCAGAATTCCTGCACATGCTCAAACCAGGAGCCGTATCCTACTGCAGAGGGACGAAGACAGAGACAGAGATGAGCATGTTTCAGTGTTTTCCTAATTCTTTCCTGTACTTGTTTTTAGACTTTTTTGGATGATACAGTAGCTCACTCACACTTGTCATTCATAAAGCGCCGACAGAACTCCTGAAAGGTTCCGCGGTAGCTCATGGTCCTTAAAGAGCGATGAAACTGATAGTAGGAGACCACCAGGTCTTTAGGATTCCTGGCCATGTAAATAACCTAAAGTACATACACACAGATATACACACTTACTGAGATCAGTGCAGGAGACGAGGAATAGTGCGAACTGTACATATAAATATGTATTCAGCTTATAGTTTACATGAAATTATAAGAAATGTATTTTAATCTTAAATGTGAACTTGAAGGTGAAGGGTGAACCGACGTATTGTTATACCTTGCCCTCGCCGTTATGCATGGCCGTCGGGAGGAAACGATACGGCAGGTGACTTTTGATCAGACGCGGTGATGTCAGCTCCTGCAACATCAAAGCACAAGCATTTTAGCTCAGGGGGAAATCTGCAAATCTGGACACACTTTTACCTTCAGCTTTTATTTGTTTTAAACTAATTTACTCTCTAATTATAAAATAAGACAGGGGAGATTCATTTAATAGGAACATTTCTATTTATTTATGTATAAATACAGTAAACAGAGATCCTCCTATTTCTTCATATTGTACAGTATATACAGTGCATCATGCAATTTAAAAATGCCAATTAGCCCAATCTGCATGTATTTGGACTGTGGGAGGAAACCGGAGTACCCAGAGGAATACTGGAGGAGAACATGCAGACACTATGCAGAGGCCTATTCTTGAAAATGGTGTGCCACTGTGCCTCCCTGCTTTTATTCCTTCGTTTAATTTTTTTTACAACGATCTATAAGGTTCTGTAAAAGTGCTTGATTTTTTTGTTATTGATGTTATAAAGTGTCATGAACGCTACTATACTGTAGCTTGTTAATTAATAATGGATAAATAGAAGCTGTTACTATGTGCAATTCATTTTTTGTAATATACAATTATAATACTGCTAATAATGCTAACAATAATAATAATAATAATAATAATAATAATAATAATAATAATACTCAATAAAACAATACCTATGTGCATTATAACTGGTCAAAAAGTCACAACTGTATTTAAAGCAATTTTTTCTTTAATATTAATTCACAAATACTCTTTAGTAATTTAGTAATGTGTGTGTGTGTGTATGTGTGTGTGTGTGTGTGTGTGTGTGTGTGTGTGTGTGTGTCTTACCTGTATAATATCTAAACCAGGCTGAGGATACTCCAAAACAGGAAGCTGCTCGTCAATATTCATGAGTCCGATTTCATCTGGGTCCGCCCCCTGGCTCACTAAATACACAACCTCCTGCAGCAGACTCGTACCTTTATGACAGGTAAAAGAACACCTATTTATTAATGCGTCCAATATACACAATCAGCAATAACATTCAAACCACTGACAGGTGATGCAAATAACATCGAGAGCTTTTCCAATAGTCCTATAGGGTGTTTAAGTTAAGCCTTTATTTGTCACATATACATTACAGCACAGTGAAATTCTTTCTTTGCATATCCCAGCGTCACTGGGGTCAGAGCGCAGGGTCAGCCATGATACAGCGCCCCTGGGGCGGATAGGGTTAAGGGCCTTTCTCAAGTGCGGGGATTGAACAGCTGATCTTCCGATCAGTAACTCCGTGCCGTAGCCCTCTGAGCCACTACTGCCCCAGTGTTTCTCATATGCATTGATTAGTCCCTATCAGAAGTGGTCCAAGGTAAACAGCCGGTAAACTGGTGGAGAGGGTTATGGGTTCCCAAGGCTGACTGATGTGAATGGACAGCAAAAGATAACATGTCTGGTCCAATTCTGAAAATTAGCTACAGACTCCTGAAAATCTATCATTGGCTCTGACTGGTTGGCTCTGTGTCAGGGCATCACAGTGCATCACAGCTTGCTGCATATGGAGCTGTGTAGCTGCAGGCTGTGCAGAGTGCTTATCCTGAGCCTCCGAAAGCTCCTTCACTGGGCATATGAGCATCAGAACTGGACCATGGAGCAATTGAAGAAGGTGGCATGGTGGAATAAACGCATCTGGTCCTTTTTCTTATATATCATGTGGATTCATATCCACTGTACCTAAACATTGTAGTGACCAAGTACACACTTTCATGGAAACAGTGTTCCCTGATGACAGTAGCACATTTCAGCAGGATAATGTGCTAATTGATGTTGAACTTTTGCAAACGATTTACTTATTAACCCTGTTATAGAGTTATGACACTTTCAGAGTTGAAGTTTACTGTCTTGTTCACACTGTTCTCACTGCATTTAAAGACATAAATTTACAGTATACGGATAGAAATCTGTTAGTGGTAAAATGAGTAATCATTTCAAATCTCTACGCCCTTTAAAGAAAATGTGCATTTACTATTTAATAATAATAATAATCAGTAAATTCTACAATACTATACTACAAATGTCTGGGTTCTAAAGTCTAATTTACTGAAACCATTCCAGCCCACTGCCGAGCAACTAAAATGCATCTGATTCAGTGTGCGTTAAACAGCTTCGGTAAAAGTAGTCATTTGTGTCTAATGCCTAATATAGAGGCTTTCTTTTTCCCACGCATGATTTCACAGCCAACAACAAGAGGGCCTACTTCTTCCTCAACGCCACTGTGGGCTCTTTTCCTGTATTCCCATGTACAGTCATAATGCACAGGCTCTTAAACCACTCCGATGTTAATGTACAACATTTAAAGTTCATTTACATTCTTCAATTTAGAGGATTTTAACGGGGTAAACTCCAAAGACTAAGATTTTCGTTACAAAATGCACACCTTGCCTACATTCACATCTTGTTTCATGGATTTCACTAAAGTTCTACATATTTACAGTATGTCCATAAAAGTCAAACCGCTGTAAACGACCAGACACATTCAGCTGATTTACACTGTAAATTAGATCAAACACAAAGCTCTAGGAGAATGAAAGAAATGACAACTAAACAGGAAATAAATGGTGTGTGTGTGTGCAAAGTCTTCCAATAATTAAGAATAGACATGCACTCGTTCACCTTTTTATGGAATGTCATCAATTTTGAACGACTGGACTGAATGTCACTAAATATTTATTAACTATGCAGGTAATAGAAATAAATAGATTGAATAAATAAATTTAAATCTTACAGTATGATCCAAAATTTAACATTTTAATTAGTTTTCTATCATTTTCAGCTGTATCAGTCGGGGTTTAGATTATTAACTCTCATTACATAGAAATGTACACAAGCATATGGTTTTGTATGATGAAAACTACACTTCTTATGCAAATGTTTATTCCTTCCTTCATTCATCTTATACTGCTTATACTGTATACAGGATCATGTTGGTCTCTCGCCTGCCTTTGTGTAAATGTTCCTGTTACCAATATAAGTAAGATTGGAATCAGGTAACTTCAGTCCCTCTCTCAGAGATTTTTGTTCAGTACAAGCTTGTTTATCCTAGTTATCTGGAGTCAATTACGCCGTCAGATCAGGTTCTAGCTCATCTGCAGCTGATCCGGCTGTGGTTATACTGAAGCCGCATCAACGTCCCAGGAGAAACCAGGCTGCTCTCCTTCCTGTGTAATTTTCACTTTAAATGTTCAGGCAGTGAAATAAGTGCTGACACTGAATCGCTTAAATATATTTGCCACTTCCTGTTTATATCAAGTTGCATATTTCCTAATGTGCAATGCGGATATACAACATATACAGCCTTATATAGATATGAGATCCCTGGTGTTAAATTAATGCATACAAGAAAACTCACATACATTTCTCCTGCAATCATCAGGTTTTTGTTGTTGTTTAAACTCAAGTAAACACTGTTATGTAAACAGTGTGGTCATATTTGAAAAGGAGTTCTTATTATGAGAATATAATGTGACAAATTAACGTGACAATATATTAAGCATGTACAAAAGAAATGTAAATCGAATTAAATGACATTAATAACACAATGTGACTCAAAATAAATCATTTGTACTAATCAAATTAAAAAAAATATATCTTGAATAATGATTTGTGTGTTACCCTTATAGGTAAATTAAATGTAAAAATCTAAATAAATCATTTCAAAATAAAAGGTGTGTAAAAATAAAAGGAATATACATAAATAATGCAAAAACCACAAAAATATAAATCATGTGTAAAAAAAAATCATGTACAAAGGAACAAATCATTGAAAAAAACACATGTAAAAGTCACATTTAAATATTACTGAATTATTAAATTGCTGAATCTGGCATTCCCAAATTGTCCATAGCGTGTAAATGCACGTGTGAATGATTTCTGTATGTCCTACCACGATTATAAAATGGCAATAAATACAAAGGTCACCATTGGCATCCATGATCCCTAGTTGGACTACGGAAGTTACTAGATGGATGAATGTAAATGTATAACCATGTTGGAATTAATGAATCAAATAACGATTGTTGTTACTTGAGACAAGTCATTAATTAATTATCATCTTCATCATCTTTTATACTGCTGATCCTGTGTAGTAGGTCACAGGGGGCCTGAAAACTATCCCAGGAAAATTTTCTCACTAGGGTCTTGGAACCGTTTCCAAGAACACTTAGCCCTAAAATGAGTTTTCCAGATTTTCGTCTGTGAGCATGCAATTGTTCTGAGCTCGGAAACCAATCCCTGTAACGATTACATGTGTACGCACAGTGGGTCTATGGCAGGAGGCTTGGGGCATAAGGTGGGGAATACCCCGGACAGGGTGCCAATCCATTGCAGGGTACACACACACTACAGGCAATTTGAGAATGCTAAATAATCTAATCTGCAAGCCTTTGAAGTGTGGGAGGAAAACGGACTACCTGGAGGAAACCCACCAAGCACGGGGAGAAGATGCAAACAGCATGAACACAGACTCAAGGCGGGAATCAAACCTGGACCCTGGAGGTGCAAGGCAACAGTGCTAACGTTTATGCCACCAAGCCGCAAAAAATATATATATTTTTTTATATATAGTGCGCAAACCAGAAAATGATTCACCTACGTAGGAATGCTGTGATTATTTCCCATAAGGGTATTTATAGCTATAAGTGCATCAAGGCTTAATGTTGGAAGAGAAAGTGGTACTAGGAAATGCTGGGATTAAATTCCCAGGAGGCTTTGCGCTGAACGGGACCCACCCGAGTTTACTCAGGTTGTCATGTCATCACTGTGCGTCACGCAGACTCTCCGCCGCAGCCCCGCATCCGGGAGCGCACCGGGCGCGTGACGCACGGCATAAAGAGATGTAAACACTGGACCAGCTTTAGTGGGAGTGTGACTTTAAACTCACACTTATTCCTTAAACTCACCTCGATTCCTCTTTTTTAATCCAATAGGACTAGGATAGGTCTTTTTTTTGTGATGGAGGAATAAACTTTTCTTCTTCTTTTAAATAAAGTTATTGGTTTATTGGAGTCCAACGTTTACAAACACAAGCAGCACCTTACTGATGTAGCGTGTGCATATCAGATTTGCTTAAAAAAAAAATAGTCCTATATATAAAAATTAGAACATTGTAGGGCTTTTCCGATTATACAGGCCTACTGCGTCAGGAGGAGAAAATATCCTGCACACGGCGATACACACACAGCTGTTTATTTAAAAAAGGAAAAAAAAAAACACAAATCATTGCTGCATACATGTTTGTTATTGTTGTTGTTGTTTAATTGATGAATTTTACTATTTTATTTCTAATAAACAACAACACCAACACTACAGCATCCACCCACATAGACAGAAGACACTAATATCTCTAATATCATTTCATGCCGCTGTTCCAGGCGCACGCATACCTGATTTTGGATAAGTAACGATCCATATGTCACTGCTTCTCAGGGAGAAGTTAGCGATCTCATCCATCTTCCCTCGACAGAAAGGAGGAAGGCGAACTCCATGATGCTCGAAGTATTTGCTCTCGTACTCTATCGGTGTGCTCGGCGTGTCCACTTCGCTTTCGGCCATCTTCACAGCCAAGGCGTCGAATGTCAACCAGGTTAATCCCTTCAGTTTTTATTTAGAAATTGATGCATTTGATATCTGGTAGCTCAGTCTCGGTTGTTATGGCGAAGACGTGCAGGACTGCAGGCGCCTTGATCCCCAGCCAATCACATTCTCCTAAAGTGATGTAATGCCACGAAGCGCACGCTCTCTCTCTCTCTCTCTTTCTCTCGCGCTCTCTCGCGTGCACGCGCGCGCGCCTTATCTCTCCCTCTCTCGCTGCTCAGCATCAGCACCAGGCTGAGGGGCGTGGCTTCAGCCTCTTACTGCCTTCAGCCCGGAAGTAATGCTCGATTATAACAGAACTGGCGTTGGCACGCGCCTTTGACGGGAAGAAAGTTTGTCGAAATAGTTGAAAGGTTAAAGCTACGAAAATAAGCAGATGAGCTTTAATGAAATCAGTGATATTATTATGATTTTAGGTTGAAGCCCACATACATGTCTGTCTGTCCTTCTGTACGGCAGAACTCTCTGTCTAACTTATTAATACCAAGAAATCACATTTTACATATTAAGGTTGAGTTTTTCACGCCTTTTTCGCGCCAAATGAACTAATCCCAGTAAAATTACACAGTACAAAGTAATATCTATTGGTGCAGGTGTTTATTTATACTGAACAAGTAGCTCATTAGTAGCTGATTTTAAAGTAGATTATTAAATCCGACTCATAACTGTCCATAACATCCCTTTTACTCAACATTTTGATTTCACTTACAGTATGGTGCAGGTTAAACTTCAGACAGATATCTATGTACTGAAAAAGTTTCATTAAATTCTGTACAACCAGTTTTGCATGAAGCTGTGACATACTGTAATCTGGCTGGATAGACAGAAAGAAAATTTTCAAAGTCTGATTTTGGGTCCTCCACTGTATAAAACTTAAGATATCATTAAAAGTGCAGGTTCTGACCAATGTACAGACAAAACCTTTCTTTTATTTATATAGCTAGATTGTTCTCATACGATTTTATAGCTGAATATATAAATCATCTTATATTCCTCTCTCACTCATTATCTATACCACATTGTCCAGTATACAAGGTCACGGGGGGCCTAAAGTCTATTTCAGGAGACTTAGAGCATGAGGCAGGGTACACTTCTATGGAGTGCCAGTCCATCGCAGGGCACAAACACACATACATGCATGTCTAATCTGATAATCTGCATGTCTTTAGACTGTGGGAGGAAACCAGAGGAAACCCACCAAGCACGGGGAGAACATGCAAACTCCATGCAAACTCAACTAAGCCACCGTGCCGCAGTGTTCATATAAATTAAGACCATACTTTATCTATGATTTTTTTTTTTAACATTTATAAGAACATAAATCAAAAACATAATCAATTGTGCAGGAAAGCTAGTGCATATCTCAATCTAACCTTCCAGCCATTATTTAAGACATATGATCAAATTGTGATTGATCCAGACTCCCTCTGCCCTCTGGACCTGTCTGACCCATCCTTGTGCCTCGCTTCTGGTTGGAGATCTCGTCACATGGATGCACCGTGTGTCTCTTTGGGATGCGTCTCGTGTCTGGGGATGGTTCTCTCTACCTAGAAAATGGTTCTGGCCTCGACTGGTGTTGGCAGCTGTTTCTCTGAGGACTTGACAGTTCGATAGTTCAGGACTGGAACTTCCTACAAGTCTACCTGAGTTTTCAATAACTAACTGGACTCCATATTAACATCAATTAACATTAACCGTTATTGTGAACTGCCTGCCAACGAACACACAGTATGAATGCAGATCATTTACTGCTCTCTGTTTTACCCAAATGAGGATGGGTTCCCTGTTGAATCTGGTTCCTCTCAAGGTTTCTTCCTATTACCATCTCAGGGAGTTTTTCCTTGCCACTGTCACCCTCGGCTTGCTCACCAGGGACAAACTGACCATTTTGATTCATACACATTCACATTTCATACAAACTTAAATAATTCTTTTGATTGTGTAAAGCTGCTTTGCGACAATGACAAGTGTTAAAAGCGCTATACAAATAAAATTGAATTGAATTGAATTGATCTAGCTAACAAGCTAATGAGGAGCCCTTTTTAATTTAGGAGTTGTTAGAGCCAAGAAATAGCAAAAATGTTTAGGACACGCGGCTCAGGACAAGTCACATTGCCATTACAACCTATGGCAACAAAAATAAATACCCCCACACACATATGCTGTACACACACACACACAAACATAAGGGGAGTTTTTTTTTTTATTGAAATTCATTTGTATGTACTGTATGTAAAATACGAATATTTAAAAAGGAAGAATCAAATGGCAGTTCACATTAAGCAAGGGTCACAGTACATGTTTTTTTTTCCTTATCTTTTTTCCTGTGGGTGGGGTCAGGGTTTGTAGGCGGGGAAAGGGGCAGATCATTGATAAGGATGCCAAGAAAACCACAGAGACGAGCAGGCTTACCAGTGAGTGAAGGAGTGAATGGTGTAAGTAGAACTTCAGTCTGTGAAGATGTTGGACCTGAGTGCGGGGTGGAACCTGTCTCTTGCAGGTTGTGGGTTTTTAGGGATTTACCACCTCGGTGTGTCTATCTGCCTCCTGGAACGTGCACCTTACCTCGTGCACAGAGCCAAGAGGATCTACGGAGCTTCAGCTGGGGCTCTGGTGGCAGCTGTGCTAACCAGCAGAACATGCTTAGGTACACACACACACACACACACACACACACACACACTTTTTTTTTTTAATATGATTAATTTATTTTTGCATGTAGTGTATGAGTTTTATCCCTCATCTGATTCAATTGTTTTAAATGATTTTATTTCTCATTTCTAATTTTTCATTTATTCTCACTTCTTACATATTGAGCATTTTTACTTCATTTTCTTTCATGTGTTAAATGCATGTGCTTTTATTTTAAATAATGGAATTGTTAAAGTGATTGCGTATTACCCTCATTTATGTCTTAATGATGTCATGGGACTCATTGAATTTCTTCCTCAGTTTCTCTTTATCCTATATTTGTTTTTCTGCTCTCACTTAGACATGATTTATTAATAATGGCAAAGGTATACAGTGACCATACAGAAAAAAAACATATGGGTAGTTTATTCATATGTGTGGTTTATTTAGTGTTTTCATTGTACAGAAACAGGTTGCTTGAATGTGATCGAAGTTGCTAAAGAGGCCCGGAAAGGCCACCTCGGCTCTCTGCATCCCACGTTCAACCTGATTAAAGTGCTGCGCTCTGGACTTCAGCGAGACCTGCCTGAAGATGCACACACAGTCTCCAGCGGCAGACTCTGGACGTGCTGGTCTCTGACTTCAAGTCCAAAGATGAGCTTATTCGGGTGAGGGATCCTTAAAAGTGGGGAAAAAAAAGATTTTATTTGGTGATTATAAAACCTACAGTTAAGTGCAAATGTTTTATATTATTAGGACAAAATAGAGATGTCAGGAAAATTCAATTGAAAGAGGAATTCAGTCCAAAGACATGCAGTTTAGCCCAGTGGTGGCTTAAATGGTTAAGGCTGTAGTTTACAGGGTTCTGATTGGACGGTTCAAGCCCAGCACCACCAAGTTGCCACTGTTGAATGCTTGAGCAAGACCCATAACCCTATCTGCTCCAGGTGTGCTGTATCCTGGCTGACGCTGTGCTCTGACTCCAGCTTCATAACTGGAATATGTGAAAAATTACAATATCGCATTATTAAAGCACTCTAATTTGATAATTAGGGCTAATTGGTATTCCCAGATTTCCCATAGGCTTAGGGTTATGGTATGTGTGAGTGTGTAGCCCCCCCTGCCTGAAGTCTCCTTGGATGGGCTCGAGGTGTCCTGTGACTCTGTATATGCAGTATAGAAATTAAACGAATGAATAAATAAAAATATCAGGTGTGTTTAGTGCATGTTAAAATATCTTTAATATAAAGTACAGGTGCATTTTGAATGCGCATAATATGTCTTATTATAAGTTTACAATAAAATATATCTGAATATTAAACTTATTTCAATACTTTTATTTCCTTAAAGCTTGGATATCTACATCTTTTTCAGGTGTGCGATGTATCCACAAAAACCATCATTTTGAATCATCTCAACTGTAATGTTTATTTCCAAATTAATTTTGAAGTTTCAGTTTCATGTACTGTCTCATGCAAATCTCTTTAAAATGTCTGATGATCAAATTTTGGACTGTTGTTTTGCTACAGGATACACACATTAAATGTTTCTATAGTAAAAGTGTAACGACGAGTGTCACGAGGGGCAAAGCCTTTTATTTCCCTTTTTGTTAATTAATTAATAATCTCCAAACGGAAAGGTCTTCCTGTGCGTATCATAAGCACTCTCCCAAGCTTCTATTTTATTAACCCCCTCTAAAGCCCTGCGTTAGGGCTCTTATAATATTCAAACATCTCATGGTGCGGCTCTCAATACTGCAACACATAACAAAAAGTTTAAGAATAAAGAGACAGTTTTCTGTTTTTTTTCTATGGATAAAATGAATATGAGTAGGGGCACAAACATTTGCACTCAGCTATCGGTGTTTTGTAGTTAAACCTCTGTGGTTAAATGGAATATGGGGCTGAAATACCTGATTAGAACTGAAATACAGTGTTATTGTTGCTGATACAAACTACACATCTTGTCATTCTCGAGCATCTATATGTACAGTATATGTTTTGATCTTGTCTTTAAGACACCCTTTTAGATTATTGAGTATGAAGCAAGTATGAAACGTTGGTATTAACGTATATTTTAAAAGTTGAATCACTGTATTTCATTCTCAGGCTCTCATCTGTAGCTGTTTCATCCCCATGTATTGTGGCCTGTTCCCTCCTACCTTCCGTGGGGTTGTAAGTATCAGTGGTTCCATGTTGTCTATGTTTACACACAGTGCAGTTACTGTTTGAGGTTTGCATGAGCTTATTATGCCAAGTAGCTTTTGCAGCTATGGACTTTTAAACACAAGACCTTTTTCAGCAATGACTCAGTCCGGTCAGGTGTATGCCAGTCTCTTAGAGCACTCTTCCTCTCCTTTCTAAGTGTGTTAGCATTAGGAGACAGCCAAGCTCTGTCTATAACTCTTTATTACTTATGAGTCACATGGGTTAAAAACTTATTCTTCTTACTCAGACTTGTATAAAATACACTGATTTTCTAAAAACAACTACTAATGTGGTAATATCTTAACAGAATAAAACCCTAAGAATTTGGCGCATAAGTTTTTATTTATTGACTTTTTAATCTCAACACAACGTAAAAAACAACTTAAAATTAATTCAGTGGTGCCTAAAGTCCACATATGTTGTTAAATTTGCCAAAGCAAGAGCCTCTCAATTTCCTGTTAGTGATCATAATTGACTACAGATGATACTGAGCCAATTTTGCATCTATTTGTATAAATCTGGCTTCTTATTTTCCTGTTGTGATCATTTAATAAAACCCATGTAATCGTTTTATTATTACATAAAAAAAAATATATTTTAAGCACTCCATTTTTCTCTCTCTACACAGAGGTACATTGATGGTGCGATGACTGATAATCTCCCCCAGTCCGAGCTGAAGAACACCATCTCCATCTCTCCCTTCTCCGGAGAAAGTGACATTTGCCCCAAAGACAATTCCAGTAGTTTCCATGAGATGCGATTCACCAACACAAGCATTCAGGTCACCTGGGCAAACGCGTGCAGACTCGGCCAAGTGCTTTTCCCTCCCGAGCCCAAGGTAAGAGTGGTGCAGAAGTGATCCAGTTCCTCCTTCTCTTCCTCCTTTTCTGCATGGTTTATCCTTTTACTGTGCCAGCATGTTCCCAGTAACTGGAAGTCAATTCTTTCTTGCTTATGAGGGTCTCAGTGAACATGTGTGTGTTTGTATAACAAAAAATATCTCTACATTTTTGTCCCGAAATCATTTTCCAAAATGCCAAAGCTAAGAATAATATATTATATATAATATATACAATATTATATATATATATTTTTTTTACATTTCACACAGAAGAGCTTAAACACAACACAAAAAGTAAAAGATATGACTATAATATCTTTGCACTGTGGTTATTACAGATAATGGCAGAGCTGTGTCAGAACGGGTATAAAGATGCTCTACGATTCCTCACGAACAATAGTGAGTCATTGTTTTAAAAATGCACATATATTATTTGCTTTCATGCACATTTTGCTGTGAAAATGTTTTTGTATATTATTTCAATGTGTATTATTTGAATACCTGAAGTACCTTACGCACTGACTGGGGCTGGATTGAGCAGGCCTTCCTTTAGTCCCCTCTGTTGGATGTTGCCAGGGAGGGCAAAGGGAATTACTATGGGGAACTGGGCAAAACAATAGAGGATAAATGAGAGATTATAGATTATAGGTAGAATATATATATATACAACTGTATATCGACTATTTACAGTTAGTAATAATAATAATATATATAACCAATCATCTATGCATTGACATTGACGATATTGTATGATGTAATCCTCAGATCTGTTGCAAGCTGAATGTCCAAAAGTAGATCAGGCCCTGACACGGGACACGCCCACCTGCTGCGGTGTCACCGAATCGACACGGGAGAGGATGCTCCGAAGACTCCGCCTCCTGGGGGAAGATCACTGGTGGTTGGACAAGCAGCTTGTCAATCACCTCCCCACAAATATTAAGAAAGGTGACACAGATAGATTTAAAGTTTGATGTTTATTACACAAATTATGTATTTTGTTGTATGAATGTCACAATAGATCAATTTTATGCTATGTTTTATGTGGGTAGATTTTATGAAATAAGTACTCAGTATTACTGCTATTGATTGAGTTATGGGGGTGAAATTAAACATGGCTGAATTTGTGTTGCAGTGTTCTGTGAGGCGTGTAAAGAGCATGAGACTCAGATCACTGGTCTGTTGCCTGTACGTGTGGCTTCCTACATGCTGATGCCCTGCACGCTGCCGGTGGAGTCGGCGTACTCTGCGGTTCAGAGGTCTGTACTACTACTGTTAACTACAGATAAACCTCCAACCTCCAGTTTGTCCAAGCACTCCCTGTTAGGATGTGCCAGAATGAGAAGCTCATTGCTAGCAACAAACAGCATAAGAGTTAAACAGAATGTTCCACGATACGATTGACTGATGAATACTAAGTGTGTTACTCATTTGAGTATCTTTTTTTATATGCACATAAAAAGGTACACATAAAAAAGGAAATATACTTTAATTTTATCTAAAAAAAAAAAAATCAAATGCTACTGTATTAACGCATCATGCTGGTGATTGTAATGTTGTTAGTTTAACTCCCAGCAGTGGCACTGTTGCTTCCTTGAGCAAGCACCCTAAACCCTCAACTACTCAGTATCCTGCCTCAATTGTAAGTAAACAGCTGGTCGTAAATCACTGCTTGGTCAAATGGTTGCTATGATTCTACCACCATTGCCTTAGAAGTATTGTTAAAAATATGAAGTATAATAATATAGTACATACAGTATATAACAAGTATACTGTATAGTCAGTAGGTTTAACCTAATAAAATAAGCTGTAGGCTCTGGATGAGAGAGGGTTAATACACTCGACTAGGATATGCAATCCTACATCTAAATGATGGGGAAAAAATCTATTCAGCTACATATTGTCATTCTTTTGTGTAAAAAATTCATGCATCACCACCCTGACTTTAATATAATTTTTTTTATGATTGATATTTCTGAATTTATATATACTATACTGCGGGCCCCCTAAAAAAATTTCTTCAACATGAAAAAATATATGCCTCTATTCTGGCAGTCACATGATCGCATTGAAGATGATGCAACTGACATCTTTAGAGAAAACATTAATATTAAACATTACTGCCATAATTCAATTTGAATTTTAAAAAAGGCATGGATAACATAATAGATATATGTTTTGACTTTGAAGTGGTAAAATTGAGCTTTTCTTCTACAGTATAATCCTTCAGGTGGTGCCTATAAACTATTCACACTTAGGCAGGTGTCTGGTATGAGCAGATTATTTGCTAAGTTTGTTTAGAATTAGAATTTCCAAAAAAATAAAAATTTATCTCGGATCGGAATATTTATAAAATTCTGATACTAAGAGAATCGCCAAACGCAGTGATTCTATCCGTAATAAGTCATAAAGGTAATGTTGTTTATATCAATCATGTTTTTGATAAAAAGACAGTGGTGGCAATGCAGTGTATCTAATGTATGATAATGGAGGCTAGCTTCATTCTGTTAAATACTAACTTTAAATTGAATTCCAGATGGTGAGGTAAATCCTGTTAAATCCTAGTACTTTCAAGGGTTCAAATAATGACTAATAGACCATTAAAACTAAAATCAGGTATTATATGCGTACAATAAGGAATTCATTTCAAAGTGACATAACATTTTAATAGCATCATCTCAACACTCTTTGGCAGATAAAATCTTGATCCACTATATATGTCCAAAACATAAAGTCCAAAAGTATGTGAACACTAATCATACCTGTAATCATTATTTAGATTTTAAATTCAAATTTTTTTTTTAATACTTTTTACTTTATGCCTTATGCTCTTTCTGCTTTATAAAAGGTTTGTAGAATGGATTCCTGAGGTGTCTGCAGATGCACGCTGGCTTGTTGAGATGGCAGGAACTGTTTACAGACAGGCGTGGAAAGAAGCGTCCCAAGAAGGGTGGGTAAAAAGAAAGAACTTTTTAAATATAGAAATGCTTGTATGTTTTTTAAATTCAATTTTAAAAGTGATTGATGATATACTCCCAGGAGACTTTGGGCAAAAGATGGGGTACACCCTAGAGAGGGTGCCAATCCATCACAAGGCACACACACACTATAGGCTCTTTGAAATGCCTATTAGCCTAAGGAGACCCTCTAAGCACAGGGAGAATATGCAAACATGTCCGGGAATTAAACCCAGACCCTGAAGGTGCAAGGCGACAGTGCTAACCACTTTTAGCCACCATGCCACAATTGCCACAGTCGTGCTGTTTGCTTCCAGCGTTATAGTGGACAGTTGTGGATAGTTTCCAGCGAAAGAGTCACACCGCTCCCCTTTCTTATTTCCTTTTTTAAATAAGATAAGATGGATGTTAATTAATGTAGAGGGAAATTATAATTCTGCAGAAGCATTGAACAACACAGTACCAACACCATAAACAAATATTAGACAGTAAACAGTAGAAACACAAAACCAGACACAAGTACAAAGAGGAGGGAAACCTGTGCAAAAGCAGACAATAAATGGAACTCTGGGTTCTCCGGTTTCCTCCCACAGTCCAAAGACATGCAGTTTAGACTAACTGGTGTTCGCAAATTTCCTGTAGTGTGTGAATAAGTGTGTGATGGATTGGCACGCCATCCAGGGTGTACCCTGCCTCGTGCCCTACTGTAAGTCCCTCCCCGCTAGAGACCTCTAGTGGACATGAAGAATTATGATAAATCGAGAATTTAAAAAAATATTTTTTTAGGATATTTTGATGGAGAGCACTGAAGCATCACAAAGCTTTGTCTAATGAAAACTCTCAAACATATACAATGCTGTGGTTAATTTATAATTAACATTTAATAAATGTGTACAGGGCATGATAGACTATTTTGATTCCTGACTCGTGTCAAGATGTTTAAGATAGATCCTAGGGAAAGACTCTGGTGCCTTTCTCCCACAGGTTCTATGTGGTGTAACTGTAAGCAATAGGTTGTTTTAGGGAAGAATACACTTCTGTAGGAATAAAGATGCCTGTGCATGCTAGAATTGTGAATATTTGTGATTTATTTTAAAGACATGTAACATCATATCCTGGAGCAATTCAGTGTAGTGAAGATGTGCAAATGCTAGACTCAAGATCTGCATTTTGTTCTGCTCCTAAATATATTTTTGTTGTGTGGTTGTATATTTATAGTGCATTCCCATTGCGGAGGTGTTTAAGTGAACCATCTTTACAGAACCTGCAGCAACATGACCTGGAGAACAACAGACACACCAGTATTTTAATATAAATACAGCTGGGATTACTGAAAGAGCCTTGAGGACCCTGAACGCCTGTGCACTTCTGGACAGATCAGCATGTTTGTTCACTTACAGGACAGTTTTGGGAGCTGATCAGAGCCAGACATGGACACAAATGGAAATATTGGTGTTTTCTGTCATCTTGTAATTTTTTTTTTTTTTTTAGTTCTTTTAGTTCTTTTTCTGTAGTTTTTTTTAAACAATGATGGACATTTCTACAGTACAACAAAAAAAAAAAAGAAAAAAGAAATAAAAGAAATCAACTGGAAATAAATGTGGGGTAAAAAGAATTTTTTCAATAAATAACTGATTTCTGTGAAACCTATAACATATTTATAAACCTTTAATTATAATAATGTAAATAAATGTAATATGTCCTCAAGACCAGTTTGAGTGTTATTTTTCATGAAATGAAGCAGACCTTAATATATGATATAAGTATGTATTTGGGTGAATGCATGTACAGTATATGCAATTTTACAGCTTTTTATTATGACCCTGATTGTGCTGAATAATATACAGTATGAGTCTCTTTATATGTTTTTATTTTACAAAGCTTTCCAGGACCAAAATTTGCATTTATCATTATTTTAGGAATGTCTGTGTGAATGAGTTCAGTTAATAGAAAAATTAAGACATTGTTTGGCCAGCGGTGGTCAGTAAGTAGGTAAGGCTCTGGACTGCTTATCAGAAAGTCATGAGTTCAAGCCGCAACACTTTCTCAGGCCCCTTAGCAAGGCCATTAACCCTCTCTGTGCCAGGGGCATGATAATGGCTGGCCCTGAATATTCTTGGCTTTAAACTAGATTTGAAGATAATATTTGATCATACTTGAAACATACAGTAATAGGGCAAAAAAACAAAGAGGTCCTTGTAAACTGGATGAGGTTAAATATATAGTGAATGTGTGGGGATGATCAGGTTTAAAGGTGAATTAAAATAAGAAACAAAAACTACTAACCCACAGCAAAATTACAACCTGAAAATTAAAATTTTATGTGAAATTCTAAGGGCGGCACGGTGGCATAGTGGTTAGCGCTGTGGCCTTGAACCTCCAGGGTCTAGAATTTGATTCCTGCCTCTGATCTATGTTCGTTGTTCTCAGCATGCATGTTGGGGGTTGTCCTAGTCCGCTGGTTTCCTCCGACAGTCCAAAAACATATAGATTAGGTTATCTATAAGTAGTGTTCCCAAATTTCCCATAGTGTGTTCTCATAAGCCCCAGGCCCCCAAGAGAATTGTTATAAAAGATCAAGGAATGAAATGAACAAATAAATGAAATGCTAGCTTGCACTGAAATGTCAAGTTGATTACCTTTTTTTATTTTCAAGTATTAACCAGTAGATGGCAGTAATGTCACATAAAAATTCTAATTTTTCTTAGTTACACTGCTCTGTAAACAAGATGGAATACAAATGGTTTGTGTCATACCATCAAAACCTATACAATTGGTTATCTCATTACAATGGCATCAGTCAAAGGGAGGGGGCGGGGGATATATTGGGCTGCAAGTGGACAGTCAGTTCTTAAAGGTGATGTAAAAGAAAAATGGGAAAGGGTAGGGGTCTGAAGGAACCTGGAAAACGGGCTGGTTTAGAGTATCTAGAGTCTTGCAGGGTGTTCCTGTATGCAGTAGTATTATAATTATATATATATAATTACATTTTCTGTAATTATCTCTCTAGAAAATCACCAAATTATTGTTTTTAATTGGTAAATATCAACACATTTCAAAATCTGCTTATTATTGAGTGTTAACTGTTATGCAATTGGGACACTTTCAATATTTAAGGGGCCTTTCTTTCCTCTTGTGCATAATGTTCCTGAATAGGTTCCTGATTTAATGCATTTGATGAAAATATGAATAAACAAAGAAAATTACAAATCATTACAGATATCTATAATCTTTGAAGAAAATATGCATTCTGTATTCAATAATTTTCTGTAACATCAGTATAATCAAAGCATCTACATGTGTTCTGGAGTCTGAGTTAATGAAAGCATTCCAGCCTACTGCCAAGTTCCTAAAATGCATCTGATGCGTGCTAACTGCTTCAGTAAATGCAGTCATTTGTGTCTAATGGCTAACGTAGAGGCTTTCTTTTCCCATGCATGACTTCACAGCCATCGAAATGAGTTTTCCTCACTGTGGATTTTTTGTTCTGTTTTTTTTGGAAACACACATATACAGACACGTTCAGAGACACACATAACCACACGCATTCCTAAAATGTAGAAGACGTTACCTTGAATCAGTAACGTGTAATTATAATTTGTGCTGGTGTGAGACAACATCAACTCCATACTTAAAATGAAAATATGTACCAAAATGAAGTGTGTAATGTCTTAGGACTAATATCATCTCTTTTACATCCAACAGTGGGCATTCATGCACACTATGGACACATTCATGCACAATTTTTGCACTATATACTTATACTTTCATTATGGACCACTGCACAAATCACTTTAATAATAAGAAGTCAGTTACTTTATGCATATTTGCACACCTCAGCCATTTTTTTTTTTTTTTTTTTTTTACATTACTTATGGACAAATTTCTATTTTCTTCTTTTATATTTCTATATTACTGTATATATATTTTGTTCTTATTTGTCCAGTATATTTTTATTCTTATTTTATTTTAGGTAGCACAGTATATTATTTACTCTTACTAGTTAATTTCATTTTTCTGCAATATTTCTTTTACTGCAATATGTCTTTATTTTTACTTGTACAGTATATTTTACCAGTTAACTTTATTTTCTACCATATTACCTTTTATTTATATTTATTTCTTATGTTTAAGTTTTTATTTTAAAGGTCACTGGTAGTCGAAATGCATTTCACTGCATATCTGTGTCGTACTATGTATGACTGTGTACGTGACAAATAAAATTTGAATTTGAAATTTGAATTTGATGCACAGGTTCTTAAACCACTCTGATGTACAACATTTAAAACTCCTTTACATTCTTATATTTGTGCATTAGGCTTTTAATAGGAATATCTAGATACTAAAAATTTCATTACAAAACATAATGATTGCTGTCTGCACTTTCACTGTTGATGTGAGTGTTTGTTTGGAGTTATACAGTATTAACTGCTAGTAATATTCGACCTCACCAGTAGAGATCGATGTTCCCTTAGTACTTGTGCAGTGCCTTATTCCCATCCAGCTTTACTTCTTGGTTCACAGTAAACTGTATTAAATGATAACATGTAATCCTTAGTGTTTTTGCAACTGTGTCCTGTTGTGTCTTTAGTGTTGCTGCTGACTTTCCTGTTGTTTCCATGCTTTGTTTGCCAATACCTTTACAACTTATAGATTGCCCTTTTGCCTTTGCCTGATCGTATACATGCTGACCGCTGTCTGCCTGATTAGGTTGAACTATTGGAAAATTCTATAAATTACCCTTATTTATTATACCCCTGACTTGTAGCTTTTATACTGAGAAACTGAGATTTTAAATCTCTAAACCCAAATATCTACACTTGATGCCTCTCGCCAGTTTCCCCTCAGCCTCCAAAACAGCAGAGCTCATGTCCATATTTTGATATTACAGGATTCCAGAAGACATAGTAAGTAATCTGGGATCTCAATTATCCTCCTAGGTATGGAGCATAAATTCACTGTGTGATATATACTCGTTCACTATCCCCAAGCTAATGATCAAATCATAAGCGCCAATCAGGAAATAGTTCTGGTTCCGGTAAGCATACTGTAACAAAAAGGAGGACTGAGCCTGATTCCATCCATTGGGAGAATACAATGTCTCTGTCATTCATCCACCCATCGTCTCTGTTTACTTGGAACAGAAACCCATCTGACTCCCCTGCCTGCAACAACTGGTTCAGGAGAAATAAACACCAACACCACCAAGCAAACTGAAAAACAAATAGTAGGTAGATGCTGCACTGACACTTTATAGTATGAACCTAGAGGCAGAATATTGCTGTCCATTGAGGACATAAAGGTCTGGCCTTGACATGAATCCCCTGCTACATACAGTAGGCCCTATTTAAAATCCTACAAAAAAATGAATGAACTTTCAAACTTGACCTACTACGCTGAAATGTTAGCAGTTGATGCTTTGCGTGCTGTGTGTTGCAGGGTTGGACCAGTGTATTCCATGGACCAATTGGATTGAGATCTTGTTAATTTGGAGTCTAGATCAGCAACCTTGAACTCCTTTCCTGCTACGTCCCATATGTGGCAGGCTGTGATGCACTGGGTGCTCTGCCCTTCTCTACTTTGGCCAACATTTATGTTTTTTAACTTTGAATAAATTACTATTCATATAATATAAACACTGTGTATGTTTCAGTCTAGTCCACTGACAAAATCATCAAGAAGACTGCTGACTTGACAATTGCCCGAAAGTTGATTGCCACCCTGTACAAGCCTGGCTGTCCATAGTTCTGTAAGGGGACAATGTAGTAGAAAAAGGTTTGCAACCAATGACTTCAACGAGGCTGAAGTTAATGCATCAAGAGCCACCACGCACTGGACTTTTGCGTTTCATCAAGAAATGTACATGCTACCATTGTTTCGAGTGGAGTGTGCCTTTTAACCCTTCGCTGTTCCTTATACAGATAGAAAGTTTCATATAGATGCTCTGCCCAATGTACCTATTTTAGACAACGCTGCCTACTGTTACATTCGATGAGGCACGCCTGTTACACGCTTACAGTATGACATAAAGTTGCTGATACTTCCTACTAACCCTTTAAACACCCTTATATTTTCTTCTCATACCGAGAGCAGGGAACAGGTGGAGGAAAATTTGGAGAGGTGGAGGTATGCTCTGGAAAGCAGAGGAATGAAGGTTAGCTGCAGCAAGACGGAATACATGTGTGTAAATGAGAGGGACCCAGGAGGATCAGTGAGGCTACAGGGAGCACAGGTAAAGAAGGTGCAGGATTTTAAGTACTTGGGGTCAACGGTCCAGAGCAACGGAGAGTGTGGAAAGGAGGTGAAGAGGCGGGTAAAGCCGGTTGGAATGGGTGGAGAAAAGTGTCAGGTGTGGTGTGCGATAAAAGAGTATCAGCGAGAAGTAAAGGAAAGGTGTACAGGACAGTGGTGAGACCAACGATGCTCTACGGCTTAGAGACAGTGGCGCTGAAGAAAAGACAGGAGGCAGAGTTGGAGGTAGCAGAGCTGAAGATGTTGAGGTTCTCTTTGGGAGTGACAAGGATGGATAGGATTAAGAATGAGTTTATCAGAGGGACAACACACGTTAGATGTTTTGGAGATAAAGTCAGAGAGGCCAGATTGAGGTGGTTTGGACACGTTCAGAGGAGAGATTGTGAATATATCGGTAGAAGGATGCTGAGGTTGGAACTGCCAGGCAGGAGGTCTAGAGGAAGACCAAAGAGGAGATTTATGGATGCAGTGAGAGAGGACATGAAGTTAGTTGGTGTGAGAGAAGAGGATGCAGAGGATAGGGTTAGATGGAGGCAAATGATTCGCTGTGGCGACCCCTGAAAGGGAACAGCCGAAAGACAAAGAAGATATTTTCTTCTCATTGTATAGACAAGTTTTTATATATATATATTTCTTATACATTTAAAAAAAATATTTTGTTCTATTTGTTTCTTGTTAACTGTTTTTACATTTTAAGGTCACGGGCGGTCGTTTAAGCATTTCACTGCATATCGTACCGTGTATGTGACAAATAAAATGTCAATTTACTGTTTACGCTAAAACACAGCAAACGCCACCGAAACAAGCGAACAGAATTTCTGTTTTTGTATGTACTGTATAGACAGACAGACAGATAGACAGACAGACAGATAGACAGACAGACAGACAGATTCACAATATATAAAAGCTGCACTTTTTGTATGAAATTATGAAAAACTTTTCCACAATATTACAACTTTTTATTTTAGATGCAATTGTACTTATATCAAAATTTAATTTAATTTTTATCTTATAAGGGACCATATGTGTTATAATATGAAGCAACAAGGGCAATGAAGTTAAATTACCAAACACAGACACACGAAGAAGGCATAAGAGAGCTTTTTATTCCGATTTGTAACATATGAGTATATAACATCGGATGGTCATTGGTTCGCAGTGCACAGTGAGGTGCCCGGTGTGGGTGAGGGCAGGGGGCGGGTAAGGCTGAGTAAAGAGCTGGCTCACTCAAGGCTTCCTATTGGCTGAGCGGCTGATGGCGCGATAAGGGCAGAAGGAAAACCAGCCCGGCGAACAGCGGCACCGGCGAGTGAAGGCATGACCGCCGGAGTTATCAAAAAACACCGACTACAGCCTTTAATCTGCGGGGATGTTGGACCTGAGTGCGGGATGGAACCTGTCGTTCGCGGGCTGCGGGTTTTTAGGGATTTACCACCTCGGGGTGTCTAGCTGCCTTATGGAGCGCGCGCCTTACCTCGTGCACAGAGCCAAGAGGATCTACGGAGCTTCAGCTGGAGCTCTTAATGCAGCTGCGCTCGTCAGTGGATCGTGTCTAGGTACACACACACACACACACACATTTTTATTTGATTCATTTACTTTCACCTGTTGTGCACGATCCTCTATTAATAAATTCATCAATTCATTCATTAATTAAGAAATTAATCAAGGAATTAATATTTTTCTTTCTTTTTTCACATATACACTATATGGATAAAAATATTTGGCAGAACCTGCACTGACATTGTAATCACATACATACTGTATACTTCAATATGGAGTTGGCCCCCCAGTTTTTTGCAGCTATAACAGTTTCCACTCTTCTTGGAGGGCTGTCCACAAGATTTTGGTGTGTTTCTGTGGGAATTTGTGTCCCTTCATTCTGTAGACCACTTATGAGGTCAGACACTGGAATGAACTAAAATGGAGATTGTGAGCCAGGCCTTCTCGTCCATCATCAAAGATGCTCGATGGGGTTGAGATCAGGGCTCTGTGTTAGGGCCAGTCAAGTTTTTCCACACCAGACTCATCAAACTCCTTACTTTATCCTTACTGTATAGCACTTGCTTTGTGCACTTGGGTACAGTCTTGTTGAAATAGAAAAGGGCCTTTCTCAAATTGGTCCCACAAAGTTGGAAGCAAAGCATTGTCCAAGATGTCTTTGTACACTTAAGCATTAAGATTGCCCTTCACTAGGGATAAGGGGCATGATTGATTGATTCAAGATTCAAGATTCAAATAACTTTATTAATCCCAGAGGGAAATTGCTTGTGCTCGGTTACAGGTGCTCACAGTTGTTAACTAAGAAAGGTAATAAAGAATAAAGGTAATAAATAATAATAATAATAATAATAATCTTAAAAAAAAAAAAAAAGTTCTTGAAACACCTGCATTCAATAATCAGCAAAATTTGGCCAAATACTTTTGTGTGTGTGTGTGTGTGTGTGTGTATATATATATATATATATATATATATATATATAGTATGGATGTATATACTATGTACAGTACAGGCCAAAAGTTTGGACACAACTTCACTCATTCAATGTTTTTTTTCAATTTATTTTCATGACCATTTACACTTGTTGGCCCCTTTGCCTTCACTCTGCGATCCAGCTCACCCCAAACCGTCTCGATTGGGTTCAGGTCCGGTGACTGTGGAGACCTTTTTTTGTTATGTACATATCTCCACATGTGTTCATTCATAGTTTTGATGCCTTTAGTGAGAATCTACCAATGTAAATGGCCATGAAAATAAAGAAAACACTTTTGGCCTGTACTTTATACTGTATATAGTGTGGATTTGTGTATGTGTATAGAGAGAAGGAGGTTTGTTAATTTTAACTTGTATTTCTTTTACCTTTTTTTACCTCCTGTTTTTTTCCCCGAATCACGTATTGTTCCCGTGATGCCTCATCATTTGTTTATATGGAGTCAGTGCAATAACATGGAGACATGCCCCTATTAAGATCTCCTTTCAGTTTCACTCACTTTTGAACCTTGAAACTTTTATTATTCTGTTGGACAATGAACTTTAATATTTGCTTAGATAATTATTAAGATGTGATAACGCAGCCTAGTAAGCCTGACTAAATAAACAGAGTCAAGAAAGAAGGCATTGCTTTATAGCAACTTTTATTGATTTTGTGTTTTTATGTGCCATGTGTATATTTTCTGTGATGAATCAGTACAGTGATGCAGATTGCTGATGAACCTCAGTCTTGTCCCAATTACCTTATAAAACAGATATTCTTGTTAGTAGGTGTTATGTTAATATCTCACTTAGATTTAATTTATTAATTATGATAAAGGTGTACTGTGACCAGTAAAGATGTGAGAAATGATCTGTAGGCTACACAAAGAGATAGATATAAACTAAACCTGTGTGTGTGTATGGATGCTGTATGTACAAAATATGCAATAACATAACATAAAGCGATTGTATTCTGCTTTTAACAGCAACACATGCACGCAATGAACTCTATGCTGCATTCTGTCAGTGTTTCCTCACTGATTCAGTTTAGACTAAAGAATTCACAGAGGGAATTGGGAAATTCATAGTTAGTAGTGGAGCATGTAGGATTCAAAAACACTAAAGCTGTCAGTAGAGATCCACTAATTAGCCATAAAAATTTTTTTCACTTTGCTGTGTATGGTTGTTTATCTATTCAATTAAATCAGTGTCACAAAAGGAAAAACAGCAATAAAGCACAGGTATTCCGCTGTCATACATTGTTGCCGCTAGAGCTGTGAATTGAAGGTAAACTGTTAATTCAGTTTCATTTTGAGCAGTGATCTTTTGGACTCGATTTAATTCAGTAGCTTTAATTTTACTAAGAGGGGTGTCAAGTCAAACCGGGATTTTTGATTGTGCAAAATATCAGAACACGGTTATGAGTCTTAATCAGATTGACTGCTTCATGTCTGAAACACTGGCCTCCCAGGAACTCCTTTAATGGCCCACACGTGGAAAAGGCTTGAAGCGATATCAGGACTGTACAGGGGATGTGACAATAACTCCCAGCTGAGTTCCTGTAATGTACAGGTGGTGTGGGTAAATGACTGTGTGTACAGTTCCCACAGACACAAGGTGTTGATGTTATTCGTCTTCTTTCCATCTCATCACCATATTGTGCTTTAAGTCTTCTGTAAATGTCGAAAGTTCTGTTTTGACTTGAACACCTCTTATGCTAAAAGTGTATAAACCCTGAAACAATGTGTAACTTATGTTTTTAATTGTTTAAATGCCGTGTTCTGTAGAAAGTATATAATAATATACTTTATACGATAGTATACGATAATCTTCTGTTCCACACTTCCAGGGTCCAGTAGGTGGCGGTAATGTGCCAACTGTACATAAACTCAAAATAATAATAAGAAGAGCAGCAATCGTCTCACAAAACACATGTATTTTAAGCAATCAGTCAATTAAATTGCATAATCAGTTAAACATACAGCTCTAGTTGTCACTGAACCTTTTATCATATTGTATCGTATTGTGAACACCATATACAGTATGTATTAAATCGTAAAAACGATTTAAAACTGAGTTTTTACTTTACAAGAGAAATATAGTCCTTATTTACAGTGTCTCTCAGCCTGACCTTATTAATCTATATTGTGTATTGCTTTCCTCCTTTTGACCTTTGATATTTACTCTGTTTATGATTTTTGCCTTAGCCCATGTTTTGACAATTGTTGACGGCCCGACCCTGAAAGATCTTTAAATAAAACATGAATATGAATGCATCCTTTTCAGTCTTCATGTAGTTTATCCTTGTGGGTAATTTATCATTCTGTGTTTTCATTTTGTAGAGAAATGTTGCAAGAATGTGATCGAGGTCGCTCAGGAGGCCCGTAAGCGCAACCTCGGCCCCCTGCATCCCACATTCAACATAATTAAAGTGCTGCGCTCCGGCCTGGAGCAAAGCCTGCCTGAAGATGCACACACACTCGTCAGCGGCAAACTGTGTGTGTCTCTCACACGCGTCAGCGATGGGGAGAACGTGCTGGTCTCTGAATTCAGCTCCAAAGACGAGCTCATTCAGGTGAGGGAGCCGTGACAGTGGAAAGATTTTACCGAGATCATACACACCCATCAGATACAGGATAACGTAATGACTACTCGCCTAATATTCAGGAGGTGCCCCTTTCACCACCTTCTGACACCTTTCTATGGGAACCATAGCCTTTACTGCAATTTATAGCAATATACTATATAGATCTTCTCTTGGATCAGACTTCACAGGACCCTTGTCATAGTAGGTACAGCTACAATAATATGTTACAGTGGTATCTGGGCAGCAAGTGAACATTTTGTCTTAGAAAAAAAGCAGAAATTTTTTTTTTGACAAGGGACAAATTGTGATGTCTAGATAACTGGGTTAGAGCAAGTCCAAAACTGCAGCTCTTGTGGAATGTTCTTAGGGTGCAGCGTCAGGACATATAGTACCAAAAGGCATCCAAGAAATGGGAAACCTGTGAACTGGAGGAAGGGTCATGGGTGGCCCAGGTTGTCCAATCCAATATCAGCACTAGTGTAGATCAAATGAAGGAAAAATGTAATGCTGGTTCAGAGGTCATAATGGTATGGCTGATCAGTGTATATATTCTTAGTACAAAATAGAAAGGGGTTTTATTTATATCATATAATAATATAATAATATAAAAAACAGAAAGTTAAAGGCACGTTCATTTTAACTTAAAATGTGCACAAATACTTCTTTTCTACAAACGTGTTGCTGGCACATTACCAGATGTGTTTCTTTGTCTGATTAAATTTTAAGTCTGTTTCTACATATGTATATACATTTAAAATGTACTTATGATTAATGCACTTGTATTGGCAGATTGTTTCTTCTTTTTCATTTAAAAATGATTTTAAATTATGAGTGCAATTAGTAATCTGATAATAAACAAATATATATAAACAGAACTGTATTACAGATTTTTTTTATTTGATATGATTTGATCATTACATGTACAAAAAGTGTTTTTGCTCCTAAAGTGTAAAAACCGTATCCTTAATGATATCATACCATAATGTTTTTATGATTAAGGAGCATAAAAAGTCGATATTAATGTCTATTTGAAATGTGCCTAATTATCCCTTTTTCTCTTGTTCTCAGGCTCTCATCTGTAGCGCTTTCATCCCTGTTTATTGTGGTCTGTTCCCTCCTACCTTCCGTGGAGTTGTAAGTGTCGATGCTTATAGTTGAACCCATTTTAAACCAAAAGTAATGTTGCACAGGATTACACACAGTGCTGTTAACACTCAGTTACTCAGTGAGGATTTATGTTCTTGATATGAGAGCTTGCAGTGTTGGATAAATGAGTCACTAGGGCATGGATATCACACCACATTACCACATTTCACTGGCATGTTTTCACTAAGTATGGGCTTATTGCACTAAGTAGGATTTGTAGCTTGGAATTCCTAGAAGTTCTTTGAAAATGAGTGAGTCTGTCACATGGCCGTGTCTGGGAGCATTCGGCCGTTCCCTCCCGAGTGGGTTTCCTCTCTGTACTCTGTGTACTAGGAAGCGCTGGAACACAGCCAGGCTCTTTTTCAGGACTCTGGGCAGGGGGCAGGGGGCATGTACAGTATCTATGAATACTAGTAACCCCTCCTTAAAGAAAGGTTACATGGGTTCAGTGGCTGGGTTTGCATTCACTTTGCATTTCGTAAAGTATAACAGAACGAGCTGAAGCTTTTGTTAAAGAAGTGATTAAATGATCAGTTTTGGTATTTCAGCTAACGCCATGTGTGCAACTGTTAACCTTTGTTACTGCTATTTTTTAAATAATAATAATAATAATAAAAAATATAATAATAAAAGTAACAATAATTATACAAAAAAATATAAAGTCCTTTAATCTGAAGACTACATCATTACTTCTGACTGTTACAGTGAGTGATGATGCGCTGTAGTGGCACGGTGGCCACAGTCGCCTTGCACCACCAGGGTCTGGGTTCAATTCCTGCCTTGTGCATGGAGTTTGCATGTTCTCCCCGTGCTTGCTAATTGGCGTTCCCAAATTGCCGATAGTGCATGTGAATGTTGACCAGAGGTCCTACCATGGTTGTAAAATCCTAATATTGACGAAATGAAGGTTTTATTTGCAATTACAGATGAATGTCATTCTTTTAAAAAGTAAACCTTTTATAATTCTTTAGACGTTTGACGGTCTGAAACCTTTTTTTTTTTTACTTAATCCAAACAACCTCACACAAATGTCATTGATTTTCCTGGGATGCATAACAAAAAATATATATGATTTGTGACAATTTATAAAAGTGAAGATATCAATCTGTGTTTAGTCCTATGGGTATACAAACATTTGCACTCAGCCGTGTTAATTAGCTTTAGTCAGGCTGAACTGGATAAAGTTTTACATCTGGACTTTACTCAGACGTTGTTTGATATCATTGCCATGTTGCATGCCAACAGCGCTGCCAGCATGTCCTTACGACCGGGTACAACAGGGAAATGTGAAGTCACTCTTTTACTAGAAATCAGTAGCGTGTAACACGGCCCTGAAATGAGTGTGAATATTTTTCATTGGTGGAGCCGCTGAGGCATAGCCAGGGCTGTTATGTAAGACTGAAATGTCGATGGCTTTATTCACGTGAGAAACAGCTGGCCCTGGCACTGAAACAGCTGCGTCAGATGAAATACTCACACACACACACACCCTGACACTATGGCAGTTGGGTTTAGGAAGCAGAGAATGTCTAAATGTTTCATTTGAGGATTTTCCTGGACTGAAAGATGTTTCACTTCAGCATGTACAGTGTCTGTATGATAAGGGAAGTTACATTATTCATTGTCGCTTAAAACCTAAACAGGAGAAAAACTAATTTATAGATTTAATCCTGACTCCCATAAAATAAAAGACCATAACACAAAGAGTGTGTATTACATTAATTTATCATTTAAACAGAACAAAATATGAAAATACCAACATAACATACAGTATGTCTGTACAATGTTTGTCATCATCATCATCATTGTCATTATCATTATAAAGCTGACTTCTTATCTCATTATAGTGGTTTTTCCATACCCTTTCCAATTTTGGATTATAAAGTAAAAATCTTCACATGGACTTTGGGATATCTGACACCAGTTCCTGTGTACGCACGACGCATGGTTATGTAAAAATGTGTTTGTATAACTTTTTTCTGTGTGTACACAGAGGTACGTCGATGGTGGGATGAGCAATAATCTGCCCCAGTCAGAACTGAAGAACACCATCTCCATCTCACCGTTCTCTGGAGAAAGTGACATTTGCCCCAAGGACAATTCCAGCAGCCTTCATGAACTGCGAGTCACCAACACAAGCATTCAGGTCACCTGGGGTAACATGTGCAGGATTAGCAATGTGTTCTTCCCTCCTGAGACTAAGGTAAGAGGGCTGCAGGAGCAATGAATATGAGGAATAACAAATATTTTACTGTGACAGGCTGCAAAGTGCATAAAGATATGATTTAAAAATTGGTTGTTTAAGTAAGATCCTCGGCAGCGACCTCATTTCCCCTCTCGTCTGTTCCAACCACTCAGCATTCAGCATCAGTAGTACACTATACTAATCACCGGCCTGATCATCTGTCACCATCTACACCTGTTTCTCACTGGGTCAGGCCTTAAGTTAAATGTTTTTTTTTTATGCTTGAATGATTCATAGGTCACTGTGTGGCTTAATAAACAACAATATTTCTCTAAAGCGGGTCAGGTACAGGGACTGGACTGAAAATGAGACGCACAAAAGGTCCTTTAGGAACTATTCCTTACGACTGCATTAAAATAAAAGACAGTCTGTCTCTTTGGAAGCAACATGTGAAGAAATGAGGAGTGGCTCATGACTTTTGCACCGTACTGTATGCATGCCAGAATATGTGAATTCCAGTGAAATAAGCAATAGTCTACATACTTATGAGCGTCTCAGTGTTTTTGCTCATAAACATTTAAAAACTTTTTCAGACAAAGTTTTCCAAAATTACAGATGCAATAAAAAATATGATCATATTGTTTATGTATGATGCTGTTTAAGGTATTACACAAGGAATTGCTTACATAGAGTAAAGAAGTGTTTTATTATTGTTGTTGTTGACGATAATAATAATAATAATAATAATAATAATAATAATAATGATATATTTACGCACGGAGTTGTGTCTCTTATTACAGGTAATGGCAGAGCTGTGTCAGAACGGGTATAAAGATGCTCTACGATTCCTCCAGGACAACAGTGAGTCATTCTCTAAAAACAGAAATATCTAAAGATGTAAATACATATAGAGTTTTAGCATGTGGATGTTTCTTTGTATAAATGCTAAGTACACCTGCAGGATGGGTATACTTTATAGGAAAATCATCGTCGACAGCATGTTGTAATGCAGACCCAAGAATCCCCAGTTATTATCTCGAGAGTGAGTGAGTGAGTGAGTGAGTGAGTGTTGTCCAGCTTGGCACGTTATAGAGAAAACACAAAGTGTAAACTCCCCTGTCGTTAAAAAACGTTTAGCAAGACTTCTGATTATCATGGAATGTTTAGACTCAGGACCCTTTACTAACAGTTAAATACACTACTCCATATGGAAAACTTGACCATCAGACTATAATAATAGCACATGTTTATACAGTATCAAAAAGAAAGCTGACACTGTAATGTCATCCTCAGATCTCTTGCAAGTTGAATGTCCGAAAGTAGACCACGCCCTGACGCAGGACACAGGACACACCTGCTGCGGTGTCACCGAATCGACACGGGAGAGGATGCTCCGAAGACTCCGCCTCCTGGGGGAGCACCACTGGTGGTTGGACAAGCAGCTTGTCGATTATCTCCCCACAAACATTCGGAAAGGTGACGAGTGCTACTGTTAGCTTTAGATTTTTATTTTGATTTACATCACATTCATGCAATTCATAAAGTTTATTGAGTTAGTTGTTAGTTGTGAGAACGACTTTGTTTAAATGTGTGTTGTAGTGTTCTGTGAGGCGTGTAAAGAGAAGCATGGCCTGATGGCTCAGATCACTGGTCTGTTGCCTGTACGTGTGGCTTCCTACATGCTGATGCCCTACACGCTGCCGGTGGAGTCGGCGTACTCTGCGGTTCAGAGGTCTGTTCCAGTACTGTTACCTTCAGATAAACCTCATTTACACAACACACTGTAGTACTATACTGTACTTCATCACTCACTCTTCCACAGCAAGCATTTAAATGACCACCTTCTTGCCGACATTGCTCCGCTGTAGTCCGAGCGCTTTCTGTAAAAGACAAGGCAGAAATCATTAATCGATGTAATAAAGGACAGAGCTTTATTATTTTTTTTATTTGGATGGAAATTAAAAAAACATAATTCAGAATATACTGTAGCAGGGCTTGTTTTTGTGTATAGTAACAAAAGTGTTCTGATAAACTATGAACATAACACCTGGCTTTATAGTCAAACTAGTGCTGTCAATTGATTTTAATCTACTTAATCACACTCGTAGTCTGGGATTAATCGTGATTAATCACAATTTTTTAATACTCCGATTCACTTGTAAACGTGCAATGTTGGAATAAAGACATGCATGACAAATGGTTAGGTTTAAGCGTGCCACTATCGCACCTGCGATTATGGAAAGCCATTAGGGTCAAACTTGATCATATGATTAATTTGCGTAAAAAATAAATAAATAAAGAGTCACAATTTCTAGATTAATCACATGAATTTACGCTCCTAATTTAAGTAAAGAACAGTACTAACAATATATAAAATAAAATAAAAATGTTTTAAAATTAACACCATACAGTACATTTGCCATTAAAATGTTACTTATAACGCATATTTAAATGTTTTCAAGACAATATTATTTTATTGGATTCAGGTCAGGTGACTGTGCTGGTCGTTCTAGAACTCTCCTGTACATCTGAAACCAAACCTTGGTGGACTTTGAAGTATGCTTTGCATCATTGTCCTGTTGGAAGGTCCAATGATGCCTAAGTTTCAGATTCCTCACAGCTGGCATAACGTTTTCTTTAATGATTTCCTGATACTTGATTGAATCCATCTTGCCCTCTACACGCTGCAGATTTCCACGGACAGATGAAGCAGAGCAGCTTTGCAGGAGTCTGGTAGTAGCAGGAGATAGCTTCCTCTTTCTGCCACGTCCAGATAGTGTAGCTACTGTTCCCATGAGAAATAGATTTCCTACTGTTTCTAGGAACTCTCAGCACCTTTGCTATTCGTTTATATCCTTGTCCTTGTCTGTGCAAGGCAATGAGCTCTCCTCTCAACTTTATGGACAACTCTCTTGACTTAGTCATTTCTGACATCCAGTCAAACATCTCCATCAACAGATCTCTAGAAAGTCCAGGTCATTCGATGTGTTCTGAATCAAATACACCGGAGGTTTCTAATTAGTTGCATTAGGTGTGCTTGAATGAAGACAATGGATTTACAAATTTGTGCCGTAATTACGGATTTTATTTAGAGGTTAAATAATTCTGAGACTTTCCAAAAAGGGCCGTTTGTGTTTGAAGAAATCACACGTTTTTTATATTAGTTGTGTTAAGCTGTTTAAATCTCTCTTATTTCACTGATTTATTACAAACAGCTGCAAGTTAGTCATTTTGGCCAAAAAACATAATTTTTAACGGGAGTTGAACATGTATAGTCAAAAAAATGTATACAAACATGAAAAATATACGCCTGTCTTCTGACGATCACATGATAGCATCAGTGATGGTGCGACTACTGACATCTTTAGAGGAAACATAATACTACACATTGCTGCCATATTTTTTGCCTGAATATATATATATATATATATATGGCTTTGGTGATCATGGTCCTAGTATATAATTGATAACCAGTGTTATTGTGTTAATGGCTGATAGTATGTGTGTGTGTGTGTGTGTGTGTGTGTGTGTGCTCATAAGTACACAGAATATATATATATATGTGTTCCTAGATATCAGCAATTCACTGAGTCATATGGAGGAATGCTTGAGCGTTTTTCTGCCTAATCATTTTGTCCTCTGACCTTTGGAAGGACAAGAATGATAAACAGTCGTGGTGTTCCTTCTCTCTCTCTCTCTCTTTTACTTTCTCTCTGTGTGTATGTGTGTGTGTAAGACACGAACAAGTCCATTCCCAGCAGGTTTTTTTTTATGAACATTAGCTGTAGATTCTGATTCACCTGGAGCCTCTATTACTGCTGTGTGCTTTTACAAAACGTGTGTTTGCACAAAGCCACACTGACCGCCATGTAAGGTACATAATATAGAAAACTTTACAGGAAAACTAGCTCAACTTTTCTGAATAATACGTTTACAGCTGAATTGCAGATAGCTACTGTACTGTAGGTTTGTCCCTCCAAAGTGCTTCTCAGTGCATCCCAGTGTACCACAATGATGAACAGACCCTTACATACCACATCATACACTATTACAACCTCACAATGTCAAATTCATTTTAAAGTGTAGATACTTAATCTGGGAGTGTAAAGACACAATGTGTTAATGGTGAAGTCTAAGCGCTCATCAGAAGATAAAACCTCAATATACAATATATGGCCAAAAATATGTGAACACCTGCCTATCATACTGTATGCAAGTGCTCATGCCTGACTGTGCTGAGATTTCACTTGGTGATTGGGTTAGCTAATGTGTTTATGAGTTGTCTACCCCTGCATCAAAAAAAGATGTCATGAACACCTACATCATGTCTCTTTGGTCTGTATTGGTTTAATTATAAGACATTGTTTTAAATCATAAAGAAAGATTTTTAAATGATTCTTCTTTGTATACTTTATACTTTATGCTCTTTCCGCTTTATTAAAGGTTTGTAGAATGGATTCCTGAGGTCCCTGCTGACACACGCTGGCTTTTTGAGATGGCGGGAACTGTTTACAGACAGGCCTGGAAAGGAATGTCCTTAGAAGGGTGGGTAAAAAAAAAGTGCTAAAAATTTTATGTAAAAATGTATGTGTAATTCTTTAATTTTTAATTATAATAGTGAATGATGATGTGCTGTAGTGGCGCAGTGGCCACGGTCGCCTTGCACCACCAGGGTTCGGGCCTCGGACTCTGTGTGCATGAAGTTTGCATGTTCTAAAATAAAATTAGTTTTACGCTGCACATAGGATTATACTTTCGCACGCTAGAGACTTTTTATGGACGCATGGTGCGTTGAGGAATACTTTTTAAGGATGCATGGTTAAAAAGCTTCAAAGCATGACAAGGCTATGTCTTATCACTAAGGGCAGGGTGGAGGAGCTCAGTTGTT